>NC_136725.1:23706702-24134202 GCF_936440315.1 Barbus barbus | reverse complement strand
CATTAAAGTTAATATTAACATTTATTTTTTAGCAATCTTATGTGCTAATAATTTATTATTATTATTTTATATTTATATTTTGCTTTTTATTTTTTCAGTACATGCTTACAGTATTTATTTGAATATTTACTTATTAATATTATATTTCATAGTATTTTAGTATTAAATAAGTTTTTCTAATATTTCTCTTTTATTTTATTTCAGCTTTATTTTAGTTGTATAATTTAAATTTAAATACAGGCTCTTATTTATATAAAATGTTTTATATATATAAAATTAAAGTTAAAAAAATCTAACCAGCAGCAGTGACATCACTGTGATATTTGCATACTGACTCATGATTGGCCGTGTCTGCTGTGCAGCTATTAACTATTTAAACTGGTGTAGAAATGGTGCCATGTTTCTCAAACACGATAAAATATCTGATGCAAAGACTAAAATCCACAAACTTTCCACTGCTGCCTCGCAGACTCCAGAGGAGCGAGTTTGTGAATCTGTAATAAAATTAGTGTGTGTTCATGTTTTCTGGCCAGAGGTGTCAGACGCGGCTCTTTAGGGCCTGTGGTTTGAATCCACCCTCATATAAACGCTGTTTTTCTCCTTTTGCTGAATCAGGACATCTGCTCACAGAAGCTGATTTGATGTTTGCACACATGATGTGGAGTAAACTGTAGTAAAGTCACTGGCGTATTGCTTTTATAATATGTCAAACAGCAGCAATATGGTCAATTTGTTCTGTTAACAATCAAAAGTCACAATAGCTTCATCTGATCTGAATTTAGTCTCTCGTGGTGTGATGATTTGGCACACAAACATGAGTCTCATTAGTGTGCGAGGGAGAAACTTGTGCTGTTTTTGGCCTCTGTCTGCTGTTGCCTTGATGATGGAAAATCACTGCGTGTCTCCGTCAAAGGCTGAATCGTGTCCGTGTGTTTGTGTGTGAGGAGGCTGGATCGTCCACAGGTGTGCCAGATTTAACCTGTTTACTAGCAAACATCTGATCTTTTGAAAGCTCTTAGATCAGGATAAGATCATGACTAAAAAAGATTCGCTGACAACTAAATGTGTCCAAAACAGTATGTATGTTTTTCAGTATTATTAAAGGTGCTGGATGTTTATGTGTCAGGGCTGAGGCTGCAGGCTGTGCCTCAATATAAATATCTGGGAATACTTTCATTTAAAGACCAAGTTAAAAAGGTTTGTAAACTGGTTAAATTTAATCTCTATAATTTTAAGTTTATTAGAGATTACATTAGAGGCAGCTAAGATGTATATGTATTCTATGGTTATTATTTCTCACATGACTTACTGTATAATCACCTGGTCTCAGGCGAGTTCATTAACTCTAAAACCAGTCCTTTTACAAACGTACACTTAAAGTCTTCGATAAGAAATCGGTACATTATCATCATTGTCTAATACTGAAAGAAATATAATTTAAGTTGGGAAAACATGATTAATATGCAAACGTATGCTTGATGTATAAAATTACTTATGGTTTATCTTCTCCCAGATCAGTTAGTTCGTATTAGAACAACTGATTATCGCTCTACAAGAGGCGCATTAACAGGAGACTGTATCATACCACTTAGACAAAGTCATTTTAGTCAGTCTGCTTTTTCTGTCAAAGCTGCACGAGAATGGAATACTATTCCGACAGCTATAAGAGATCTACACACACTAACATAAGCGCACTACTGAGTGAAATCCAGAAACTCATGCAGTTATAACAGCTGCAGTCATAATCTACATCAATATGAGTCACACAGAGGGCCGTTTGGCATTTTACAGCCCCGGCGGTTGCCTGCTGAGACGTCACGTCTGCAGGATTCTCTTCAGTCTGAGCTAGTTAGTTAGTTAGTTAGTGCTTAGGTTTGAAACGGCATCTTTTGGATTACATCCTCAGGTATTTACCTGCTAATTCGCCACAAGCTTGTGTGTGTCAGAATGCAAACACAGCTGAGCAAAGCAGACTCAACACAGCCAGCACATCTGTGCCAGGCGTTATGAGCCGTGTTTGCTGTAGTACGGTGATTACATACTGTGATGCTCAAAATACAGTAAAAATAGTGAAATATTATTGCAATTTAAAACAGCTGTTTTCTGTGTTGATCTCTGTTAAACTGTAATTTATTTCTGTGATCTGCAGCTGTATTTTCAGCATCATTACTCCAGTCTTCAGTGTCACATGATCTTCAGAAATCATAATAATATACTGATTTACTGCTCAAGAAACATTTCTGATTATTATCAATGTTGGAAACAATCAATAGTTTTTGTGGAAACTGAGATGTATTTTATTTTTCAGGATTCACAGATTAATGGAAAGCATTTATTTGAAATCTTTTGTAACATTATAAATGTCTTTACTGTCAATTTTGATCAGTTTAATGCATCCTTGCTGATCAAAAATATAAATGCTTTAAAAAATATATATTTTACTGACCTCAAATTTTTGAACAGTAGTGTAATTATGCATCAAAAAGTCAAAGCACGAGTGTAAACAGTTTAATACTGAGATATTGTCATTTATAGGTTCCTTTAGCTGTTGTATGACTGTATAATCTCGTACTGGTATGATGCATGAAGATGTAAGATGTTCATAAAGCTTGCTTCCCCTGTCGTTGCGGTAACGAATCAATTGCCACGTTGTTTTTGTTTTCTAAACTTTCTCTAAACAGTTTATGGTTCTTGTTGAACCCCTCGCTGTGGCACATTGACATCAGCGCTTTATTTAACCTCTCTGGAAACCTCTTTCTCCGGAGTGAGAGGACTGATTATTCCTCTTTACCCAGCGTCCCCCGCATGATTCTTGCTGTGACGGTTTTTTAGTCTTCTTGAGATGTTTTGTTTTGCCTTACCCAGCATTCCCGGTGACTTCAAAGCCTCTGTGATTGTTTCATGCTCTGTGGCGGCTCATTGTGCCGGCTTTGCATATTCATGAGGATCGTCTTTCTCTCGCTCACCAATGGCTCACGGTTGGGATGCTGAGAGCTTGAAAGCAGGACACCATGAGACCTGGAGAAACTCTCAAGAAGCAGAACAATTAGATGTTCAGCGTCTGTTTTTAGTGAGTTAAGCTTAAATTCTTTAGAGTTTGGTTTTAGGCAAGACAGGCAAAAACATTGTGTTTTCATGCACTGGTCAGTTTAAAAATTTTGGGTTATTTGGCTTTTAGTAATGTTTTGTTTCAGACTAGTGGAAAGAAAACATCCAAAATACACTTTTGAGTATTTATATTATTGCACTTGATCTGTTTGCATCTGTAGATATGCTAATAGATATGCATCTTTAAAGGCCGTTTTCTCAAATGAGTTTGTTTCTTCACTTCAGCAGCACTGACTTAAACCAAAATTTCATTCCTTTCTATATTCTTAAGGTTTTTCTTGAGGGGTTTGTTCGCATATCATTCACCTGGTTTATAACATTATATTCCTAAAAACATGGTGAAAAATTGATTTTTCTCACTTTTGACAGTATTTTTACATAAAAAGAGATATCAAAAATTCCCTCTATAAAAACCTTTAATTCTAATATGTTGACATAATCAAACAAGAATGTTAAACCTAGCTTGATCTAAAATCCATATTAATTTTCTGAAAATGTGTGCAAATTAGTGCGTTTAATTAGATAATGCCTAGTTTGTACAAATACAAAAATATTTGTAGTTTTTATTACTGTGCATGTATTCAAGATTCAAGAGCTTTATTGTCATATGTACTAGTAAAATTAAATTCTTACTTTGTTTAATCCTCTCAAGAATGACAGGGTAGAAAAGGAACAAACATAACTTACAAGGACAATACAAAATACGAAGAAAAAAAATAGAATATATAGTAAAGTAAGAAAAAGAACCTGTATACTAGAAAACAACTGACAATAAAAAATAATTCACAATATACATTTAGTCATTTACATTTACATTTAGTCATTTGGCAGACGCTTTTATCCAAAGCGACTTACAATTGGGGAATACAAAAAGCGATTCATCTTGAAGAGGCAGTCAGACAGAGGAAGTGCTCGTAACACCAAGTCTCAGTCATTGTTCAAATAAGTACAAACTAGTAGGTGGAGAGAAAGATAGAGGGAAAGTTTTTTTTTTTTTTTTGAGTTTAGGATGAAGTCAAGTACTGCCGAAAGAGATGAGTTTTCAGTTGTTGCTTGAAGGTTGCCAGGGATCCGGCGTTCCGGATAGGGGTGGGAAGATTATTCCACCAGCCAGGAATGGTGAACGAGAATGTTCTGGAGAGTGATTTTGAGCCTCTCTGTGATGGTACCACAAGGCGTCGCTCACTAGCAGATCTCAAACTTCTGGAGGGGATGTAGGTTCGTAATAGTGAGTGGAAGTAGGAGGGTGCTGAGCCTGTGGTAGTTCTGTATGCAAGCATCAGTGTCTTGAACTGGATGCGAGCTGCCACTAGTAGCCAGTGCAAGGAGATGAAGAGAGATGTAACATGCACTCTTTTGGGCTCGTTGGTTATATCTATTACAGCAGAATTCCGGAAATGTTGGGACGTTTTTTAAATTTGAATAAAATTAAAACTAAAAGACTTTCAAATCATATGAGCCAATATTTTATTCACAATAGAACATAGAGAACATAAATGTTTAAACAGAGAAATTTGACACTTTCATCCACTAAATGAGCTCATTTCAAATTTGATGCCTGCTACAGGTATCAAGAAAGTTGGCACGGGGCAACAAAGGGCTGAAAATGCAAGAAAGTTTGAAAAGATTCAGCTGGGAGAACATCTAGCAACTAATTAAGTTAATTGATATCAGGTCTGTAACATGATTAGCTATGCAAGGGATGTCTTAGAAAGGCAGAGTCTCTCAGAAATGAAGATGGGCAGAGGCTCTCCAATCTGTGAAAGAGTGCATAAAAAGATTGTGGAATACTTTAAAAACAACGTTCCTCAATGTCAAATTGCAAAGGCTTTGCAAATCTCATCATCTACAGTGCTTAAAATGGACTGTTTCAAAGTGGAAAAGTGTTTTATGGTCAGACGAGTCCAAATTTGACATTCGTATTGGAAATCACGGACGCCATGTCCTCCGGGCTAAAGAGGAGGGAGACCTTCCAGCGTGTTATCAGCGTTCAGTTAAAAAGCCAGCGTCTCTGATGGTATGGGGGTGAATAAATGCATACAGTATGGGCAGCTTGCATGTTTTGGAAGGCACTATGAATTCTAAAAGCTATATAAAGATTTTAGAGCAACATATGCTCCCCTCCAGATGATGTGTTTTCAGCAGGACAATGCAACAACACATACTGCAGCTATTAGAACAGCATGGCTTAGTAGTAGAAGAGTTCAGGTGCTGAATTGACCTGCCGTCCAGATCTTTCACCTATAGAGAACATTTGGTTCATCATTAAATGAAAAATACGTCAAAGACAACCACAAACTCTTCAGCATCTGGAGACCTATATCAGGCAAGAATGGGACCAAATTCCAACTCCAGAAACTCTTAACCTCGATGCCCAGATGTCTTCAAACTGTTTTTAAAAGAAGAGGAGATGCTACACCATGGTAAATATGCCCCCGTCCCAACTATTTTGAGACCTGTAGCAGGCATCAAATTTGAAATGAGCTCATTCTGTGCATAAAATTGTCATTTCTGTTTAAACATTTGTTATCTATGTTCTATTGTGAATAAAATATTGGCTCATGTGATTTGAATTGCTTTTAGTTTTCATTTTATTCAAATTTAAAAAACGTACCAACATTTCTGGAATTTGGGTTGTAGTTTTTTTCTGGTGATTAGTTTAAACCTCTAACATGCACAGATGAACATGTCAGGATACAGGATAATCAAATGTTTGTAATGATGTGTGTGAGATGCCATGGAGAGATCGCTGTTGTAAGTGCCGTTCAGGAGGTGTTGAGAGCTGAAGGAGGGTCCGGAGATGCCGATGGTCTGATGGCATCGGGTGCCACGATCCGATTGGGTTTCCCTCCTGCGTGCAGCTGTTGGCTCATAGGAAGTGGAATGTCTTTCCCAGATTCCGTGACCGAACTTTCAACAACCACTCAAGACGGAGAGAAAAAAGCGCGGGAGAAAATCCCCTGTTGAAATTTCACAGTGGCAGGGGTCAGAGTCGCTATCAGGCAGAACATCGCTCACAGATCGCATTCCGTCAGCCGCTATTGTAATTCAAGAGTCCGTGCCATCGCGACTGCTTGCGTCCGCGTCCTTTGTTCCTCACTTGAGTCGTGAATCTTGCGGTTGTCTCACAGATTTTCCAGCTGCATGTGAGTAACAGAGTCGTCTGGCCGTCAATCCACACAGACTCTGAACCTCTTGCCTTTTCTCATGTCTGTGAGGGAACGCTAACTGCAGCTTTTGTGTGTTTTGCCCAAGGGTTTGTTGGTTAATTATAGTTCCAACAATAATAAAACCATTTAAATGGATCGTTCACCCAAAAATAATGATTTACCTTCACGCCATTCCAAATCTGTATGACTCTCTGTATGTTGTAAAGCACAAAAGGAGACATTTAGCAGAATTTTCACGCTATTTTATTTCAAGCAGTGAAAGCAGACCAAACACAAGGCATCTTAGAAACAATCCATACAACTTGTGTGCTTTATTTCAAGTCTTCTAACGCATATGAAGCCATTTGCTTTTTTACTACATTTGACTTCAGAAGACTGAGAATACATCTGTAATGCCTTTGCATGTATGTACATTACCATTCAAAAAGTTTTTTTGACAGAAATTACTTTTTATACTGCACAGATGCATTAAATTGATCAAAGGTGACAGTAAAGACATTTATAATGTTACAAAACATTTCTATTTCAAATACATGGTGTTCTTTTGAACTTTCTGTTCAGCTGTGAATCCTGAAAAATAAAATGTATCCCGGTTTCCACAAAAATATGCAGCAGCACAACGGTTTTCAACATTGAGCAGCAAAACAACATATTAGAATGATTTCTGAAGATCATGTGACACTGAAGGCTGGAGTAATGATGCTGAAAATACAGCTGCAGATCACAGAAATAAATTACATTTTATTGTATATTCACATAGAATATAGATATTTTAAATGGCAATAATATTTCACAATTTGTACTATATTTTTGATCAAATAAATTCAGTCTTGGTGAGCAACAGAGACGTCTTTCAGAAATCTTAAAAAAAAAAAAATTACTGACCCCAAACATAGTGTCAGAAACAGCCACCCCTATATAGATTTTAAGAATATTTCATTATTCTTTGTGTATTTTTGATCAAATAAATTCAGCCTTGGTGAGCAAACTTTGCAGAAATATTAAAATATTTTACCAACCACAAATTTTGAACAGTAATGTACATTTGCACTTATTCAAGGGCATTTGCACTTATTCTTCCAAAGGAACTTACTGTACAATTGAGGAACAACAAAAGCAGTACAGGCTAGAAAAAGAGGTGAAATCTTTATAAACAAAGCGAATTTTGATACTTTTATTGTGCTTTTTGTAATTTTTGGTGCTCAACAGCATTTCACTGAATGGAAAAGAAACCGTTTTTCCTTTCAGGTTCCAAAGAAGTAAAAGTCAAGGTTTGAAATGACATGAGGGAGAGGAAAGCAATGACAGAACTTACATTTTTGAGGGAAAGTTGTATTTTAGATTGTTATTCACCTGAAAGACTTGTTTTCAAAAGTGCAAAACCTTTGATATTTATTCGTCATTTTTGGAGCTTGAATGGTGACAAGATTGTTTCTCTTTCTGAGTTCTTGGTCAGGTCTTGTGTGTTTCTTGCTTCGCTCTTCTCTGCAGTGTTTTTTGCCATCAGAAAGAAATTATCCTCCGCAGTGATTCATATTTCTGGCGGTGGAATCAGAGCGTGCAGCCCCTTGCATTCCCCCGGACGGCCCATTTTTTAGCAGTGGGCGTCATGCTGGGCATTTGATGGAGCTCACGGCCAGTGTGTGAGCGGGCCTGACCTACTCACAGCTTCCCGAGAGCTCACCCCGATCGTATGTAATCACAGCAAACGAGCGCTGACAGTGCCGATGCCGCAGTCACATCACTGCCGCCCCACTGAACTCCCTGCAGCCCACACTGTTGTTCCTGCTCTCACTTTCCCTTTGTTTTTAGCCCATCCACAAACATCCATTCACACACAAACACACACACACAAACTCCACCTTCACAGCACCATGGCTGTGAGGTAATTGATCTCTGAGTGAGTTGAGATTAGGGTTACACTCATCAGTGTAGGAATAACACTAACACTAAATAAAATATGTATTAGTTTTATGGCATATTTATGTTTACTGAAAGAAATCAGAATGTTGCCTTGCAGTTGTTAAGGTGTTCTTAACAGTGTTTTTGACATGTTATTTGGTTGCTAGGGTTTCATTGGTGGTTGCTAAGGGCATTATACAGTTTTCTGAGTAGAGATTGAATTAAATTTTATTACCGATATCAACACTGATTATTTGAATATTGTCTTAAAGTGTAAATTTAATTATCATTTTTTAAATGATTGTTTTATTTATACTATTTGGCACAATGATAAAGATTAATATTAATATTAATTAATTAACATGAATTGATTACACCAATACATGCTATGTGTTTTAGTATATATATATATATATGTGTGTGTGTGTGTGTGTGTGTGTATGTGTATATATATATATATACTGTATGTATATATAATATATAATGTATATATAAAATAACAATATAGTACTACTTCTACTACTACTACTAATAATAATAATAATAAATATTAGTAGTAGTGGTAATATTTAAATGGTTAAAATATTGTTTATTATTATTATTATTATATCTATTATTATGTATTTTATTTTCAGAATCAGATTCAGAATTAGCTTCATTGCCAGGTTTGTTTGCACATATGAGGAATTTGTTTTAGTGACAGTAGCTCCACAGTGCGACAGAATGACAGCGACAGGACAGGACACAAATAATAATAATAATTAAAAAAATAAAATATAATAATAATAATGTACAAATATACAAAATGGACAATATGAAAAATAGCACAAACACAATATACAAAATAGACAATTCAGTATGTACAGGTACAGTGGTGTGAAAAAGTGTTGGCCCCCTTCCTGATTTTAAATTTTTTTGCACGTTTGTCACACTTTAATGTTTCAGATCATAATACAAATTTAAATATTAATCGGATATAACACAAGTAAACACAACATGCAGTTTTTGAATGAAGTTTTTTATTATGAAGGGAAAACAAAATCCAAACCTGCATGGCCCTGTGTGAAAAAGTGCTTGCCCCTAAACCTAATAACTGGTTGGGCCACCCTTAGCAGCAACAACTGCAATCAAGCGTTTGCGATAACTTGCAATGAGTCTGTTACAGCGCTGTGGAGGGGTTTTGGCCCACTCATCTTGGCAGAATTGTTGTAATTCAGCCTCATTGGAGGGTTTTCGAGCATGAACCGTCTTTTTAAGGTCATGCCACAGCATCTCAATAGGATTCAGGTCAGGACTTTGACTAGGCCACTCCAAAGTCTTCATTTTGTTTTTCTTCAGCCATTCAGAGGTGGATTTGCTGGTGTGTTTTGGATCATTGTCCTGCTGCAGAACACAAGTTCTCTTCAGCTTGAGGTCACGAACAGATGGCGGGACATTGTCCTTCAGGATTTTTTGGTAGACAGCTGAATTCATGGTTCCATTTATCACAGCAAGTCTTCCAGGTCCTGAAGCAGCAAAACAGCCCCAGACCATCACACTACCACCACCATATTTTACTGTTGCTATGATGTTCTTTTTCTGAAATGCTGTGTTACTTTTACGCCAGATGTAATGGGACACACACCTTCCAAAAGGTTCAACTTTTGTCTCGTCGGTCTACAGAGTATTTTCCCAAAAGTCTTAGGGATCATAAAGATGTTTTCTGGCAAAACTGAGACGAGCCTTTATGTTCTTTTTGCTCAGCAGCGGTTTTCGTCTTGGAACTCTGCCATGCAGGCCATTTTTGCCCAGTCTCTTTCTTATGCAGTTTTTGGGGAAGTCGTGGCCTAATGGTTAGAGAGTTGGACTCGTAAAGTTGCGGGTTCGAGTCTCGGGCCGGCAGGGATTGTAGGTGGGGGGAGTGAATGTCCAGCGCTCTCTCCACCCTCAATACCACGACTGAGGTGCCCTTGAGCAAGGCACCGAACCCCCAACTGCTCCCCGGGCGCCGCAGCATAAATGGCTGCCCACTGCTCCGGGTGTGTGTTCACGGTGTGTGTGTCTTCATTGCAGCGTGTGTGCACGTTGGATGGGTTAAATGCAGAGCACGAATTCCGAGTATGGGTCACCATACTTGGCTGTATGTCACTTCACTTCACTTATGGTGGAGTCATGAACACTGACCATGAAGACAGAACTATAGCCGCTGCATTTTGGACTATCTATAGCTTGTTTATTGAAGATGCAGGACAACCAGTTAGCAGTGCATTACAATAGTCCAGTCTAGAGGTCATGAATGCATGAACTAGCTTTTCTGCATCAGAAACAGGTAGCATGTTTCGAAGCTTGGCAATGTTTCTAAGATGGAAGAATGCTGTTTTTGTAACATGGGAAATATGATTTTCAAAGGACAAGTTGCTGTCTAATATAACACCCAGATTTTTTACTTTAGAGGACGTAACAGTACATCCGTCTAGTTGCAAATTGTAATCCAAGAGATTCTGTGTACTGTTTTTTGGTCCAATAAGTAATATCTCTGTCTTATCTAAATTTAATAGGAGGAAATTATTGGTCATCCAATCTTTTTCATTTTTTACACAATCTATTAGCATAGATAGTTCAGAAGTTTCATCTGGTCTTGTTGAGATATATAGTTGTGTATCAACTAAATACAGTACAGTTCTTGAAGAGTGGGGAGGGTTGTACCAGTGATTCGCTCAGCAGTCCGGACTAGTCTCCGTAGTCTTCTGAGGTCAGATTTGGTAGCTGAGCTGAACCAGACAGTAATGAAGTGCAGAGGACGGATTCAATGATGGCAGAGTAGAACTGTTTCAGCAGCTCCTGTGGCAGGTTGAACTTCCTCAGCTGGTGAAGGAAGTACAACCTCTGCTGGGCCTTTTTCACAATAGAGTCAATGTGAATGTCCCATTTCAGGTCCTGAGAGAATGGTGTTGCCCAGGAATCTGATTGACTCCACTGCAGTCACAGTGCTGTTCATGATGGTGAGTGGGGGGAGTGCAGGGGGGTTTCTCCTGAAGTCCACGGTCATCTCCACTGTTTTGAGCGTGTTGAGCTCCAGGTTGTTAAGACTGCACCAGACAGACGGTTCCTTAACCTCCTGTCTGTAAGCAGACTCGTCACCATCCTGAATGAGGACGATCAGTGTGGTGTCATCTGCAAAATTCAGGAGCTTCACAGAGGGGTCTTTAGATGTGCAGTCATTTGTGTAGAGAGAAAAGAGCTGTGGGGAGAAAACGCAGCCCTGAGGAGCTCCAGTGCTGATCGTACGGGTGCTGGATGTGTATTTTCCCAGCCTCACTAGCTGCTGCCTGTTTGTCAGCAAGCTGTTGATCCACTGACAGACGAAGGTGGGGATGGAGAGCTGAGTTAGTTTGGGCAGGAGGAGGTTTGGAATGATAGTGTTAAAGGCCAAGCTGAAGTCCACAAACAGGATCCTCACATAAGTCCCTGGTCTGTCCAGATGTTGCAGTGTGTAATGCAGTCCCATGTTGACTGCATCATCCACAGATCTGTTTGCTCTGTAGGCAAACTGCAGGGGGTCCAGTGATGTCCTTCAGATAAGCCAAAACCAGTTTTTCAAATTACTTCATGACCACAGATGTTACAGCCACAGGTCTGTAGTCGTTAAGTCCTGTTGTCTTGGGTTTCTTTGGGACGGGAATGATGTTGGAGCTTTTGAAGCATGAAGGGACTTCACACATCTCCAGTGATCTGTTGAAGATCTGTGTGAAGATGGGGGCCAGCTGGTCTTCTGGATTTCAGACTGGCTGGTGTCACACCGTCTGGGCCTGGTGCCTTCCTTCTCTTGTTCTTTTTGAAGACCTGGCGCACGTCATCTTCTCTTATCTGCAGTTCAGGTGTGGGGGAGAGGGGGTTGCAGGAGGTGTGAATGGTGTTTTTTCAAACCTGCAGTAGAACTCATTGAGATCGTCTGCCAGTTGTTGATTCTCCACAGTGCTGGGGGATGGTGTCTTGTAATTGGTGATGTCTTTCAGACCTTTCCACACTGAAGCCGTGTCTGATGGAGTTGTCTGAGTTTTGCAGTGAACCATGGTTTGTCGTTGTTATAAGTTAGATGAGTACTGGTAGGAATTCACATATCCTCACAGAAACTGATATAAGATGTTACAGTCTCTATGAGCTCGTCCAGATCAGTGGCAGCAGCTTCAAAAACAGTCCAATCAGTGAGAGAGAAACAGGCTTGTAAAACCTGCTCTGTCTCATTAGTCCATCTTTTAACAGATCTTAATATAGGTTAAGCTGACTTCAGTTTCTGCCTGTAGGTCAGAATAAGATGAAACAAACAGTGATCAGAGAGTCCTAAAGCTGCCCGTGGGACAGAGTGATATGCATCCTTTATCGTTGTGTAACAGTGATCCAATATATTACTGTCTCTGGTTGGACATGTAACATGCTGTCTATATTTTGGCAGTTCACGGGAGAGATTTGCTTTATTAAAGTCCCCGAGAATGATTAAAACAGAGTCCGGGTGTTGTTGTTCTGTGTCTGTGATCTGATCAGCGAGTTTCTGTAAAGCTGCGCTTGCGGTGGAATGTAGACACACGAGAATGAACGAGCAGAACTCCCGCGGCAAGCAGAAAGGTTTACAGTTAATGAAAAGCGTTTTTGTTGTTTTATTCTTTTTAATATAACATAACGACATAATAACATAATTATAACATAACATAAATAACTATAAATATAGTAAAAATGTTAATAGTAAAGGTGATACTAATAATTATATTAATTATTATACTTTTTGGTACATTTATAATTAAATAAACATTAGATTACTACAATAGAACATGCTATGTGTTCAACAACAACAACACCAACACATTAATAATAATAATAATAATGCTGACAAACCAAGACCATTTTGATGAAGTGAAATATTTCCAAAAGAAAATTTGGACCAAAATTTTACCATTTATCTGTAGACACAATACACAATATTAAGGAACCAGTAACTGTTTGAGTAGAAAAGTGAATATTAGTAAAATAAAATATTCAGTATTCATCTTTAGTGCTCAGCATCTCGTATAAAAAGAGTCTCTGTGATCTTCTAGTCTCTAGATGTGAGATTTTTTTTCTCTTGTTTTCTGGTCCAGCGGGTGCGTCTGATCACTTTCTTCAACAGTCTGATCTGCTGAACATGTGAAGTTCCTCTAACATTCATTCTGCTCATTTCTCATGTGAATCTCTGTTACCCCTTTTCCACCAAGCCAGTTCCAGTGCTGGTTCGGAGCCAGAGCCTAGTTTCAAACCGGTTCTTTGTTTTTCGACACCCAAAGCACCAGCTCCGAACCAGGAAAAGCAGTTCGTAAGTAGCAACAAAACATTGCTGGGCTAGAAGAAAGAACCGCTTGCGTCAGGAGCTGGGGGCGGGGTTACCGTGACCATCAAGACGAACAGAAACTTGGACCGCCATATTTGAAATAGCAGCTAAACGCTAACATGTTTGATTCGCCGTGTTTGGATGCCGATGTAGGTTCGCAAAGCCATGAACATCAATAGCAACGCAACGTCCGCAATTGCTGATAGTTTGTTTAGGCTTGTCCGGGATAGATCGGCGCTGCGTGGACCGTTCGATGCGAGGCATATCGGGGTGCTGCAGGAGCGACTGGAAAGCAGACGGCTCTTTATGCTTCAGGATCGCTCTCGCGGTGCTTTAGTGTGTTGTGTGCCGATCGATCGATCTGCGTGGTGCTGATGCACCTCAAACAAGCCTGTTGTGCCGCGCTAGTGAACCGAAACATGAAACGTATTCAGTGACATAAGACCTGGCTCTGTATTGGCTCTCTAGCCTGTGGAAAAGCAACCGGTTCTTAAAGGGTTCGCCAGTCGAACCAACTAAGAACCGGCTATAGCACTGGCTCTGAACTAGCACCTGGAACTGCTTTGGTGGAAAAGGGGTATATGCTCTTGATGTAATCCCAGTAATGGCACAAACTCTTAATCGGCTTAAATTGTATGTGTCTGTGAGTGTTTGGGTGAGATTAGGGCCAGAGGGGGCGTGTCGTGGCCCGAGGTTAGTCCCGCCGTCACCTGACGTGTGAATGGCTTTTGTCACGTGCTCTTTCTGCTCTTGTGTGTTTTCTAGGGCTGTAACGTCCCAGTCGATTAGTCGATTAATTGGTCGATACGGTCTGGTTCGACCAAAAATCTGATTGGTCGATTTTTTGCCGCGCTCATTTCATCAGTTTGGCCGCGCTCATTTCATCAGGTGGAAAGCACTAATTGCTAATGGGGGTATTTTCAGAGCACCCCTGTTTCACAGGTAACAGTCTGTTTTCAGAACACCCCCATTGTTTTCACTTTTTTTGGATTAGCCCAACCCACTGGAGAAGAGAGACAGATAAGTAGGCTTTAGAAGGTTTGATGCTGAATATTATTTATTTAATAATAAGCTAGTGTCAATAAAACAAGAAGCTGTCTCCTTCCAAAGAACCAGTGCTAATTTCGTTAACGAAGAGGACGATGAAAAATATTCGTTAACGAACCTTTTTTCTGTGACTAAGACGAGAAGTTGACGAGATAAAATTAATATCTGATGATAAAAACTATGACGAAATGTATGCGCGTCTTCGTTAACGAGACGAGACGGGACTAAAATGTTATTTGAGGACTACCGGACATTCAAAATACATAGGCTAAGTTGACTGTCTTGTCTTTTAAAATGTGCGTCCCTGTCACTGGATCGCAATCAGACGAGGGGCGTTTGTATATCTAGTCACAGTATGGCAGCCGCAGTGGGCGGATACGCTACCAAAACGCAAACTAGCGATCTGAAACAATGGCCTCAGCAACTGAATGGTTATAGGGATAGGGTGACCAGACATCCCGTTTTTCCCAGGAGTCACAATTCGTTGTTGATTAACTTAAAGTTAGTGAAGGCGCGATAGGCGGAATCACTCTGATAGAAGTGCTCCACTTTCTCAGTTCTCACACAGCGCGCGATCAGTTCTCAGTTCTCACAATATTGCGCAATTGCGCTGTGCCCACTGTTTGTGTTAGTTTTGAGCCTAAGATGCTTTATTTTTCAGTTATGCACTTTATTTGGTTTCTGCTCTTGTTTGTTTAATAAATATTATTTTTTTTATTAAAGTGGACGCGCCTTTTGTGTTTATTAAGAGTAAAAGCTTTAAGTCTATTCGTGTCTCAGCCGCGAAGCTGAGCTCTTATCTTCAGCCTCGCTCTGTGCGAGCTGCGCAGAGCGGCTGAAATGATAGTGTCTGACAGTTATACTTATAACATATGACAAAAATAATTTTCTAAATTATGTTGCACATTCCTCAAAAGTTCTTGTGATATCACTAGTTGACAACATAGTACTGTTTTCAGAAATCACAGGCTATGATATTGCGCAGGTGCACGTGATGCACCGCTGTCAGAGACGACAGACTCGTGTGTCAGACTCATTTCAGTGCAAAATAATTAGGTCAAAAACGATTTAATATACTCCAAATAGCCTATTAGTTTTTTATGTTTATTTATAATTAATTTAGGCAGACAACAAGGCTACCAAGTACTGAGCACAGTGTGTATCTAATTAATGTAACGTACGTTTTTTTTTTCTCCACAACGTCATTTTTAGTCGATTTTTAGTCGAAAGTTTCAGGACTTCAGTCGACCAAGATTTTCTTTGGTTGATTACAGCCCTAGTGTTTTCACTGCTGCTTTGTGTTCTTTATCCCACCCATAATTGAGCTGTCAATCAGCCTCTGGCACCCTACAGGGGAAAGGAGGAAATGCTTAACCGACCCGGCAGGAACTAGTTCTTACAGCACTTTGAGTGAGAATACATGGTGTGTAATTTGCTTTCATGTTTTCGATGTCAAACTACATGGAGATTTTTTTCCCCCCATAAACTATTGTTATTTTTAGTTGCAGTTTAAAATGTTGTTAAACATAAGTAAATGATCACTAGTATTAGAGCTCATAATGATGCAATCAAACCTCTAAGTATTAGTAGTAAGTTAAAAATGTATTAAAAATCTAAATGCCAGAAACCTACACAATACATACTGCATAGAAACATGATGAAAAAAAAAATTAAACACTGGTTTACACGCTTAAAAGTAATTCAGAACACCGTAGCAACTGCATCGCAACATATTATCATCAGGTGCATCCTAAAACTCGTGCTCATGCACTATTCTTTTGAGTAGTGTGCTCACATTGAAAATTCAGAAAAGGAAAAAAATGCTCTTTAAATGCCCAGATGATGCACTTAAATAAGGAACAAATAAGTGTGGAGTGTTGAACACATCATGCACAAAATACATTATAACAAAATAATCTTATACATTACATGGATGAGTACACAGTAACACCCTAGCAACACCCCAGCAATCACAACACCCGGTTTTTCATGTGCAATCACGTTTGTTTATGAAATAATAGAGTTTAGTTAAACAATCCAATTTAAGCTGCTATAGTTGGTTTGTATTTGTTACCGGTTTAGCAGTTTGTTGGTTAGCAACACCCTGGCAAACACCCATAACACCCTATCATTAATGTGCTGAATTTTGCACAAGGAAGGACCACTCACATTTTCTTTATGACATGAAAGAGTCTAGTTAAATTAATTTGGTGATTTTTGCATGACAAACACCGCTCACATTTACTTCATGATATAAAATAGACAAGTTAAATCAGTCCAAACTAATTTAGTTTTTTATTGTTGGTTTGTATTTGTTGTTGGTTTGTTAAAAGAAAAGATGGAATCACTCGCTGCTCTTGATTAAACTACTGTTTATTTTCATCTTTATTCTTGTTTTAATAACAAAGATAAAATAAAAAATTAATTAATTAATAATTTAGTAATTATTATTAATAAAAGAATTAGAGGAAAATATTCAACGCTGCTTGGTGATTTCGCTTTGTAATCTTAAGAAAACTTTAACTCGATTTTTCTCTAAATCAACTCTGCTGACTATCGCCTTCAAACGCTGTAGCGATTCCAACAAGTCTTATATCATTTTGAAGGCAATAAAAACAATAAAAATTACAAATTTTAGAAAATTTGCTCATTCCGACTCATTTTACCAGCAAGGGTTGTAACATTTCGTCACACGTTTAAGGTATTCGGCCAATCACAATGCACTGGATAGCTGACCAATCAGAGCACAGCGTGCTTTTCAGAACAATGAGCTTTGTAAAAGTCGACGCGTCTCAGAAAGGCAGGGCAGAGAGAAGCAACAATAATGTACAGTATGTGGAAAATAATGTATTTTTTTAACCTTGAACCGCGTAAACACATTACACCAAATACACAAAATAATGTTCTTTTTAGCATCGTCATATGTGACCCTGGAGCACTAAAGCAGTCATCAGTAACACAGGTATATTTGTAGCAATAGCCAACAATACGTTATATGGCTCAAAATTATACATTTTTCTTTTAAAAAATCATTAGCATTTTTGTATCTTTATTTTGTAAATTTCCTACCGTAAATATATCAAAACTAGATTTTTGATTAGTAATATGCATTGCTAAGAATTTTTTTGCACCCTCAGATTCCAGTTTTTCAAATAGTTGTATTTCAGCCAGATTGTCCTATCCTAACAAACCATACATCAATGTATGGTTTAAAGCTTATTTATTCAGCTTTTAGATGATGTAAAAATTGACCCTTATGACTGGTTTTGTGGTCCAGGGTCACATATGACCCCTTTAAAGCACTGGTGTTGGTTTGTCAGGGCGGCCGCTGTGGTCACGTGACTCTGAGCTTACAGACGGCCCACCGAGCGCTGGAGGCTGTTTTTAGGGGCCCCTGGCCTCCTTTTAGCGGACGGCCCTCCCCTGTGCGTGAGGAGGGTCCGCTGGGGTCCTGGCTGAGCCACAAAGATCAACTGCTGCTTTTATTGTCTCTCCACAAGGTGTCCGGAGCGGAGGGGCCGTCCTAATCGCAGGGAGAGAGTAACACCCTCTTTCTCTCTGTCCGTCGCAGGCCAGGCCGTCAGTGTGGAGTAACTGTGGAGCGAGCGGCGTGTGTGTGTTTCCATGCCCTGGTTCCATGCTCGAGTCTCAGGGATGGAGCAACAGGTTTGGACCCGCTGGACATCGCTACTGTTTCTGCTGGGTTTGCTGTGGCTGCTCTCGTCCGTTCAGGGTGAGTATCAGCGTTTACTGCCATCTCCATCTGCATGTTCGGCTCTGATGGTAGCATTTAACTGGTGTCTGTTTGTGTCTGACCCCCCGATGCTGTACGTCATGTTTCATGTTTAGAGTTTTTGTCGGATGGGTGCCAGAAATGCAGTGCTGCATTTGCCAAATATGCACTGGGGAGAACTATAAAATGCATTCCGTTTAAAATATGCATGGGTCGTTGACGCACAACCTGACCCTGGAGTTTGTTTTCAATCAACACCAAGATTTTAGATTGACATGTACATACGTTTTGGTATTTTAGGGAGCTGGAAAGTTTCTAATCACCTGTTAAATGAAGCTGCAGTGACAAATGAACTTAAAAGAATTCATGTTAAGAATTGCCATCATTAATATGATGAATTGCATGAAAAAGAATCGGAAAAATGCTGTTTTAAGTAAGAGTTTTAGGGAAACTGTATTGTGGATGATTTTGGTCTTCATTAACTTTTATTAAAATTATAAGATGACTTTCAGAGTCCATTTCAGCTCATATTTAATATATGCATAGGTAGTTGATGCAAAATGTTTCTAAAGAGTTTTTTTTTTTACCAAAATGAAGATTTTAGGTTAAAATGTATATGCACGTGTAAAGAAAAGTGTGTTTAAGGTCACTGGAAAGTTTCTGATCACCTGTTAAATGCTGCTGCAGTGACAAATGAACTTAAAACAATTAATAACATTAATATGATGAATTATCATGAATGCGAATCAGAAAAATGTTGATTTAGGTAATAGTTTTAGGGAGTTTGTCACACTCAAGTAAAGTCAATTTCATGTATTGTGGATGATTCATGATAAGAAGACATTTTGGTCTTCATAAACTTTTTTATTACAATTTTGAGATGACTTTCAGAGTCCATTTCAGCTCATATTAATATATGCATGGGTAAATGATGCAAAATGTGTCCATGGAGTTATTTATTTATTTTTTACAAATGCTGAGATTTTAGGGTAAAATGTACATGCATGTTTGTCTGGAACCTAAAATTTTCTGTTAAAATTTCCTTCAGTGACAAATTATCTATTAAAAGTGGTCCGTCAAATAATGTCATCATGAATCATGAATAATAATTATAAAATGCTGTTTTAGGTCATAGATTTAGGGATTTTGTCACACTGCAAAACATCAACTTAATGTTGAATCTTGAGCGTTTTTGTCTTCATAAACTTTTATTAAAATGTAAATATGACTTTCAGAGTCCATTTCAGCTCATATTTAATATGCATGGGTATTTTCTGAAAAATGTGTCCATGGAGTTTATTTATTAATCAGCACCAAAATTTTGCTTGTACATGCATGTGTGTGTTTTAGGCCTGATCACCTGATAAATGCTCCGTTAGTGACAAATCAAACAAATAATTGCTGTCATTGCTCTTTTGTATTGTATTGTATCAATACAATATTTTTGTTTTGTATTGTATCATTGCTCTCTTGTTGATTTTGATTGCATCCATTGTCATCTTTTATAAGTGGCTTTGGATAAAAGCGTCTCCTAAATGTAAGTTTATTTCATTTTGTTATATAGCACATTTCTACTGCTTCAAGAGCAGCCCAAAGTGCTGTACAATGCATTCAAGAAAACCAAACACAGACAATAACAAATACAACATCTTAAAATAGGAAACATATATGTGACCCTGGAGCACAAAAGCAGTCTTAAGTCGCTGGGGTATATTTGTAGCAATAGCCAAAAATACATTGTATGGGTCAAAATGATAAATTTTTCTTTTATGCCAAAAATCATTAGGATATTAAATAAAGATCATGTTCCATGAAGATATTTAGTACAGTTCTTACCATAAATATATCAAAACTTAATTTTTGATTAGTAATATGCATTGATAAGAACTTCATTTGAACAACTTTAAAGGAGATTTTCTCAATATTTAAATTCTTTTGCACCCTCAGATTCCAGATTTTCTGATAGACATCTCGGCCAATTATTGTCCTATCATAACAAACCATACATCAGTGAAAAGCTCATTTATTCAGCTCTCAGATGATGTATAAATCTCAATTTTGAAAAATTGACCCTTATGACTGGTTTTGTGGTTCAGGGTCACATATTATGTCTCCCCTAAATCAGTCTCAAATGCCATAATATAAAAGTGCTTCTTCAAAGCTGTTTTAAAAGCGAAGATGTAAATGTCCATTAAAATGATGAATAATTATAAAATGCTGTTTTATCTAATAGTTTAGTCTCGTTGCAAGACATGTCACTTGATGTAGAATATACTAGATCTAATTCTACTAGAATGCTTTTCCAGTGCATGTGTTTAAATCATTGTGGTGTAAAATTGATTACGGAGAGGCTGGTTGTGTACGAAGTGGAAAAACCTGCATGCAGCAGAGTCTGACGTCTGTGTGTCGCCGCTGCTGGGTTTTTGCTGGTCGCTGAGGCATTTGGCGAAGTCTTGGAGAGGGATCTACTGTCAGACACTTGTTAAACACGCAGGCTGTAAAATCAATTCCACTCTCTCAGCCCACACACACACACACACAGATGAACAAACACCCGCACATGCGCTCGCCCTCACCTAAAATAATTGAAACCCCTGTGTGTCACATTGAGGGTCAGAAATATCCCGCAGCTGGTGCACGTTCACATGGTTTTACTGCTTCAGCTGCCATTCAGCGTGATGTTAGTGATGAACTCCAAGAGTCAGATGTGTTCAGGAAGCTTCGTGTGTGTTGATCGTTGTGCATTTGTCTGTATTGATGATGAATTTCTTACGTTTATATTGCATTTTAGCAGTTGCATAGAGCCAGCAATATTTGTAATACCAGGTTTATTTGATAACATTTCAGTCAACATTTTCATTCTGGTTTTATCATTACAGTTTTGCTCACACACATTTTCAAAACTCTGCCTCTTTTTATCAAAACTTTACACACAACAAATCCAACAAACCTCTTCTTATATTTTAGATCAATTAATTCACTTTCCAATCAATCCCACATCAATCAAACCTACAGTTCCGCTCAGAAAGGTCAGGTTGTTGAAGTTTTGTTCTGCTTTGTGTTTTTGTGCATGCATTTTCACCTGCACCTTCTGCTGCTCTTCAGATGTGCTTTAGGTGTTTCTCCAGGGAATTTTTCACATTTCTGTTTCTAAACAGCTCAGTGTAAGTGGTACATGATTCAGCCGTTGTTGTGGCTCACGTCTCTGTTTAAGAGTCATCTGCGGTTGTGCATTCCTGAGCGTTTCTGTGAATCGTGTGGAGAAACAGCGATGGTGTTTAAAGTATCTCATGCTCGGAGGAGTGATAAGAGGGAGAACTGGTGCTTTCAGTGTTTTATGGCACCGTCAAGGTCAGCGTGGAGATAAACAGACTCCAACACATCTGCGCTTATGAGGGACCTTCATCTCATCGGCTCTTCCTTGAGAAGACCGATAACTGTGTGAGTGTGTTACAGTTGTTTACCATCTCATCTTGATGATTATACCAGTCAAAACCAGTTTTACTAAGGCCAACCTTTATTCATGCTCAATATTTATTGTGCATGATTCATAATTAGAAGACATTTTTGTCTTAAATGTAAAATAAAAAAAAAAATGACTTTCAGAGTCCATTTCAGCTCATATTTAAAATATGCATGAAAATTTTTTTAAAGTTTTTTTTAACCAAAACCAAGATTCAAAGTAAAAATGTTCATGCACGTGTAAGGAAAAGCGTGTTTTAGTTCTCTGGAAAGTTTCTAATCACCCTTTAAATGCTCCTTCAGTGACAAATGAACTTTTATAAGTGCAAATAAGTAGTCTGTCAATTAATATGATGAATAATCATGAATAATAATTACAAAATGCTGTTTTAGGTCATAGTTTTAGGAAGTTGCAAAATATGTCAGCTTCATGCTGAATATGTATCTTCATAACCTGTTATTAAAATGTAAAAATAACTTTCAGAGTCTATTCCAGGATATATTTAATAAATGCATGCCTAGACGCTGCAAAATGTGTTCATGGAGCTTGTTTTTTAACCAACATGAAGATGTTAGGTTAAAATGTTCATGCATGTGTGAAGAAAAGTATATTTTAGGTAAGGTTTCTAAACACCCTCCTTATGAATTCTCCTTATAAATTAACTTATAAAAGTGCAAATAAGTAGTCAGTCCATTAATATGGTGAATAATCATGAATAATAATTATAAAAGAATCTGACAAATGCAGTGCCTAAAATAGTTTTAGGGACTTTGTCATAGTGCAACATGTGTCAACTTAATGCTGAATAATTATATTATGGATGATTCATATTAAAAGGACACACTTTTTTTTTTCCAATAACTTTTATTGAAATGGAAAAATTACTTTCAAAGTCCATTCCGGCTCATATTTAACAAATGCATGATGCATAATGTGTCCATGGAGTTTATTTTTATTCAAAACCAAGATTTTAGGTTACAATGTACATGCATTTGTATGGAAAAGTATGTTTTAGGTAACTGGAAAGCTTTTAAACCCCCTTAAATACTCATGCAGTGACAAATGTCAACTTCATGTTGAATATTTACTGTGGAAAATGCATTTAGATATTGTCTTCATAAACCTAAAAAAGAAAATGTTTTTGAATATAAAATAAACTATTAAAATGTAAAAATGACTTTCAGAGTCCTGTTCAGCTCATATTTAAGATGTGCATGGATAGTTTAGAATATGCATGGAGTAAGTTAAAATGCACATGCATGCGTACGTTAGTGTGTTTTAGTTAACTGGAAAGTTATTTCATTCAAAATCATAAAAGAATTAGGAACAGTGCTGTTTTAGATCATAGTTTCTGAGCTGAACGCTGCTTTTCCAGTGCATGTAAATGCATTAACGTGGTGAAGAAGTTCTGCTACAGCAGGTTTGTGGTGTGGGTCTGGTTTCTGCGTCCTCCTGGACATGAGCAGGTGCTACTGCTCTCCGTCGAGCGTTCTGGCTCTCGATCAGATGAAAGCATGAGTCAAGGACAGACTGGAGTGGGAGAGAAGTCGTGACCTTCAGCGCTCCTCAGCTCATGAGTCACGAGGAGTTCCTCCCGTCCTCAGCGCTCCTCCAGCGCGTGGGCAGGTGGGCATGCTGTAGTTTCTCCAGCGTTTTTGGGTGAAATTCCCACACGGTCGACTGAAATGACACACAGTGAACGAAGACTGAGACACAGCTTGTTTTGAAACCTAGTGTGCTGCCTACTTAGACAGCCCTTTCAGGGTTCATAGACACACTTCTCAAGTTAAGTCTGTGCCAAATTTGATTTTCAAAGACTCATTTTGGCTGAGCATGTATCTTTCACAGAGAAGTCAATCCCAGAATGCACTGCATTGAGGTCAGTAAAAAAAAGAATGCAAATTAATATAATGGACAAGCAAAGATGGATACAAATATTGGTTGTAAATAGAGGTATTTCATTGGGGATTGGTATCAATAAAAATACTTAAGTGTAATTAATGAGCATTTAAAATAATAATTAATTATTAACTATCTATACAAAATAGATTTTATGCTTTTATATTTGTATTATATATATATATATATATATATACACACACACACACACACACACACACCTATATTTGTAATTTATTATATTTATTATATTATGTTTGTCAAAAAAAAAACAAGAAATCTAAAAAATAAATAAAGGCATAAAATAATATTTAAATAGGAATAAAATTATTTCTGGACCAAAAAAAGCAAAAAAAAAAACAAAAGTGGAAACTGAAAATAAAGTGATGTATTTACTTTTACTTACTTACTTTTGTCATTTAGCAGACGCTTTTGTCCAAAGCGACTTACAAATAAGAAAAAGTAACTAAAACTAAAAGTTACAACTCTATAAATACTATCTACCCACATATTTAAGAAAATAAAGAAATTAAATAAAATTGACACATGCATATAACAACAACATTTCAATAATAAACATATCAATGAAAAAATTAAATAAAAAGCTACTACTATCCCTTGCCGGTGTCCCTGCCCGGTGGAGTCGCACGGTAGAGTCGATGGTCTTTACACTCTTTGGTCTTCACACTAAGAGGGCTTCACACGACGACTGCCGCGACCGCTGCCGCGGTATAATAACCTTTATTATACCAATCTAACAAATGATCATTTCAATTCAGCTGGACCCACTTTCCTGTTTATCAACTACAAATGGCCAAGCAAGTGCACACACTGACAAGATACACGATACAGTACGGGACCAAACGCAATTTCAGCAACTCTCATCCCAGAATTAAAATAATAACAAATTAAATAATAAAAACTATATAGACTTCATAGATATATACATGTTTTATATCTCTGTGTGGAGACGTGCTGATACTGCGTTTGGTCTCGGTCTGTCTCGTGTGTCTCGTCAGTGTCTGAGCTTACTTGGCCATTTGTTGTGGAAAAATAAGGAAGTGTGTTCAGCTAAATTTATAACCATTTCTTACTGTGTGTAAGTAAGTTGTTGTTTTCAGCATGTGTGTTTAGCAGTGATATTTTTAAGGATTACTGATAAACTATACTGTCGTGATTTGTATTTATCTATTTTAATTTTAGTGAAATAATGTCTGAATTTATTATGTCTGTATAGGTCTTTTATTAAGTTTTAGTTTTATTTAATTTGAGTTATTTTAATACTTCAACAAACTAAATGGAAATGAAATTATATATATATAGAATTTATAAGTCTGTGTGTGTGTGTGTGTGTGTGTGTGTGTGTGTGTGGTTGTACATATACATATATATATAGCTGTTGTTTTTTGGTGTTTGGCTTAGTGTTAGAATCATTATTATACTCTTATACCGTTTGTTCTTTAATATTTTGAATTTTTTTAGCTTTATTTTTTTTGTTTTTCATTTAAATGTTAAGTTTTGAAATATAGTTATATGCATTTGTCATTTTTATTAAATTTCTTTATTTTTAACATGTGTATAGGTAGTATTTATAAAGTTTTAGCTCTTAGTTTTGGATCTGTTTTTAGTTGTTTTAATATTACAACTGATTGCTTCTGTTGTCCTCATTTGTAAGTCACTTTGGATAAAAGCATCTGCTAAATGACTAAATAATAATAATAATAAAATATACACAGAACACACACGTATACTGTATAATGTGAATAAAAACTTTTATTTTGGATGCAATTAATCACAATTAATCGTTTGACAGCACTAATATATATATATATATATATATATATATATATATATATATATATAAGAGCTACTAAAAATGACAAAAACACAACAAAATTACTAAAACTTTAACTACATTAAAATGAAAGCAGAAAATACAAAAATAAAAACTTATTCAGAATATTAACAAAAACTATAAAAAATATAATGGTATCTCAATGAAATTAAAATAACACATGCTTCATGCTCTGGTCATTTGGACCAATGAACAGATGTTTCTCAAATGAAAGGGATGATGCTTATTAATAAACAGTCAAACACAAGTAAATGTAATTTTCATTGGCAATCCATTTGCATTTCTGTGCTGTTAATACATTTTTTTAATTGCTTTTGTACGTTATTGACTTATTTCAACTCAAACTCTCCAGTATCAAACTCTGTGAGTCGAGTCTCTCGTGCTCAATCATTCCTAATCAGTTGAGTTTGAGCTTTTATTTCCGCTCAGTGTTTCAGACTCTGAAGCTGTGTCTCTCGCTCACTGCAGGTGTTTTCAAGGTCACTGAGTTCTGGCCAAATATGACTGTATTACAGTTCTCAGGAACACAAGCTTCATTTACAGGAACAGGTCCTACTCTTTTCTGTTATCACTTTGTTTGCGTTAACTTTTCTTTGACTATTAATCATGTTTTTAAAAATGTTGCTTCTGTGCCTTTAAGGCTCTCTTTCTTTATCGCTATATTGTTCATTCAAAGAATACTGTCATTAATCAAGAATGCATTAAATTGATAAATACTAAATGCCTTTCTATTCATCTGTGAATCCTGAAAAATAAAATGTACGACACGTTTACACAAAAATATTGAGCAGCACAACTGTTTTCAACATTGATAATAATCAGAAATGTTTGTTGATCAGTAAATCAGTATATTATTATGATTTCTGAAGATCATGTGACACTGAAGACTGCAGTAATGATGCTGAAAATACAGCTGCAGATCACAGAAATACATTACACTTTAACACATTTTAACATAGAAACTGATGTGTTAAATTTTAATAATATTTTGCTGTTTTACAGCATTTTTAATCAAATAAATAAAGTTATAAATAATTGGACTGGAGATGAAGTTTGAGTTCTGAAAGTTACAGTCACATGAAACAAAAATGTATCATTCTGTGATGGCTGTAAATGAATAAATGATAAAAGAAGCTGGCCGAGTCGTGTTTGCTTTTGTCACATTCCTCTAATTCAGCACACGAGCAGCCGGCGTCTCGTTAGATGAGCTTCATCGTAGCAGACGAGCTTCCGTAACGAATCCGAGCCGCGCGGGGAAACCGGAGACGGATCAGATTCCTGCAAACAGAACCCGATCCAGCGGCGGCGGCCCCCGCATGGCCTGCACCTGTGGCCCCGGGCCCCGGGGACCGAAGCTCACGCTCCTCAAAGAGACTCTGTTCCTGACCGGATGAGCTCAGATGCTGATGCACTCAAAACCATCTCAGAATCAGATCCTTTCAGTTCATGAGACTGAGATGAATCTGCATCAGCATCGCGTGTTAACGTTCACCAGAGCGACGTCGCACTGAACGCTCTTTGTTTGCATGTGTCATTGTTTTCTAATAGAATAAATGAAACGGGACAAAGTTAATCTTGTCAAACTATATATCATTCTGAGGGTCTAAGCCTCAAGCATCGACGACAGATCGCTGTTTTTCGATGGAAAGCTTATAAGGAATGAGTGGCACAAATTTGCTACATTTGTGTAAGCAGTACACATCCAAACACGCAGAGTAAAAAAGCCGTACGTACCTTTATCATTGTAATAACGAGCCACAAACGCGTCCACTGCTGAAATCCCAGTTTAGTTAGAGAGGTAAGGGTCCACAGAAAAACATCCCAGCGAGCACTTTTAGTCCAGCGAAACAATAACGTTGTAATAAGGATGAATATTCCTTTGTTTACGTTTCATTTCTTCAGAGAGTTATTGTTCGCGTCCGTTATGGAATAAATTACGCTCAAAAACAGCGTCTTGGTGGTAAAAAAAAACAAAACGATGTTACAGCATACGGTTTTACAAAAATAATGAGACCGTCTACGGAAAAAAAAGTCTCAGAAAAGCGGAATATAGATTATTTGAATTTGGCGCTCCCTCCTGCGAGCTCTGACGCGGGCTATGACGCTTCTGTCATCTGAGCGGGGCGTAACTTAGCGATCTGCTTTATCCATAAAAAACTGTTTTTTTTTTCTTCTACATTTTTTATATGTGTGTGTGTGTATTGTGTGGGGAATGTGGCCGTGTCTGCATGATTATAATCTGTATGGACGCACATCAGCGTGTTTATTAGCGGCTCTATGACGGCTATCATTGTGATTCATTGATCAGCTATTATTGATTATATGGCCCATCTGTTTGATTATAATCTGAATGGAAGCACATCAGCGTGTGTTTACTGACTCTATGACCATGTCTGGCAATATCACTTCACGTCTGGCAGTGATATTTATCATTGTAATAACGAATAACGAAGAATACTTCAGTATACATACTATATACAAAGCATTTTTTTTCTATTTTTTTTCCTTTTTTATTACTCAAATAATTATTTTTGTATTTTTTAGTGCTCAAATAAATCTGTCTATTATTTTATAATTGAAAAACTATGCAGGAATATGTATAATGACTAAAATAGCTTGTATAATTCTGCAATCCATTTGGTGGTTATTTTTCCTCAAACAGGGGGGTGGGGGGACTATAAATAGTTTCAGAAAAAATATTGCAGGAATCTCATTTTTCATGGTATCTTCTTCAAATTTGAAATATGAACTGATGAGACACATGGCTTTCGATCCATTACTTTTCTGGATTGCTCCAGGACTTATTTCATGTATTTGTATATGAAATAAAAAAACATTCAGTGTGGAAAAATATTTTTCAAGGCACGTCAGTGCCTATAACTTTTTATCTTTTTGAGCATTATCAACTCTGGATGATAGATAGTAAAGCCCAGAGTCTCTTCTTTCCAAAGATACCTAATTTGTTTGTGTAAGCACACTTTGTCACAAACTGTTACCATTTTAATTTAGGTAGGTTATTTTCACCTGCGAGGCCACAAATGTTAACAGGGGTGAAGGTTAACAGGATAAATTAGAACGACAGGGATTTGTGATTAAAAATGTAAACATGACAGATCAATTTTATTATTTGAACACAAACTAATTTATTTTAATGTATTTTAATAGATTGTAATATTTAATATATAAATATTAATTAATCTATATTATTAATTTATAGATAGATAGATAGATAGATAGATAGATAGATAGATAGATAGATAGATAGATAGATAGATAGATAGATAGATAGATAAATAGATAAATTTGTCATTTTATTAATATAATTATAATTTTATTTATATAATTATGTATATAGGTATGTATGGTAACACTTTATTTTAGGGTCTCTTAACTAGTTGCTTATTAGCATGCATATTACTACAATATTAGCCATTTATTAATAGTAATTAAGCACATATTAATATCTTATTCTACATCCCTAATCCTACCCCATACCTAAACATAACTACCTTACTAACTATTAATAAGCAGAAAATTAGGCATTTATTGAGGAAAAAGTCGTAGTTAATAGTGAAGTGTTCCCTATTCTAAAGTGTTACCGTATGTATTTATATATATCAATAATAAATATTATTTGAATAATAAATAAAATGATAAATATATATATATATATATATATATATATATATATATATATATATATATATATATATATATATATATAATTTTATTAATACATTTATAAATATAAATCTAATATAAATGTATAAATATAACAATGATATATTAAATCAATGTATATGTATATTTATAAATAATGTCTTAAGTAATATTATAAAGTAAATATTACAATATAAATATACTATATGATATAATTATGCTTCTGGAAATTAATTTGCAGTCATTCATACTGTTAAATGTCATCAAATTAATAAAATAGATCATTTAATGAGTTTATTTTAAATTGCAGTGCATTTAAATTTAGCTTCCTTCATTCCTCTGTTTTGATGATGAAATGTTTTCTTTCCTTATATGCAGAGTCAATAATAAATAAACTATGGATTTATTGATTTCCTAAAGAGGGAAACACACTGACTGTGATTGATCAGATAGTTTGACCAGTCAAAAACTGACCAATAGCGTGAATTGAAGGCGGGACTATTAGTTTGACTGACCAATGACAGACAGGAAGAGTGTTTGGGTTAGAAACTGAATGAGTTTTGAATAGTTCAGTGATTTTTGTCTAGTTTGTGTGTGAGTTAGATGGTCGTAAGGCTGTGTGTGTGTGTGTGTGTGTGTGTGTGTAATAATAGCTGCTCGTATTGACACTGCACACGCTCAGATGATGGAGAGCAGACAGCTGCAGATCCTGGCACTGCATGAAACACACACACACACACACACACACACACAGGTGCGGTTTATCTGGGTCCCCGCGGCCCTGTGTGTGTGGGATAGACGGGCCCTGGCTCTCTGTGTGTCTAAACATGGTGTGGAAAGCCGCTGCTGTCGCATGCTTTTGTTCGGGGACGACTCTCACTCCTGATTTTCCTTCGGTCAGATTTCACTCGCTTCACGACCAGATCATAAACTGCATGATTTCACATCAGTTTACAGCCTCATATGTTTACTGTAGTTATGAGGAAGTTCATTAGTGAGTAAACCGATGCTTTCAATCAAAGTGACTTACAGTAGAGTACAGTAAGATCTCCACTTCACCACAGATATCACTACATCAACACATTTACTGAAGGCTTATGCATGAGATAGGATTTATTCTAGTTTTGTCTTTAAATGATCACTGGTTTTTGATTCATTTATTTGTGAATGTGTTATATTTTAATTCAGTTATGACTGTAGTTTTATTGATATTTAATTTTTTATTTTGCATTTTAGTTTTAATTACTTGTATCACGTGAAACTAAATGTTGCCTTGGCAACTAGCTGATTATTAACTTTATAATTAAAGTTTATTATTATAAATGTTACTTTATTTCAATTAATGTTAATTTTATTTAAAGTAACAAAGGTTTTTTAATGGTTTTAGTTTTTATTTTAGTTGCAGTTAATTATAATAAGCCTGTTGTGAACACAGTATTTAATTTAGATTGTACAAGTAAAAATAAATTAATTAATTAGTAAATAAATAAATGAATCCTTTGAGAAAGATTATTTATTTATTTATTTGTTTATTTATTATAGCTGTGGATGTTAGAAAACAAAAATACTAATATGAAAATGTATTTATTTATGTGTTTGTTTGTTTATTTAACTAATTCCAAAACGGCAAGATTTCTTTATAACTTCTTTTGGTCGTACAATTAATTTTATTGGCATGTTTATCTTTAAATATTTTCATTCATTTTCTTCCAGTTTTAGCTTTTTTAGTACATTAAAATGAAATAAGCAATGTTGCACTGGAAACTTTGGGTTTTATATATATATATATATATATACAGTATATATTCTCTATAATTGGTTTTGGTGTTATAAGTATTTATATTGTATATGTTCGTTGTTGCAGGTGAGTTTTTTTATTTTAATATAAAATAGATATATATTGATATATTTGTATAATATAAATCTTTCGATATTTGCTGTAGCCAGTTCTTGTCCTGTTTGACTGTAAGTTTCTCTGCGGAGCTGAAGGGAGACGTCCGGTCCGAACACAACACGCTGTTACGCTCAGATGATTTATTATCGCTCGTTGTGTTCAACACAAATAAACAGACTGAATGAAATGTCTTTCCGCTTGGAACTCAGGAAAGAGTTTTTGGAAAAGTACAGCAGTTATGCCAGCGTATGTTTTATGTGATGCTTTGATTCGTTTGACTGGGTTTGATCTGAGACCCAATAAAGGTCAAAGGTCAAAGCAGAAGCACAGTCCAGATTTGGGCTGAAAATGTAGGCAGATTTGTGGATTGTAAAAATGCTTGTACGTTTGATTGCTGAATATTAGATGTGTTGAGATATTTCTGCTGTGTTTTGAGCTCAGAGAGCTGATGGATGAAGAGTCTGACTCCTGTGTGAACTCACTGAGCTCAGAGATCTGTGTGTGTGTGTGTGTGTGTGTGTGTCTGTCTGTGTTTGTGTGTGTGTGTGTGTGTGTCTGTGTGTGTGTCTGTGTGTGTGTGTGTGTGTCTGTGTGTGTGTGTGTGTGTCTGTCTGTCTGTATGTGTGTGTGTGTGTGTGTGTGTGAGTGTGTCTGTGTGTGTGTGTGTGTGTGTGTGTGTGTGTGTGTGTGTGTGTGTGATGTCTGTGTGTGTGTGTGTGTGTGTGTGTCTGTGTGTGTGTGTGTGTGTGTGTGTGTGTGTGTGTGTGTGTGTGTGTGTGTCTGTCTGTGTGTCTGTCTGTGTGTGTCTGTGTGTGTGTGTGTGTGTGTGTGTGTGTGTGTGTGTCTGTGTGTGTGTCTGTGTGTGTGTGTGTCTGTGTGTGTGTGTGTGTGTGTGTGTGTCTGTCTGTCTGTATGTGTGTGTGTGTGTGTGTGTGTGTGTGTGTGTGTGTGTGTGTGTGTGTGTGTGTGTGTGATGTCTGTGTGTGTGTGTCCGCTAGATTTACTCCCTACACCTGGAGAACTCAATCACTTGATCCTCTCTCTCTCTCTCTCTCTCTCTCTCTCTCTCTCTCTCTCTCTCTCTCTCTCTCTCTCTCTCTCTCTGCTTTAGTTATTCACTGAGACATCAATGCGTGCGTTTTATTGAACTATTAAACTCTTAATTTAATATATTTGTTTATTTTATTCTATTCTATTCTATTTTTTATTTTTTTTATTTCTGGCTCTGCAGATGAATGATTCATAGTTTTGTTTTTAAATTGTAAAATACAAAAAGATTTCTTCATAATCTGTATCTGTTCTGCAGATTTGGATATTAGATATGTATATTTACAATTATTTCTCTTTTTGATGTCATAGATGTATTCACACATGAATCACAATCGCAGGAATTGATGTTTCACATGAAATACTAAAAATGCAAAAATATTTATTTAATTTTTTTAATGATTACTTTTTGTGGCACTAAAAAAAAGCTGAAATTGTAAAAAATGTCTTTCTAATTTATATCTGTGCAAATGTATGTGTAAATATATTTACTGATGAATCACAATCACAGGAATCTGTTTCACGAGCTGTGCGGATGAACGATGATTCTCTTGTACCAACAGAAGAAAATGTCTGTTCACCTCAACAGAGGCCAGAAAGACTAAATAAAGAGAAAAGTAAAGCAGTGTTTGACGGATGAGCTCCACCGCTGCTGCTTTGTGTGCTTAAACTCTCTGCGTTCTCTAAGTGTTAGAATCAGTGACACAAAACTCCTGTTTCTGCTGATCTCAGCCACTTACAGAAACGTATGTGTGTGTGTGTGTGTGTGTGAGAGAGAGAGAGAGAGAGAGAGAGTGTGTGTGTGTGTGTGTGTGTGAGAGAGAGAGAGTGTGTGTGTGTGTGTGTGTGTGTGTGTGTCTGTGAGAGAGAGAGAGAGAGAGAGAAAGAGTGTGTGTGTGTGTGAGAGTGAGTGTGTGTGTGTGTGTGTGTGAGAGAGAGAGAGAGAGAGAGTGTGTGTGTGTGTGTTTTTGTGACAAATGTGTATAATGACACAGGTATAACACAGGTATAACAAGGTGAAGATGACTTTTCAGGACATTGACCCATGTCCCCACTTTTCAAAACACTTATAAATCATACAGAGTGAGTTTTTTGGGGGAAAGTAGAAATGCACAAAGTCTCCTGTGAGGGCTAAGTTTAGGTGTAGGGTAATAGCACAGTTTGTTCAGTATAAAAACCATTACGCCTATGGGATGTCCCCACTGTTCACAAATGTGTGTGTGTGTGTGTGTGTGTGAGAGCGAGAGAGAGAGTGTGTGTGTGTGTGTGAGAGAGAGAGAGAGAGAGAGAGAGTGTGTGTGTGTGTGTGTGTGTGAGAGAGAGAGAGAGAGAGAGAGAGAGAGTGTGTGTGTGTGTGTGTGTGAGAGAGAGAGAGAGAGAGTGTGTGCGTGCGTGTGTGTGTGTGTGTGTGAGAGTGTGTGTGTGTGTGCGTGCGTGTGTGTGTGTGAGAGAGAGAGAGAGAGTGTGTGTGTGTGTGTGTGTGTGTGATTCTCTCAGATTTCTATGTGACCTTGCCGGTTTGTCGTCACTGATCTCCAGTGTTTGTTGCTTTAGTGTGATGGACTGAAGTGTTTCTAAATCTTCAATGGTGTATTTATGGTGTGTGTCTGTGATTAACATCAGTGGCACTGCTGTTCTGTGTCTCTGTGAAGCTGAAGTTATGTTCATGTGAGGAGGTTTATATTGAGTTTGAGCTGCTTACTAATGATCATCTCGACTCAGAGGAGTGTATTTATCTCAGGACAGTGTGTTTTTCAGTATTACTGTGTTTATAAGCTTGATCAATTATTGTACATCCATATAGCCAAAGCACGTGTATATGGTGCAGAACAGCAGTAGCGCAAACAAAAGAAGAAATATAAGTGTCATTGCTGTCTCATTAAAAATATATAAAAATAAAGTTAGAAATATAGATATAAAAAAGATAATAAGTGAAGGTAAAAAAATTAAATAAAATAATTGTTAAAATAAAAATTATGATTAAAAGTTCAATTATTATTATTATTAAATTATTAAAAGTATTGAAAAATGTAAAAATTAATAAATCAAAATAATAAATTAACTGCATAAATAAGGTGATATAAAAACAATGATAAATTGTAATTATATTTCATAAACTTAGTTAATAATAAAAATGTATTATGAATGAATGAATAAGGAAAGAAAGAAAGAGGAAAAATTACCAGCTTAAACAATGTGATGATAAGATCAGCAATGAATTTGATATTAAATGAAGGAAAAATTTTAATTAAAAAAAAAATATAGAAATTTTTTTGTGATACTAAAAAAATTAAAATAAGATAAATTAAGTGATAATAATAAGAGCAGCAGTTTTTTCATCTTAATATTGAAACAGTGACCTGTTTTCAGATTCTTTTGAAGATCTCGGCTCACTCTCAGGGTCAGACAGTTTTATCTGTTTATTATCATGTGTGTGAGATTTATAAGAGAAGCATCTACTGACTGGAAAACAATACTTTAAACACAAGAAAGAACTGATGGAGTGGCATGAGAAAGAAAGAACGATACAGTTCAAATATAGAGGAATAAACAAATATATGGTATTTTGATGTAAATTCATCTGATTTATTTTAATACTGATATAATATTTGTTTAACGTGTTTAATCTTTCAAGCAATTGAGATCTGCAGTATATCTGCATATGAATGTACTGAATATATGTGGATAAAGTTGGAAATGCTTATATATCCAACTTTATATATTGAGCTGTGTGATAGTATAGATATAGATAAATAGATATATTCTGTGACACAATCAGGCAGTTTGAGATTTGATGCACAGTATGTATGGTTTATAAGCGGTCAGTTTTCTGTGTCGTCGTGAGGATTGTGTGCAGATCATCATCTGCTGTTGTGTGGGGCTTTTGCTGGTCTGTAGTTAAATGTGATCGTGACTCTGATGAAGCTCTGCTCACGATCGCTGCTGGCAGCAGGAGGCTGTCTCAGTATTTCTGATCATCTTGTCAAGGCCGACAGCATCTGCGGCTTTATCTCCTTGACAGCTGTGATATCAGAGCTGTACGAGCTGTTCTTCACACACACACACACACACACACACAGCTCTGATGTGTATGTTAAGCTGTTTAACACATTCGAGTGAAACTGATCATTAGCGATAAACTCTAAACTTCATGACAAACGTATTACGAGCTGAGGTTGGTAACTGATGTGATCTGATTGTGTAAAAACCATTTCAGCTTCATTATGGAAAGAGTGTGTGTTTAATTTCTGGAGAAGAACTACACTACCCATAATCCCATGTTCTGACTGATTTATCTCCTTTAGGACTCTTGTATTTTGTAGTATTTTAATGTGAATCTTTGTTCTTGCAGCAAATGTGCTGGAAAGCATGTTACAGAGGAATTCTGGGAAGGTGACGGCGGGGGGCGGTAAGGAGAGCAGCGGCAGCGCCACACCGCTGATTCCAGAGAGGATGTTATTGTGTCACTGTTATCATCACTGTCCTGAAGACTCCACCAACAACACCTGCAGGTACAACACACACACACACACACACACACACACACACACTATTATTATAGATCTGGTTTTAGAGGTCATAGTCTTTAGTTTTACCCAGTGCTCATCTTAACATGATAATGATGATGATGCAGGACGGATGGTTACTGCTTCACTATGGTGGAGGAAGAGGAGGGCGGCTCTCCAGTGCTCACGTCCGGCTGTCTGGGGTTGGTGGGCTCAGAGTTTCAGTGCAGGGTGAGTTGTCTGTCTGTCTGTCTCATCTGTCCATGTGTGTGTGTGTGTGTGTGTGTGTGTGTGTGTTTGTGTGTGTGTGTGTGTCTGTCTGTCTGTCTGATATGAACACCTACTCTCTTCCCATCAGGACACTGGGAATGCTCGACTGAGGAGGATCCTGGAATGCTGCACAGATCAGGATTTCTGTAACCAAGATCTCCATCCAACGCTGCCTCCGCTCAAGAGACCCGGTGAGACACAGAAGCATTCATAAAACCACACCAAACATAACAACATCACACAGACGGCCCAAAATTTACACGACACGACCGGTCACACACTTGACTGAGACTGAGATGTTTCTGATGATCTCATGATCTGAAATCTTGAATTTAATTTTTAGACAAATATACATGATAAATTGCATTTATACATACACATTACTCTGTAAAACAATTCTTCATGCTGATATTACATGATCAGAATTCGCCCCACACACACACACACAGTCTCTGGGCTGATGGTTTCTGACAGGTTAAACTGTTACAAACCGCAGCTTTTGGGCTGCAGGGGCTGCTGGGATTGCGCTGCAGTGGGAGTGTGTTCCCTACCGCTCTCATGAAAAGGACACGTCATCTCACGGGAACACTTCAGTTTCCTGATAGCTGTCCGTCTGTGACACCTCAGACCTCAGAGAGAGAGTGTGTGCGTACACGTGTGTGAGTGTGAGTGTGTGAATGTGTGTGCATAGGTGCGTGCGTGTGATTGTGTGCGTGTGTGTGTGTGTGTGTGCATGTGTGTTGTGAGTGTGTGTGTGCATGTGTGTGTGCACGTGTGTATGTGAGTTTGAGGGTGTGTGCACACACGTGTGAGTGCAATATATGAGGACACAAATTTGTATAATGACATGGGTATGACAGGTATTACAAGGAGAAGGTGATTTATGAGGACATTTCCCCATGTCCCCATATTTCAAAACCCTTATAAATCATACAGAATGAGTTTTTTCAGAAAGTAAAAATGCACAAAGTTTCCTGTAAGGGGTAGGTTTAGGTGTAGGGTTGGTGTAGGGCAATAGAAAATATGGTTTGTACAGTATAAAAACCTTTACGCCTATGGAATGTCCCCACAATTATGTGTGTGTGTGTGTGTGTAAAGTTAGAGTCCCAGTGAGCAGCATCCTGCGTTGGGCTCTCACCGGTGTCGTCCGTCAGAAATTGGAGCGCAGTGCTGCAGGAAGACGATGATCGATTACGACTCAGTTTCCCTGCTGAACATACTGACCTGAGAACAGAATGAGAAACATATTTCAAACATGATTTTCCTCAAAATATTGTGCATTTTACTGTGAAAAACACGCTGATATTGCTTTAGGACAGTAGTTTCAGCACATCACTCTCAGCACTAGAACTAGTCATGATGAACTAGATAAACCTCAGATGAAGCGGTTGCTCACACACACACACACACACTTTTGACTGAAGTGTTTTGTCTCTCAGATCAGGACAGCAGAATTTATCACATAGCTCTGTCTTCCTCAATGGGCGTCTGCTTCATCTTGCTGGTTGCCAGCGTCATATACTGCTACCGCAGGTACATCAGCATCCTCCTCCTCCTCCTCATCCTCATCACTCTCAGCAGTCTTCTTTACAGGAATCAGTCACTTGAATTCATGTCCCGTGTTTGATGTGTGTCAGATATCAGCGTCAGGGGATGCAGGCACGCTACAGCATGGGTCTGGAGCAGGACGAGACCTTCATTCCCACTGGAGAATCTCTGAAGGATCTGATCGAACAGTCTCAGAGCTCCGGCAGCGGATCAGGACTCCCTCTGCTGGTCAGAAACTCACATCACAACATCAGTCCAGTCTTAACCTTCCACACAAACAATGGAACTCCATTCTCTTTTACATAGCTTAGTTTTATTCAAATGTGTTTAGTCTCTGTAACAGTGGAATCATTTATAATTATTATGTGATAATATCAATGATAATCGACAGAGGTCAGTTGCATTAGACTGGTATCAACTTTTTTAATCAGCTGTATAAAAATTATAATTTGAGAACAAAAAGACTGATTGTCCGTTTTTGATTATCTGCAACTTTTATTATTATTATTACTATTATTATTATTGATAATATATTTTAGACAAACAGAACATTTATAACAACATCATACAATTTAAAAATAAAACTGAAAGTCATGCAGAGTTAAAAAAGCAAAAATATTACTTAAAGGGTATGTGTTAAAACATTTTTTAGGCATAATTTGCATATTTTAAAAAATAAATCTGTATAAATACCAGTTTCATTTTTTTTTCATAAATAGCAGTAAAATATTTTACTAAAAATAATATAAATATACACACTTAAAAAAATAAACTGACAACTATACAGAACTTTGAAAAATGACTGTATTATGCTGTCTATTTACTGTTTTTTACTGTAATACTAAAGCCATGTTTTCCCATAATTCTAGTGTATTTTTGTGTGTTTTCAGTTGAATTTATAAGGATAAATATATAGACCCTTTTTGTGCCGATGTCACGATTATGTCACAGAGCTAGCTGGAGGCAAAACAAAAGGAAAAGTGGAGGCGGCCCATTCAAACCAGCACAGATTCGGCTACATAAGGAGCTTAAAATATCATCTTGTTGTGATGTTGGATGCAAGAATCGACGTAATACAGGCTCCAATTTGAAATTTTATAGCGTACCTGCTGCCACTGCCAGACAAAAATACAGCTGTGGTTAAACGCGATAAAACGAGTGGACTGGACAGAAACGATGGTCAAAAATGCTCGTGTTTGCAGCGCACGCTTCTTATCAGAAAAGGTTCAATAAAGTATTGTCTTTTGTTGTTATGGATTATGGTTTGTGTTACATGTCTATTGCATCTCACGACCAGGGGCGGACTTAAGCAATAGGCGAGGTAAGCGGCCGCTTAGGGGGCCCCGTCTGATATTCGCGAAACATATTTGGCAAATGCACCAGTATATATTTGTGTCAAATGTTCACTTACCACTCAAAACGACGAGTTTTTGTTAGGTGCGGAGTTCTGCAAGCTTGTGAATCCTCTCATTATAACAACGTGTAGATAAGATGTAAATGAGCTCTTTGTGTGCATTCTAAGCTGTTTTGATCGTCTCAGAACACTTATATTCACCTCAGTAAAGAAATTGTTGTGTTTCAAGTCATAATTTTATTTGTCTCAATGTTTCAAAATGACTCTCTTGTGCTTTTCCTGGGTGTGCCAGCGCGAACAATAAATGCAAATGAACTATAAAATAAAAACACGTATAAATGCACGAATGCAATGACTGGAGATTTTCGCTTAATTCGATTTGTTTCTCGGCAAACCCTATCGTATGCCTTAAGAACACTTGGAATACAGAATAAGTTGCATGGGATAATTTTTATGACATTCTAATCCTTTTTGGAAAAAGATTGAAGAAGTTTACAATTCATTAAATGGACAAGCTTTTTTTTTTTAATATGTCTTCTTTTGTTATCCGAAAAAAATAAGGTAGTAATATGGCTTTAGAACAGCATCAGGTTGACTAATTATTTAGGCTACTTAAGTTGTGAAGGGTTAATAGTTACAATAAGTAATAGTTATAGCTATAATGAGAGAGAGCTTGTGAGCAAAATAAGGGTTACGCGTAAAAGAGCATTATAGTTATTGTGTTGGGGCCCCGTACCTGAAATTTGCTTAGGGCCCCCAAATCACTGTGTTCATGTGTGTAAAACAACAAACTGACAATTTATATGCTTAATCATCTATAATATACATTGTTGTGATTGATAGTGGCTGGACTTTCTAAGAGCTTGGTAAGAAAGAATAATCAAATACAGAAAGGTCAAAATTAATTTTTGAAATTTTTATTTCTAGAAAATATTCACATCCTCCTTTAAATGTATTGTATGTAAAGTATTGTAAAGGTACTGTAATGCCACCGTAAACCTAATTTACAGGATGTATACTTTATCCATTACATGATACATAGCCTACATCTTCAAATAATATATTCATCACATTGAATGTTTAACTTACTTTTTGTATTTTGGCCCAGTTCACTCTCATGTCTCAGCATTAGCTGTAAAAATAGTTGCCTGCTGAAACTGAAATACATATACATCCATAGAACAACACCCACATACAACATGTGGAAGTGAAAATGTGCAAGTAGCTGTAGTAGTAAATGTTTGTACTCTTGCTGAAGTTTTGCTGATCTAGTAACACATCACATCAGACGCTGCGGTTTCGTGTTAATGCATCCCATTATCTCCTCTGCAGGTGCAGCGAACCATCGCCAAACAGATCCAGATGGTGAAGCAGATCGGGAAGGGCCGTTACGGCGAGGTGTGGATGGGCCGCTGGAGGGGCGAACGGGTCGCCGTCAAGGTCTTCTTCACCACAGAAGAGGCCAGCTGGTTCAGAGAGACCGAGATCTACCAGACCGTCCTGATGAGACACGAGAACATCCTGGGTAAGGAAGCTCCTGATTAGTGGAAAACCGATATGGATTTTTCAATGACCAATGCCGATATCTTAGAAAGCAGTAAAAAATAAATGCATAACTGAAATTAAATATTTATTGAATAATTAAATTAAAGTGTAAATAACTATGATAAAGAATTTGACATTAATAAAAAATTTTATATTTAAAATAAAAAGATTTATTTAAATGGAATCTTCTTGATTCTGAAATTGTATGTTGAAGTGGAAATGTTTTTTTTTTATCAACAAGTATGAAAAGTGCAACAATTTCTGCCAACTACTGTTCTCATATTGGTCATATTGGCCTAACAGAACAAATAAATTAAGAAATGGCAAATATTGGTCAACATATCGGTTGCTCAGTAGTTATGAATAGTCAGATCAGATCCAGATTAAAAAATGCAAAATATCGGCCGATATATATTGGATGACCACTAGTTGTGTTCGGTCACATCAGATCTGAGATAAAAAAAACAATTGCCAAATATCGGCCAATATATCGGTTAAAGTGTAGCTGCAATCGGTCAGATCAGATCCAAAGTAAAAAATGGCAAATATCGACTGACATATTGGTTGAACACTAGTTCTGATGGGTCAGATCAGATCTGAAATTCAAAAAAATGTCAAATATCAGCTGATATATCGGTTGAACACTAGTTCTGATGGGTCAGATCAGGTCTGAAATTCAAAAAAATGTCAAATATCAGCTGATATATCGGTTGAACACTAGTTCTGATGGGTCAGATCAGGTCTGAAATAAAATAATTGTGAAATATCAGCCGATATATCGGTTAAGGACTAGTTCTGATTGGTCACATCAGTTTTCAAATAATGGCAAATTTCTGCCAGTATATCTGTTGACCACTAGTTCTGATTGGTCAGATCTGTCCGTTTCCCATGTTCCCGTCAGGTTTCATCGCGGCGGATATCAAGGGCACGGGCTCGTGGACGCAGCTGTATCTGATCACAGACTATCACGAGAATGGCTCGCTGTACGACTACCTCAAATCCACCACACTGGACACCAAAGCGCTGCTGCGGCTGGCGTACTCCGCCGTCTCCGGCCTCTGCCACCTGCACACCGAGATCTTCGGCACACAGGGCAAGCCGGCCATCGCTCACCGAGATCTGAAGAGCAAAAATATCCTGGTGAAGAAGAACGGCACCTGCTGCATCGCTGACCTCGGGCTCGCCGTCAAATTCATCAGGTACAGCAGCTAAAGCATCTGTGGCCTTTATAACGTTATTACATTAGACTGATGTTAGACACATAATTAGCCAAGCTTAATTTTACATTTGATTTTATTTATTTTTATACAAACATTACAGTTATGTAAACTGTATAAAATATATAATTGCATGTCATGATGTTATTTTTTATAAATTAATAAAGTAATTATACAAAAGTATTAACATTTTTTATATAGGGTACAACGGGGCTAAAGGCGCCTTTGATATTATTGTCCTCTAAAGCACTAGACGGCACAAACACATGGCGTAGCACTTTCCAAAACATCTGCTTTTCAAGATGCAGGTGTATATTAATCTGATCTTTGACTCAAAGATGATTCTGTGCTTACTGGACCTAATATTTGATGTTTTTTAAAATGTTGTAGATTTAAGTAGCAAATGAGAATCGCTAAAATTAATGCATATATTTTGAGACAAAAGTCTTCTTTATGATTTTCAGTTTTGTTTAAGATAATTAAAGCAGCAGTTTTTAAATAACGAACGAATATGTAAAAGTAAAAAGCGCCCCTGCTGTTGGGCTGAAGGTGCTCAGTAATTAACATCATAATTAATAGATCGCTGACTTTTCTGTTTGTTGACATGACATGGTTAGATTCAGATGGCAAATATATTATGTTGGGTGTCCATATTAGAGATAATCACCATGATTGGAATGAAACCATCATATTTAAATACATGATATTAATCATATTATATAATAACATATCATTTGTTGTTACTACTGTAAATATATATTCAATTAGTATTGGATCTCCTTCAATGCTTGCAGAATCTTTACTTATTAAAATGATTTTGTTTCTGTATTTTAAATTATATTTTTTATATTAACATTTTAATGACAGTTATTTATTGAACAAAAATGAATGATCTTATTTTTCAAAATAAGCAGAAAATAGTACAAACTTTGCTAAAGTGATAGTTTTGAACAAGTTAACTTAGACATTATTAAAAAAACATTATTTTAGCTGAAGTATTTATATCAATAACGTGGGGGGGGGGGGGGGGGGGGGTGGTAAAAGGCTCCTCTTGCCACCTCATACATTTATAAGATTTTTAAATAAAATAAACGACTTGAATGATTTATTTTCACACAAAATCTGTCGCTCCATTAATGTACAGTACAAGCATATATATATATATATATATATATATACATATATATATATTTCTGCAATTATGCATTTTAGGTGCAGGGAATAGCACATTGTTTCTTAAGGTGGGCCGTTAGCCCCGTTGTACCCTATAAATATTAGCATATGTAGTGTTGAATTTTGTAAAATATAAATTTTTGAAATGTAAGGTTTATATCTACCACCATTATCACTTATTAGTCGAAAATTATACAAAATTTCTATTGTCTGATCAGTTATATACAATCATCCATACATAGATGCATGCACAGAAATTATTCAAAAAGTATTAAGGGATATGTAGAATGTATTATATTTTTATGACCCCACCCCCCACAAAAAAGTGTAATCTTATGATTATCATATTGAATCATGTGGCAGCAGCTAAATATGTAGAATCTGAAAGAGTTGATGATTTTATGATGATGTTTGATAGATTCGGTGTGTGTTTGTGTTTGCTGTCAGTGACACTAATGAAGTGGACATCCCGCTGAACACACGGGTCGGCACCAAACGCTACATGCCTCCGGAGGTGCTGGACGAAAGCCTGAACAGCTGCCATTTCCAGTCCTACATCATGGCAGACATGTACAGCTTCGGCCTGATCCTGTGGGAGATGGCCAGGAGATGCGTGTCCGGCGGTGAGTTTTTGATTTGATCTGTCAGGATCTGATTCTTTTCTGTAGTCCTCTCAGTATTAGTGCCTGTCCACTTTTCCAGCAGACTCCGTTCCTTCGGGTGAAACACTACGGGAAAAAACTGTTCATGCATCAGTCAGTCTGGAGATTTTGGGTTATTTGGCTTTTTACAAAGTGTTTGTTTCAAAGCAGTGGAAAGAAAACTTTCCAAATACACTTTTGTGTGTTTATTTTATTGCACTTTGTGTAATATATTCAAAGTGTAATTTATTTATTTAATGGTTGATTGTTTGATTTCTTTTACCCTATTCACCAATCTCATAAAAAAAGCCTTGATTAATTAAGCTGTGAACTAAACCAAACCAATTAACCAAGCAGCTGTGGGATGAATGACTACATTACAAATATTGATTTGAATTAAAAAAATAACAATAACAATAGTAGGAATAGATAACTAAATAAATAAATAAAATAAAAACTAAAGTAAATCAATAAAATAATAATAAAAAAACAATAGAGAAAAAGAGGATGTTGATGAATGTAATGAAGGAAAGATTCAATTCCATGAAGCACTGCCAACAGAGCAATATAAGACATTGTGTATATATGATGAATATGTGAGTGGTGGAGTCATTTCTGTGCAGAATCATCAATAATGCAGTTTTGTCCTCCAGGAAATCTGATGTTGAAAGCAATTATTTGCCAGTAAATTGAAATAATGTGGATTAATGGAAGTAATGTTGTAGCTCATAGCAGGTATTACTGATGAAGTATTCTTATAATCTTATCATTTCTGTTCTAAAAGTGTTCAGTTCATTAGGATTTATTAAATGCATTGTTTGTCTGTTCATAAACACTGTTTCTCAATAGGGATCATATTTCATACCTGATGTTGAGCTTGTATGTGTAATTGAATTGGAGTGAGAAACAGGATTTGTTTGTGTGTTTACTGTAGTCTTTGTAAATCTCTTGAATGAATGTGGTAACTGGCTTTAATGTGAGCATGTTGAACAGTTCATTTATGAATTCTAACACAGTGTGAATACTATGAACAATTTTGGTACAAACATGTTAACTTTCATACAATGAAATGATAGTAAAAAAAAGATGTTTTGTGTAGACATTAGTGCTCAGTGGTGTTTAGTAAAGTAGATGACTAAAGCAGAATGAAAGTAGTGAGGTAGACAGTAGAAATTAATTTTGTGTAATGATACATTAATATTGTTGGAGCAAATTTCATGAGAAAGTACCATTTAAGCATTTCTACATGAAAATGTCACAGTGTTGCTGTTTGTTAGTTATTTGTATTTGTGAAAGTCACTAGCAATTTGAGTGAAAAAACTGTTTACAATTAGTATTTATTTGGGTTACACTTTATTGTAAGGTGTCCTTGTTACATGTTACATGTGCTATCGTAATGGAACGGAGGCGGACCCCAAATTAGATTTGGAGTTAAACTTAAATTTAGTTAAAATTTGTCAAGTCAAAATATTTATATATGTTAGTTTTTAGTTACAATATTTAGTAAAACAAAATGACAATATTCAATTTTCCAGCATTTAAACAATTTTGGGGAAAAAAATACAACAAATGTTATGAGTAAATAACAGTATTGCTCTGTTCAGTTCAGTCCAAAGAGTTCATAAAAGGAAAAAACAAACTTGAACTCAGATTTGAAAAAAAGTCTTAATAAATTATGTATAATTACATGCAAGTAACCTTAAGCCAACCCTTAATCCTAACCATAACCATATAGTAAGCACATGTAGTTAATTAATATTACTCAGTACTTAAATATATAATTATACTGTACGCTGTAAACAAAAAAAGAAAAAAGTTGAGCAAACTTAAACGTTCAAGGCAACCAGCTTCAGCAGATTTTTGAGTTTTCTCAACTTGTTTTAAGTTTATACAAAAATCTGCTGGAGCTGCTTGCCTTAATTTTAAATTTGCTCAACTTTTTGTGTTTTTTACAGTGTAACAAGGACACCTTACAAAAGTGTGTCTTTTTTAAAGTGTATTTGAAAGCAGAAGTGTGCCACAACTCTCACTTCAGTGTGTTTTCTCAGCAGAAGTGTAAAGTGAATTCAGAGGAGATAGTTATGATTTGCATTCGGAATAAAGAATCACTGAATCAGCCACAAAAGCTTGTGATTCGCTGTGATCTGAAGCGTTGTCGTGCTGTGTGTGTGGTCCTGCAGGGATCGTGGAGGAATATCAGCTGCCGTATCATGACCTGGTGCCGACGGACCCGTCCTACGAGGACATGAGGGAGGTGGTGTGCATCAAGAGGCAGAGACCCTCGTTCCCCAACCGCTGGAGCAGTGATGAGGTACAGTCATCATACGCTCATATAGAGCTGCGATCTTTATACTATGACACTGAATCATATTTCATATGCAAATGTGCAGAACTTTAATATAATCAAAATACTTGCTTGTCAAGATTCAAGATTTTTATTTGTCACATACACAATTATACAGAGTATAACCAGCAGTGAAATGTAGGAATCACACAGTGTACTCCATGCCTTCTGCTTTGTTTTGTGTTCTTAAGTAAAAGCTCTTCTAGTGTGATTGTAGAAACGTCCAGCTTCAGCTGCTGCTTCAGAGTCAAATCTGGACTGATGTTGATCAAGTAAAGGTCAGAATAACTGCAGTCATATCTCCAGATGAACTCTTACTGGACTGAAGCAGCTCAGCTTTACTTGATTCTCCATCAATCATTTTCTAGAGAAATCAGTGCGTCTCAAATCTGATCATCAGGATCTTTTGAGGAGCGTTTGTTTCCAGAAGCTTTACTTTCTCTGTTCCTCAGCGGAAGAATGATCTTCACAAGCCTCCAAATCATCAGCGTTTATTTCTTCATCTCTCAATCAGCATTGCATGTTTGGCTCATTTCAATCTCATCTTACTAAGATATATATTATTGGAGGTATGGCGTGATGAGAGATATGTCTGTAGTGTTATGTAGGTATGTGTTATAAATGAGTTATTAACTGACATTACAAGCATTAGAATTGTCATTTTTTGAGCAGCTTTAAATATTAGCGTCTGCATGAAATAGCATATGTGCTTGGTTGTAGTGTCTGAATAGAATGGAAAGGTTTGCTGTGTGTGTATTGTGACTATATACGAGTCAGAAAAGCCTTGTTAGACGGTCAAATAACACCATTTCTGAGTTTGGCACATTCTTTAATCCAAAGCAACTTGCATGAGAGGAAGGAGCACAGAGCAGCGAGAGCAAACTGAGACCAGAATGCGTTTGTCAGCAGTCATTGCTTCAGGCTTGTGTAGATCAATGTCTGCAAACCCTGTTGTTGGAGGCACAGCAGCACTTCTGAAGAGTTGCTAATGAAGCACACCTGATTGAACTCGTCAGCTAATGATTAGAGAGTCCAGGAGCCAAGATGGCTGGGTTTCACAAAATACATCCAAAATGTGTCCTGCTGGAGAAGAGTGGTCTAAGTGCATCTTGAAGTCAGCAGTAAAGGAAAGCAGCACATCTTGCATGAAGCGGTGTAGTTGAGCCGGTGGATGGTGCAAGACAAGAGGAGGAAATGTGTTTAGTAATGGAAATGAACAGATATCAGTTGGTAGCACTTTATACAATAGAAAGAGCTGCAAGTGAGCTTGACAGAAATAAATAGGAAAGTAGCCAAAGTCCAATGCATCCAATTTGACAGGAATTTGGAGTGAAAGGGCAAATAGGAGAAGCCAATATAGTGCTGAACGGATTTGTAACTCGATGTGCTTTGAAGAGAAGTGATAGTGTGAAGGCAGAGAAGCAAAGGAAAGGAGGGGTTAGTGAGGTCTTATGTTGAGCAGCGTGCTGTGCGTCGCAGGTGTTGTTGCTCGGTGGAGTCACAGGTCTTCACTCGAGCGGGGCTGCCGCTTCATCACTGACCGCTGCTTATATACTGACTCCCCAACCCCAGCACAGCATTAACCAATCACTGCACACTACACACACTCCCACTGGCCAGATCTGCAACCACTAACAATTAACCAATCCTAACTCTGCACTACTCTCACTGCTGATCCAACCAGAGTTAGTTCTGTATCACTGACACACTCTTATAGCTTGTGAGCCCACTTCATATGAAGTGTCTCATTACAAGCACTCATTTCATACAGTGCACATACTGTCTACATACATCTAATGTATTACAATGCATATTATGAATAATTATAATGCATTATACCCTACTAAGCCTTTATAATACATTAGATGTCATAAATGATTATAACACAACTTAAAATGCATAGTGTAACGATGGCTTCTTAAGTGTGATAATGTATTAACCGAGGTTACAATTATTTATCAGATTGTATGATGCATTAAGGTGCATTACAAGCCATAATTAATGCATTAAAAAGACTTTTGGAATGCATTATACATAAAGGCTTTAAATAAAGTTTAAACCCATTGCATTTTATAAGGCATCAGCAGAAATGCCTTTATTCCATGCTGCTGCCGGTCTCTAAACGCAAAGATCTGCGTTTACTAGCAGTGTGTTGTCACTTTCCACACGACTGGCAGTTTGCAACAACACAAGCTTATTTTTCAAGTTTTAGTTTTCTACAAAAAGCTCTGGCGTGAGAATGTGATGAGGACGCTAAATCCAATCTGAGCAGTCAAACTGAGACACATTTCCAGAAATGCAATTTGAATAGGATTTCAAACCACATGTGAATGCACTTTCAAACAGGTTTGGACAATTCAGGTTTCATTAGATCTTTTGGTTCACACATGCTAAATATAATCACGTTGCAATCAGATATGCACAAAAATCAGATTTGGACTGAGCAAGGCTTGAAGGCAGGCAGTGTTTTCTATTATTTCACCCTTCATTCATTTCTAATACATTTGTACTGTATGAAGCTGACCTGTGTGTGTGTGTGTGTGTCCAGTGTCTGCGGCAGATGGGCAAACTGATGACCGAGTGCTGGGCTCACAATCCTGCGTCCAGACTGACCGCCCTGCGGGTGAAGAAGACGCTCGCCAAGATGTCCGAGTCTCAAGACATCAAACTGTGACAAGCGTCGCTCCGTCCCGAGAGTCTGAGGCGACACAGCGGCTTTATCCTGCTTTCTGTGAAAGCTCATTCAAGCCGCTCACCGGACAGAGAAAACACCGCCCCCTGCAGGACACCACGGGTCACAGTCCTTCAGATAAACACTGACCGTCAAACCATAAACACTCAACATGCAACTCTATGATCCAATGAATTTCCAACTCTGACCCACACAACATTACAAATGATGCTTCTTCCCTCACGTTCTCCAGAAAACGAATGGAAATGACGGCCAGGTTTATCATCCGGTCGTTTCCTCACTCTGCAGAAATACATCCTTGTAAAATATGAATGTACATATTGAATGTCATGAGTTAAAGAATAATGTTTTGTTGCGTTACATGAACGTTTGTACAGGATGTTTTCTTTCATGTTGCCTCGTGCCTTATTTAACACACATGTAAAACTTTAATATTTCATAGTTCTATGTAAATGGAGTGACAACATAGTGTTTAACATTCCCTTCCCTTTAATAAAATGAATTAAGTTCTGACATGCTCCTATTTTTTCTTTCAGCTTTCTTACAGAAACATTTTCACATCAACTTACAAAGAGTTGAAATAAGTATTTTCTTAAAAAAAAAAATCCCACCATCACCAACAAAAAACATTCACTTAATAATTTCTAATGCACTATTAGTTCCTTCTTTGGCCACACTTGTTTTCACTTACTAAAGAAATAATGCAAAGAAATAGCTGAAATTGTGCTCACCCATCCAACATTAGGATTGCTCTGCAGTGAATGGGTGCCGTCAGAATGAGAGTCCAATAAAAACATCACAATAATCACCACCACTCCAGTCCATCAGTTAACATCTGGAGAAGACTAAAGCTGCATGTTTTAAGAAATTAAGCCATCATTAAGACGTTTAATATATTGCCTCTGTGTAAAATACTCATAATCCATAATAACTCTTCTGATAACAAGTGTGTTCATTTAAGCAGACTGAACTTTTGCAGTGCTGAAACAAAAATCCCTAAAGAATAAATAAATAAATAAAAATACAATAAATACAAAAACAATTAAAAAATTTACATTGTAATATCAAAACATGAAAAAAAGACTATTTTTAAAAATAAGAAACATGACAATTACAGTGAAAATAAATAAAATAAAAAAATAAAATAACATAACATAAAATAAAATTAAAATAAGACCACTACAAACAAGTGGGTGAATACTACATTTGACCAAATCTGATGAAGAAACAAACTCATCCTAATCTTGGACGACCTGAAGGTCAGCACATTTTCAGCAAATGTTTATGAGTGAACGATTCCTTTAAACCTGGAAAAGAAAATGATTCAAACAATAATTGTGATATGACTGACATTCAAATGTACGTCTTAAAGGATTAGTTCACTTTAAAAAAAACTTTTGCTGATAATTTACTCACCCCCATGTCATCCAAGATGTCCATGTCTTTCATTCTTCAGTCGAAAAGAAATTAAGGTTTTTGATGAAAACATTTCTCCTTAAAATGGACTTCAATGGGACCCAAACGGTTCAAGGTCCAAATGACAGTTTCAGTGCAGCTTCAAAGGGCTTTAAACAACACCAGACGATGAATAAGGGTCTTATCTAGCGAAACGATCGGTCATTTAAAAAATAAATAAAAAGGTGTCATTTGGACCTTGAACCGTTTGGGTCCCATTGAAGTCCATTATATGGAGAAATGTTTTCATCAAAAACCTTAATTTCTTTTCGACTGAAGAAAGAAAGACATGGACATCTTGGATGACATGGGGGTGAGTAAATTATCAGCAAAAGTTTTTTTAAAAGTGAACTAATCCTTTAAGTATGACCGTTGATAATTATGCATATTACCATATAAAAACATGACACACACTCCAAATCAGTGTTGCATATAAATATAATTTATTACTTGTTTAAAAATTCTTTCTTACATTTTGTACAGAAACTTCACAGAGGAGATGCAAGCGTTTGCAAATTACGCCATGAACGTGCCATAAAAGAATAAGTAACATCCTCACTATAAATATAATAATCGTATGATAACTATGGAAAGCGACTGCTAGCGGTTTTTAGCATGTATACTTTGCTTTATAAAGGATGCAGATTTTGCATAGACAGCTTTAGAAATCTGAAGAAGAGAGAATGAAGGTGAACGCAAGAGTACAAACACACTCGAATGGCTATTAGTTAAGTTGGTCTCTGTACACTCTGTATTTTTCCGCATGCATCCATCCGTTCATCAATCACTCACTCCTGAACATCCTCCGATCCGCTCTCTGTCCGATAAAATCACAACGATTCGCCGTCAACTAAAGGATCAGAGACGGACCTCTTCAGAAACGGTTCCGATTGCTCTCTCTGTGAAATCTGGCCAGTAAAGTTTATTCCTGAAACGCATCCAGAAATTCACGCCACGTTTTAATTTCCGAAGCAAGTTGGTGAACGTTTACAAAACGGCGCAATCGTCGCTCAAAGATGTCCGTTGGTTTCCTGTTTCCTCTAAATTTCGATTACATACAGATCACTATGCAACAAAACAATTAATAATCAAAAGAAAACAGAAGAATAACACTGTTAAACTTTACAGTTCAGATGTGTTTGCTGTATATTTACAGACGTGTAGTTACAGGCTCAGTCCACTGGGTGGCGCAAACCCGAGAAACGAAGTATAAATAAAGGCATTTCTCAACACAGATTGATAGAAAGGTACCTCCGAGTGTTTTCAGGGAACGAACCGTCACGAGTCACGTGACGTCAAGCCGGAGGTCCAGTATTTGGACAGCAGAAGTCGCGTTTCCTAAGAAACTGATTGGGATGGGAACGTCTTCCTCTGTTGGGAGCGCGCTCACAGTGATCCGCTGGGACTCCTGGGAAGGACGGGGGTCAGTGCTCGGCCATCATGATGTTCTCGTGACGCCCCATCTCCTCCAGCACGGCCGCCAGACGGTTCAGATTGCCGTCGGGGAAGTGCTGCGCCTCCCAAAGGTCCAGGATCACCCCCGTCGGACTCGACTTGGTGGCGAAGTAGTTGAGATACCTGCGGAGCGACAGATCAGACGTGAGGCTGACGAGTGACTAGATAACTCTGGCACAACACTTTTGTTGTGCATTGTCCCTGTATAAATATATGAAATAAACTAAACATACATTAACCAACCATGGGGCAGTTTAGGAATTTTCTATTAACTCTTTCACCGCCAGCGTTTCTGCTGATTTTCACTAAAACTTCACGACCCCCAGAATATTTTGTTATGAATATCTGAACATGCAATACATTAAAATAAAGAGCAGAGAAACCAGTTTTATTCAAGTACTGTTTTTTTTATCAACACTTGAATGTAGGTAGGTTTCATAAAAAAAAAAAAACATTTTGAGCAAAAAGCTGAGAAAATCTAATTTTTATTAAATACTACATCTGGATCATATTCAGTAAAATTATCAAAGCAGATGCAGTACATTACTTCCATCAGTAAGCTTGTTTCTAAACTGACATTCACTCTGCATTTGATGATCGCATTATTTTTCATATGCATATGCTTACATATGAGATCCCTCCTTTCTGCGTCTTCCTGGTCTGTGTTTTTGATCAACACTTTCTAGACTCATTCAGGAGACGTGTAATAGCGCCCCCTAGCGTACAACAGTTAAAACACACAAACCCAACAATTCTGTGTTTGGTGGAGAAAGAGTTAATATGTATGTTGATTGAGACAGATGGGACTGGTGCTGAAACACAACCAAGATGAAAAACAACAACAACAACAAAATGTTCAAAACAATATTTAAAACATTAATGAACAACTGAAAAAATACATGAAAAATAAAAAAGCTATTGAAATTGTTTAAAAAAATTAAGAGGTAAACAAATACACACAAACACATACAAAATGATATAAAATATCATGAAAAACTGAAAATGTTATAATGTTACTATATATATAGTTTAGGTATGGTCATTCAAAATAAGGCATTAATATGTGCTTTAGAAGTACTAATAAACTGCCAATATGCTTAAATAAACCTTACATTTTTGTTACAAAAAATATTTATTTTAATCATATTGATTTTTTCCTGTTATTGTACACTTCATTAAGTCCAGCACTGGTATTCCCCCACACTCTCACAGAAAACCCGTTATGCTCTGCATAAAAATATTTAGGTCAAATAAAGCGGTGATACACACACATATACAGTTTTATTTCAACGTATTCAAGCATGTCAAGTGTCACAGCAGGACGTCTTTTTTCAGAAATGAGTGTGTTTTCCAGCACTTATGAGATTCTGAAGGTTTGGTTTGTTTATTTGGTTCCACGAGCTGCTGCTGACACATTTACACCTCTGTGAAGAGAAACACAGCAGGAGAGGATGCTGGGAAAACTGTGACAAATACAGGCAGACTGAGAGAGCAGGGGAGGGGCAACACCGCTGGCTGCTCGGCATGCTGGGATAGATTAGACGCCCCCTGCTGAGACGAGTGCAAACACAGATAACCACCGCAGGACGTCATGTGACCTTCTGAACACCAGTGTCCGTATCTAACTTATGACTGTTTGTTAAAACAGCACTGAAAAACTATACATGTGCACTGAAATATGAACACAAACTAAATGATTTTTTCCAATCAACTCATTTAATGAGTCTCCAAAATGGTTAAACAGAACCAGCCAATCAGACATGAGGCTGCAGTCTGATTGACACTTACATTATCCAACCAGAGCAGACTTTCTGAATTTTTGGATAAAGTGTGTTGATTTAGGCAGATCGAACTTTTGTGGTGTTAAAAATTTAAATAAAATAAGTAAAAAATGTAAACCCTTAAAACAAACAACAATAAAAATAAAAACAAACACAAAACATATTGAAAAAATACAACAAAAAGTTAAATAAAATACAATTAAAAATTAAAGTTAAAAATGTCAAACTTTAAAAGAAAAAATATGAAAAACGTTTAGTAATATGAAAAAATGTCACATTAAAACAAATCAAAAATAGAATATGTACCACTGAGACAAAATAAACATTTAAAAAAAAAAAAACTACTTTTATTTTAAAGTTTTTTTGTTTGATATTTTTAGTAGGTTTTATTTTAATTTTTCAGTGGTACATGTTCTAGTTTTGATTTGTCTTAATGTGACATTGTTTCATATTAAAAGTTTATTTCATATTTTTATTTGTTTATTTTTTTTACTTTATTAAATAAAAACATTACATTTATTTTAAAGTAAAAAAATAAACAAAAACACATAAAAGCATAAAAGACATCAGAAGGAATACCTGAACTATATACTGTAATAAGTGTGAATGGCTGACCTGTCCAGGTTGAGTTTGTGCGCCAGCATCCTCCAGTCGTTTCCGCGGGTCTGCGGCGCGTCCAGGCTCCCGCACAGCTTCTGCCGGATGGACAGCGGGATCCGGAAAGCGTTCGGACCCACCAGTGTGGTGATGTTACTGGCCGGATCCAGAAGAGACGTGTCGATGCACTGAGAGTCCTGAGCAAACACAACACTCTCATTCACTTCCACTTCTGATGAAATGCATGCAATGCTTTCTTTAAGGACATGTTATACTGTTTATAATCAATCAATCAATCAATCAATCAATCAATCAATCAATCAATCAATCAATCAACCTATCTACCTATCCATCCATCCATCATCCATCCATCCCTCTATCTATCTATCTACCTACCTACTATCTGTCTATCTATCTATAAAACATGAAAATATTTCTCAAAATATTGTTTATATTATATTTATACAGTCAAATATTATTTATATTGTTTATAATACATAAAAATATATCAAAACCTATAATAATACATATATACAAATATTTGTCTGAATATTTATAACAATGTCAAATACTATTTATAATAATAATACATAATATTTGTCAAAATAGTTAACATTTATACAAATTTTTATACTGTTTAAAATAAATAAATTGTGTCAAACACTTTAAAAGATTTGGTAAAAAGACAAAACAATGATCAATTATTTAAAATTTGTTTGTCTATAAATAATTATTTAGAATTTGTCAAACCAAAAAAATAAATCAAATGAGTCAATGAGTTGAGATGCACCTGTTTTGGCCATTAGAATAAAAGGAGAGGATAAATGAGAAGTAGAAACTGAGTTTGTGGCTCTGAACGCGAGATCAGCAGGATGTTATGACAATCATCGAAGGACACACGCGTTCAGTCGACTGAAGGAGAGCAGCGTAGGATGAAGGTCAGACAGTGATTGAGGCTCGTCTCAGATCTGCTCCTTCATTCTCTCTCAGATCTCAGCAGGATCTGATTCTGATGAGCTGAGCAGAGAGACGGATGTCTAACCCGTCAGACGCTTGAGGTGTGAGACTGTTAAACATGAGCCGCTCGCTTCATTAAATCACATTTAATAACATCTGAATGCCATTCATCACACTTAAAAACAGCTGCTCAAAAGTAATGGTATTTGAAGCAGCGTTTTTTTTTAGTACAATTAAGAAATTACAGTTTTTATAAAAAGTAGTTATAGTCTAATTTGTTAGTGTTTATAAGTCCTTCTGAGCTTCTGATGCAGTCGTAGAGGACCCATCTGTCATCATGGAAGCCAGGCTGCATCATAACAACATTGCTCACCTGCTCCAGCCTAGAACATCAAGCCAGACTCTCTTGTCTATTCAAAGAGCCCAATATATGGAGTACTGGTTCAGTCTAAAACTCCAGGGAAAGTTGTCAAAACTGCCCTGTGCGGACCACTCTGTATCACACACCATCTACAGCAATCCATCATCAGTGAGGAGATTCTTACTTTCTGTGTAAAAGCACGTGTTCTTCCTACAAAATACAAGTCATCACTGGTTTCCCTCCACCCATTCCCCTCTGCCTGCTGCATGACCCCCTCAACACCTGGAGTCAGTAGCCCACAACATGAACAGTTGTTCATCATTTAAAGGATTATATACTGTCAGGCATGACAGACTTGTGGACCTCATTGCTGCTCAGATTCCCTGCGTGGCTGATGAGCAGATCTGTAAACATACTACAGTACAGTCTGAATGGTTTAACTCATCTGTAAACACTTTTCTAGGAATTGCTAATACACCAGATATCGTTAACATCTCTCAGAATGGCAAAACAGTTACACTATTTGAGGTGTCGTGTGCATTTGACTTGTTTATGGAGGATTCTTATTGCTCTAAGATTTTATACCAGTAAAATTGATATAATACCAGTCATTGATATCTACCGTCGAGAACCTTGGATACAAATGCCAGCTTATTGTGCTAGTGTTTGGTAGTCTGGGTCATGACTTTGCCAACTGTTTGGCCCTTGTTTTAGATAGCCCCCCAATGCAAAGTACTGTTAAATCTCAGCAATTATAGGAAGTATGTTTATTAGGAAAAGGCGATGTTTCCTGTACCCTTAGAGCTGTATAATCCATAACCATGTGTTATGGATTAAATAAAAAAAAATTGATTCCTAATGAAATTTGACTTGTAATGTGGAATCAAATAAAGTATATATAAATGTGTGTGTGTGTCTGTGTGTGTGTCTGTGTCTTTGTGTGTGTGTGTGAGTCTGTGTGTGTTTGTGTGCGTGTGGTGTGGATATGTGTGTGAGGGTGTGTGTGTGTGTGTGTGAGAGTGAGTAAGTGTGTGTGTGTGTGTGTGAGAGTGAGTAAGTGTGTGTGTGTGTGTGTGTGAGAGTGAGTAAGTGTGTGTGTGTGTGTGTGTGAGAGTGAGTAAGTGTGTGTGTGTGTGTGTGTGAGAGTGAGTAAGTGTGTGTGTGTGTGTGTGTGACTGACCTCAGACAGCATGGTGTTGAGCTGGAATATCTGTCCTTCTCCCTCCACCTGTCGCACACACAGCTTGCAGGAGAGCTCGAGTGTGGCGGCACTGAAGCGCTCCAGAGTGAAGGTGCAGTGAAGGTTCCTCTGAGAGCCGCTCCACACCTGCTGGAACGCCAGCTCCTGCCACACACAATAAAATAATAATTACTAATTTAAATCAGCAAATTTTAACGAAAACAATGCATTATTGAAATGAAAAGAAGCAGGTTTTTTGCGATCAGATCAACCGGTAGACTCCTGGAAAGTCTAAGGATCCAGTAAGCGAATGCATTCAAGCAGTACGTTTAAACCAGCGCTAATAGTACTCATGTACAGATGTCAGTAAAAAAAAAAAAAATCAGCAAGCTATTTGACTTAAAAGCCAAGTGTTTTATTTTAGTGTGTGTGTGTGTGTTTTAGCATGTATTTTAGTGTGTGTACCTGGTATTTGGCGATGAGTTTGCTCTTCCAGAGAGTGTGTGGGACGTCGTGCAGTGACAGGCGCAGGTTGTGTGTGCTGTCCTTGAAGTTCAGCGACTTGGGTTCGTCCAGCAGCTTCCCTCCCATCTGCTTCTCCATCTGAAGCACCTCCTGACACACACACACACAGAGAGAGGAAGTCCGTCAGCGCTCAGCAGGAACACACACGTCACACTGTAGCGGTTCTGCAGCAGCTTCATGTGTCCAGGCCTCACACAAATCAGATTCATATCATTGTTTATATTCAGATGATGTTGTTGCATGCCTGCTGACACCTACACTACATCTGCTGCTGACACCCACACACACTCTCTCACTCACACACACACACACACACACACACAGTGTTGATGAAGCGACTGTGAAACTTCAGCTTGGCGAGTTAAAGGCTGCTCATGATTTCAAATAAATAAACAAGTCGTGCTGAACTTTTAAAGTCAACAGAGTTCAACTACAGACTCTCAGCAGAAAGCAGTTCACTTTAACAGAACACTTCAGAATTAAGTTCACATTCTTAGTTAGCTAATATTATATTTTAACAATATTCATTCATCTTGGCTAAGATTCTTTTATAAATATGCATATTGTTCAGGCATATTGTTGGTTAGTCTATGTCGACTAGGGTGACCACCCGTCCCGCGTAGCGCGTGCGCGCACAGCGTTTGAAGCCCAATTCATGCGTCCCGCAAATTGAGACCGTGTCACGCATAATCAATGCTTGCCCAAAAAAAAAAAGTTGATTGCTCTGTATCCTCGAGCCCCAGGCAGCCAAACGAACATTACTTGACAGTTCAGCACGCTACTGTTGCCACACCCACCCCTCAGTTGAACTGCTGACTAGGTTGTTGTCATGACAGCGCACGCACGTGCATACCAGACACGCTGGGAAGGAACTTTAGATGCGCGCTTTCCAATTCGAACAATGGAGAAAGAGACTGAGTCTGAGGCACCGCCATCATCAATTAAAAAGAGGAGGTGTGGGTACAAGAAAGACTGGGAAAATGAATATTTGTGGCTGAAAGGTGTTGAGGGGGATACCGAGAGGGCTTTTTGTGACCTTTGCAAAACGAACAGATGTTCGGTAAACCTCTTTAAGTCAGAAATCCAGGTGAAGAGCAACTTCACATTCAGTTGCAAGGACTTCTACAAGTGAAAGAGAAGGTTCTCCTCGATGTACGATCCAACAAGAAATACAAATTCAAGAAGAAACCTGAAGGTAAGAAACCTAGTTATGTAAGACCCCATTTGTCTAAGATGAAGTTTGATTGATTTTGAACATTGGTGGACTGTCTACAGGGGTGCAAATGTGTCACTTTTAGGAAACAGTAGCCTTTTAGGTCAAAATATGTCATTGTTTTGCATAGGATTGTATCTTGGCACCTTTTTGTATTGTTGTCACCTTGTGATGGTGATGGGTTTGCACTCCTCTGTCTATACTGGAAAACCATTTGGAAGCTTATCATAAAAATGAATGTTGCTTTAATTCTGTCTCTTATCTTTCTTCCTTATTTGATTCAGATGCTGGTGAAAAGGTTTGAGTCCTAAAGGTGTCCCCAGAACACTGAACAGTTTTTTTTCCTGCGCCTGCCTTTACTAACATGCACCGTCCTTCCTCTCCTTCTCGTTCCGTGAACCTCTGGAGTTGTGAGTTAACACTTTTTTTTTTTTTTTTAACTGTTCCTGTGGTGTTGAGCAACTACAATTCCTGTTAATCCTATAATTTTATATTATAATTTATTTAAAGTGAATAAATTGTAATGAAAAATAAATAAAATTAAATAGCTAAAGTAAATCGTAAGTGGAAGTGCATCTGTCAATTCATTGAATGTTCAAAATATTATGAATTTTGTATTTAGAAATAAATACACATTGGTTGGCCTATTCATGAGCATACATCAGCAATTACACATTGTCCCTCTGAAACATACCCCTTGTCCCCCCTTGGGCTTATTAGCAGGTGGTCACCCTAATGTCGACTACTGTGATCTGCTTTAAATCAATAGATTTACACTAATACAAGTAATAAAACTAATATATATGTGTGTGTGTGTGTGTCAAATAAAAATAATAAATATTATATTTTACATATTCAATTATTTATGTTAATAATATTAATATAATATAACAATCTGTTGTTGTTATTATTAGTATTATATTATATATTATTATAATAATACATTATATTATATATAACGTGTAAACATGAACCATTATCAATAATAACATTTTATTTAATAATATATGCAAATAATTATAATATACAAATATTGATTTATATTATATATTTATATCATAATATATAATGTATTAAAACTATTAACGCAATAAAGCTAATTATAACATTATTTTACTATACATTGCAACATTTTAGTAAAAGCGCAACTAAGTATTTTTAATCATGTAACGCTATTAATTATAATATTGAATGGATTTATAGAAACTGATGCGAGTATTTATGTAAATGTATCATTTGTGTTTATAGCTTGTACTATTATTTTAATTATTAATTAATTATTATTAGTTAATATTTTATAATTAATAAAGCATGATATTGTATATAACAGCTATAAAAAAATACCAACAATAAACACAGAATATATAATAATAGAATAAAACAGAATATATACAATAAAAATCGCAGCATTTAAGTAAATATTTAATTATATACAAGAGTAAAATAATGCACAGGGAATTAATTAACTATTTTATTTTATTTTTTTACAAAAAATACCCTAACTGTATTTAGCATTAAACAGAATTTTACCATATTGATCACATTTACACTAAATATAACTAATAATAAAACTAGAAAACATCATTTTAGTGCTGTCAAACGATTAATCGTGATTAATTTCATCCAAAATAAAAGTTTTTGTTCACATGGTATGTGTGTACTGTGTATATTTATTATGTATATATAAATACACACACATGCATGTATATATTTAAGAAAAATATGTTATGTTTATATATTAAATATATTCATATATAATATTAAATATCTGAATATAAATATATACTGTATGTATATAAAATAAAATAAAATATATGTAAATAAAAACTTTTATTTTGGATGCGATTAATCGTCTGACAGCACTATAATTTATAACCAAGTTGAAAAAAAAAAACAGTGAAGAAGAGCAGCATTTAACTAAATAATTTTTGATCTCACACTAACACACATAGACACACACACACACACAAACTGGTGTGTTGTTGCTCTGCTGACCTTGAGCGCGTCCTGCGTGTCGTCCAGACAGTAGACTCGGATGTTGTACTCCAGGACGGTGCAGCTGATCGGGCCGAAGATGGCCAGCTTCAGTCTCTTGGCGGCGGCGGCACTGACCGACTGACCCACCAGACTGTACGTGCCCAGCGTCTCCGTCAGGATGTGACACGCTTCCTCGTCCATCTGGATATAGCAGGGAGTGGTGAAGTTCTCCTCACCCACCACCACCACGTCCTGCACACACACACACACACACACACACACACACACACACACACACATGTTGGTTTTTGTGGTTTATGGGGACTCTCCATAGGCGTAATGGTTTTTATACTGAACAAACTGTGTGTGCTATTGCCCTACACCAACCCTACACCTAAACTTAGCCCTCACAGGAGACTTTGTGCTGTTTCAGATTTTCAATTCACTCCATTCTGTCTGATTTATAAGCGTTTAGAAAAGTGGGGACATGGGGTAATGTCCTGAAAAGTCACCTTCTCAATATAACATTCCAGTAAAAACACTTTTAGATCTTTAATGATGTGATTGCTATTAATTTTGCTATTTGAAGGATTTCTGAAAACCTGTGTGAATATTTATGTAAATGTATATTTTAGACAACAGTTTACTTATATGTTAATAGTTTGTATTATTATAATTATTTTAATTTAATATTCAATAATTATGAATAACTCATATTGGCCACCAACAGTGTGTATTAAGAGCAGCTAATTCTGTGCAGTATGAATATGAATCCATGCGTCAGTCTGTGTGTGTGTGTGTGTGTGTGTGTTCAGCACTGAGCGTCTGAGGCAGGCCTGCTCTCTGTGACCTCTGACCTCACGTTCATGCTGGTTTGAGTGTGTGTCTCATTACGGTCGTCTGCGCTGGTGCGTCTGCATCTATTAGCTGTAATCCTGACGCTCGCGCCAGCTCCGCGCTGTCATTAATTTCATCCCATTACGGACGAGAGAAAGGAATTAAAATACTTTATAGTCGGCTTGGCCGTTAAACAGCGCTATTATGACTGGCCATTAGCCTGTTTAACGTATCCTGTGGGAGCGCGGGATTTGAGCGCGTTAGCGAGATAATTAGCAAACAGGATGGAAAACTGGGCTAATGCCTTCCAGAATGATTTATTTACTCCGGCTCTCAGTCGATTCATCAGATCCAACGCACTCGTCTCTCAATAACACAACCCAGACAGACAGACGTTTTTAATAGAATATTTTCTTATAATAACATAATATAGTATATGAAAATATTTATATTATATAATATGATGTTTTAAAAATTATTTTTTATTATTTATATTTATATTTAACATTTTTAATAAATTATAATATTTATATATATTTATATATATATATATATATATATATATATATATATATATATATATATATATATATATATATATATATATATATATATATATATAAAATAACATTTTATAAATAAAATATAACCTAATTAATTTATTATACATTTCAACAGTTTAGTAAAGATGTTTTGCTAGATTTTTAAATAATGCATGTTTAATTATGTATTATGCGATTAATAATTTTACTGTTGAATGGATTTGTGGAAACTTGTATGTGAAAATGTATCTTTTATCTTTGTGATATAAAAATATAATATAACAAAAATATTTAATTCTTAAATGATAATTTATTTAAAATAAATAAACAAATAAATAAATAGAAATATTAAATAAAGTAAATTATAACATTTAATTTCATTGTTATTAATATTAATTGTAAATTGAATTATAGAATGGATTTATGGAAATGTGAATATTTATGTAAATGTATCTTATCTTTGTGATGTAAAATATATATTTTTAATTATTATTATTATTTTTTATTAATATACATACAAAGAGTATACAAAATATAGATAATACAGATATAGATATTTTTCCAGTTTGATACTGTTAAGTGCTTTGACACAATCTGTATTGTTAAAAGCGCTTTATAAATAAAGCTGACTTGACTTTGAATTATTTTAATATATACTATTTTTATTATACATCTCTAGATTTTTAATACTGCATTTTTAATTAAGTGATGTGAATGCTAACTTGAATGGATTTATGGAAATGTATATTTTATGTTTAAGTAAATAGATTTTTTATCTTTGTGAGCCAATGCTGCTTTTTCTCATCACAGCCGATGCACTCGTCAAGTTCATGCAAGTTTCTCTCTTTCATTTTTCTTTCTATTTTTGGAGCAAATGTTCCTGGAAAATAGACTCTGGAAAAACGCTACATTCACAAGAAAAAAAAAAAAGACAGAAACGCTCAAAAAATGAAACCCATTTTGTGAAGAGTGCTCGGCAAACACATCAAATCAAAGAGTCGGCCGCGCTCAGCGTGATGCGAGTGGAAAATAATATTTACAGTGCAGAGAAATGCGTGTGGAAATGACTGGTCTCTCGTCAGGATGGAGATGTATTTTGACACGCCACATCATTGGTGGGAAAGCAATATTTACTAGCCACATGTGATCAAGCACACTCATCATCGCCGGAGCGAAGGGAAACAGCTCGTCTCCACAAACCCACGGATATGATAGTGCCATGCCTGTCAGACTGAGATGCAATCGATAGTTATTTCTTTGTTTAAAGGTCCAGTCGCAGATGTGGCGTTATTGCCTGAGGATCCATCACAGTCACATCTGTCTGTAACAGCATATTCCTCATACACTGAGAGCGAAGAAGAACAACATGTGAGGAATATTCAGTGCTGCACAAACCTGGAAATACAGACTTTTTGCAAGACGAATAATCTCATCGCTTAAAGGAAAAGTGCAGCCAAAAATTCAAAATATGTCACTGTTTGCTTAGAAGATGTTCATAAATGTATCTTTAAGTCATTTGACTGATGAAATTTAAGTTGTTTTGCAAAAAACACTATAAATCTATGTGTCATATGATTTAAGTTCTTATGCATTAAGTGCATGAAAATGCAATGCATAAATGAATGCATCAAATAACATCAAATTTGAACAGTCATGATTGTGCATGAGTCATGAATTAATTAATAGACTGATTCCCAAAAAGCAACATAAATGTGTCATTAAATCATTTGATTTATGGAACAATATAAGTCATTTTGCAATAAGTGCATGAAAATGCATTGCATAAATGAATACAGAACACCAATTTTTATATGCATGAGTCATATGGATTAATTTACAGTATAAGCTGATTTCCAAAACACACCACAAATGTATCAAATCATGAGAGAAACAAACTTGAAATTTAAGTCCTTATGCATGAAAATGCATTGGATAAATGAGTGCAGAACACCTGATTTGAATATGCATGAGTGTGCATGAGTCATATGGATTATGGTTATGATATTTTAATGCCTTTTTTTGTCATTTTCTGGAGCTTGACAGCATCCACCTCCACTCGATTTCAATTTTGGGTCAACTATCCCTTTCATCCCTCCTTTCATCCTGATTCTCTCTTTTTTGTGCATTTGCCAGTGTCAGCTGACCAGGTCAGAGCGGCTTTCCTGCGTGTGACTTGACAGGAAGTTGAGAACAGGATTCTTCTTTTTAAATTAAATCTGCATTCAATTTAGAGGCAAATTGAAGAATGCTTCTGAGGCAAACAAGCATGTATTTTTCTCCGGATCAGATTATGCATGCACGCAGGGAACGAGCGTGTGAATAATGAAAACTGTAGGATGGGCCGCAGCGTCTCTGGGCAACAGGAAGTGCTCATTATTTCAGGCTAAGAGAGCCAGAGATTGAGGGAAGAGCACAGGGACAAAATCTATTTGACAAGAGTTTATCTCATCTGAAGACAACAGGACACTGCTCTCCTGGTGAACGGCTGAAGGCAATCCAAGACTATTTCATGTTTGATAAAAGGAGACAAGGTCACAGACTGTTGCTAAGCAGCTCAAAAGCAGCGCGGCTCTCTGGGGAGAGCACTGAAGAGTCACAGTGATGGCGAGAGGAGAGGAGCTCTGACAGCTGCTCCGAGCCAAACTAAAGACACGAGTGTGTGTGTGTGTGTGTGTGTGTGCAGAGCTGACACCAGAGATGAAAACACTGCTGGTTAGACGCTTGCATCTCAATGTCACAGTGATCAGAAAAGTCATATTCACACACAGAGCAAAGTCGTGCTGGAGCAGTACAGGCTCATCAGTTTCTTCATCTAGAGAGCATCTGGCTGATGACTGACATACAAAATAAAATACATCAGAAAATTATATATATATATATATATAACTGAATTAAATTGAGTGAGTGATTGAGTGAATTAAATTAAAATTCACTTGTTTTATATAATATTAATGAAAAACATTATAACAGAAATATCTGCAAATTTATGATGACAATAATTGGACTGTTCAGTGTTATTTTAGTATTACTTACTGTTACAGTATTTAATAATATTTTGAGTAATCTTCTATTTTTTCTTCTATTTTATATATTTTAAAGTAATAACTATATAAATAAGTTTTTAAAACTTTTTATTGTAAAGTAATTTTATTGGCTGTTGTCATATTTTAATAGTGCTTATCTTTAACTTATTTTAGTTAAATAATTTGAGTAATTTGAGTAATTTGAAAAGTAACATTTCTAATTTTCATTTAATTTTAAGTTAGATTAAGTTATTAATCAAATATTTAGTGTAGATTTAAATTTATTTCAGCTTTATATCAATGACAGAAACGATTTTATTAGTTATTATATTATATTTTAAGTAAGGTCAGTGTTTTTAAAGACATTTCTGTAAGTCTGTTTATGTACAAAACCTAACATCACTGAAACTAAAATATATTATAGAACATAAAAACAGTTTTTAATTTATTTTTAGTTTAAGTTGTAATTATTTTATGTGCTTTTGTCATTTGTATTAGTTTTTGTCTTATATTGTCTTTTTGTCATTTTTTAAATATTTATTTTATGTTATATATTTCTTATACATATTTCTCATTAGTTTTTTAAAGCTAAGTTTTAGTACATTTTCAGTACTTCAACTTATTATTATTAACGGCGGTGCTCATTCAGGAGCAGTGTAAGCGTCTGACTGTAGTGTGCTGTGATGTGATGAGGGCTGTGAGCGAGTCGTTTTGTGAGTGTATGGCAGCTCTTGCGTGGGTAATGAACTGGCCAGCATTGTGCTAGCGTGTGATAATACTAGCGGTCCGAGCGGAGGAGAGTTCACACTCGCTCAGATCACCAAATGACAAGGCCAGCGGGTGGCTGCTATCGCAAACTCACGCCGTGTCTCGTTCTTCACTGTAATTAACCGCGGGTTTGTGCTGAGCATGACTCGTGACAGCTGTCTGATATCCAGCGGGATGCGTCCAGATCTCTGCAGGGCGTCGCATGCGTGACGCATGTAAACACACACACACACACACACACACCGGTCAGAGCCACAAGTCTGACCTCCAGCTGATCAGTCCACCAATCACAGTCACAACACACACGCTATTAATAGAGAAACCTGTGCAACACGTCTGCTGCGGAAATAGGAGACTTGGCTAGTTTTACTCATACTTTTAATGAGTTTTTATAGATAATTTATTTAGTTAATATTTATTAATTATACATATATTTTTTTTGTATATGTCTATCTGGTTTTAAAATGTCTATATGGTTTATTTGGTTACACTTTATTCTGAGAGTCCACTTTAGACATTCTACTAACTATAAGTAACTTTGCAACTACATTTCAACTAATTCTCATTCATTTGCATCGACATGTTTACCAACTCTCTTAGGGTTAGTAGAATAAGTTGACAAAGTTTCTGATAGTCAGTATGCTGTATGTTGTGGACCCATCATAATAAAGTGTGAGCAGATATTAAGCAGACAGTCTACTAATACTCTAATGACTGCTAGTTGACATGGAGTTGCAGAGTTACTCTCTGTTAGTAGAATGGCTAAAGTGGATTATCAAAATAAAGTGTTACTGTTTATTTTTTTTAAATCTTTTGTATTATTTTTTCTTTTCAGTTAATTTTATTTCAAGTAATGACATTTATTTAAATTAAATTAAACATTTTTTAAAGGATTTTTATTTTTAGTTAATAATAATAAGCCTTGTCTCACCTTTCAATTAAATTATCCATTGTAGAAATGGAAGTCTTAGCTAGTTTTTATTATTATATACTGAACTAGGTTTGATATATTTCCTATTTTCATTTAATTATAGTTTAGTTTTGAATTAATATTTTAGTATTTTTTAATAAAATGCTTTTTTTTTGTCTTTCTGCGTTTGACATTCACCACATCAACTTGAAAACTTGACTTTTATTGAGAATCTGAGCACAAAAAGCTGAATTTATGACACCATGTGTGTCAAATGACCAAATACTACTCATTTGATGTGTTTTCAGGGTTCCTACATATTTTTCATTTCAAAATTCCATACTTTTCCAGACTAAAAGTTCCAAACCTCTCAGTAGATTTCTGGACCATATTTAACATAAATGGTTCATACAGCACTATTTTCATCTTCATATTTGGTATATATTCTAGTCATCTGTAAATTCCTTTAAGTCACTTTTGCATGCACACAAGAAACTTTTTTGTGCCCTTGAGAAACTATTCACATGCGCATGGGAATTTTCCGCATGCTTACGCATTACTTTCTAGTTTTATATAACCTATTTCCTTTGTGCATCACTGCCATCTTACTATGAATAAAGTGAGAGCATGAATGCACATGAATTAATAGAGATCTACTTGCTCAAAATATGGCTTTTCTTATGGTATAATATCAAGGCCTAATGTCCAAATTAACATCCTCTGCAGCAGCACAAAAACCATGACATGAAATGAGCTGATGGCATAATACAGCTGTGTGCATCGTCCTATTTGCCAAGTTCAAGGGTCTATAAAAAAAGACTGGTTTTGTCAAAGCAGTATGCCATATTTCAAGGCCTTAGGTCTCTTTAACACATTTCTGTAGCAGCCAAGACACCACACCGCTAAATGAGCTGATGTCTCAATCGGTGGCTCAGTCTGGATCGTCAGATAGGCTAAGTTTAATGGTTTCTCATGCACACATAAAAGTCTGTATATTTTTATTTTTGCATTTATTTTTTATCGTGAGAACAAATCCAAAATGCAAAACATTTTGCATAATTAAAAAGTGCATTTAAAAGTTCTTGAATTCATTCAGTCATGTTTGACAATCGCTAAATAATCACTAAACAGCTGCCATGAAAACACTTGTATGATAAACTTATTATTCATTAAATTCTTAAAAAACTAAAGTCTGGAAATGCAAATATTTTCCATATTCTGCTCTCTTTTTTTCCATACTTTTCCAGAACGGGAAATTACTTAAATCAAATTCCATACTTTTTCTAATCCACGTAGGAACCCTGTCACACTTTTTTCCGTCATTTTCCCAGGGATTCAGGATTAGCAGGCTTTAGTGTGTCTGGCCCCGCCCACTCACCTCCCACTGGCCCTGCTGTGATTGGCTCTTGAGCTGAATGAGCCAGTCCTCGCTGTCAGCCTCGGCGCAGTGGTGCATGGTGATGATGACGGGCCGGGTCAGGAGAGCTCCAGCAGGACCGCAGCTGACCACCGGACTCAGGACCGTCTCCTGTGTGTCGTCCACCAGCGGCCTGAACACACACACACACACACACACACACACACACACATCATCAGCACCTGTGGAGCTCGGCTTTAACACACACTTCATACGGACACTGTCTGAATACATTCAGAACACAATGATGTGCGTTATTTATTAACATTGTCAGTGAACGAGGTTATTAGCTAGTAATCTCAGAATGGGCAAATATCTGCTAATTAACTGTGCCAATAACTGGTCTGTCCAGTGTTATTTTAGTAATACTTGCATAACATATAGTATTTAATAGTAATTAGAATTTTCTTTATTTTTCTTTTTAATTTGGAAGTTTAATTATCAAACGGATAGTTCCGGTTCTTGATTCTGATTGGTTGAGCCGGGTTCGAAGCTGTTGTAAATTACTCTACAAACATACACCTCTTTGTTTACGTCTGTGTTGCTCGGTAACCACTTTGTTGCAACCACAACCTTTTCTGAGGAACTACATTGTTTGACGGAAGAATGTTTTTATTAATAGCATTACATTTTATTTATTTTGTGAAACCTTGCTACGTATATGGAATAACCGTTTTCTATAAGCCCTGTGAAGCCGTGGATTACAGTGAATTTATAACAGCTAAGGGGGTTTATCTGTTATAAATTCACTGTAAACCACGGCTTCTCAGGGCTTATTGCTTTATTTTAAAGTAATTTTATGTACTTTTGTGTTTTTAATATTTTAATAGCTTATAACTTATTTCTATTTTAGTATTTGATTTAGTAATTTTAGTACGTCAACTTCAACTCATTTATTTTTTTAGTTGACACGGCAACAGTTTTTAAGTTAATTATCGAATAGTTACTGTAGATTTTAATTTATTTCCTCTTTATTTCCGTCACAGAAACAATTTCTACACTGATTAATAACAACACTGATTATATCATTTTAAATATATATATATATATATATATATATATATACACAGTATATATATATTATTTTGCCTTTTTGTATATTTCATCTTTTTTATTTTATTTGTTGTATTAGTAAACTAAATATAACAAAATAATAAAAAATAACAAATGAAAACAAGAAATGTTGCCTTGGCTACAAGCTGAAATAAAGTTAGTTTATTTATTTATTATTTATTTTATTTCAATTAACATTTAGGCTTTTTTTCTGTTATGAAATAAAACTTTTTTTTTTTTATGGTTTTATTTTAAAATAACAATAATAAGCCTGGTTTTGCCTTTCAATTAAAATAGCTGCTGCAGAAATGAAAGTCTTAGCTAGTTTTTAAAGAATATTTTGAATTAGTTTTTATATTTCCCAATTTAATTTATTTTAGTTAAGATTTCAGTTATTATCTTTAAAAAAAATTCATAGCACTACACTGTAAAAAAATAAATAAAAGATTTGAGCACATTTTACAAGACACTATTTCTAATTCAAAATGTCATGTGCTACTTGTTGTTTCTATTTAACTATAATTTACTAGCAATTGTTTCCACACCTTTTTTTTTTTTTTGTATGACAGTTTGTATTTTGTGTATACGGCAGTAGTTGACTGTATGACTATTGACTCATTTATGTTTGTTTTATTATCTGAGAAGCTTCATGAAGAGGTGAGCGATGAAAGAGCGCTCTGAGACTGACGGGTGTGTTTGTGTGTGAGGTTCAGATGAGCGCTGACGCCCAGATCGGACGTTTACCTCATGCTCTCCTTCCTGTGAACCGTCACGTACATCTCATAGACACGGCCCTGAGGGATGGCACCCGCTGGCACCAACAAGCTCACGCCTGCGGAGAGACACACACACACACACACCGTCAGTCTGCCAGCCCATGACCCCTGTGTGCCACACACTCCAGCACACAGAACAAAAGCCCCGTCAACATCACACACACACACACACACACACACACACACGGGTATGTTCCTAAGATGAATTCACAGACACTCATTGATTTCTCGTGTCCTTCACCTGAACTTCCCTTCGAGTGACCACCACTCACCAACAACACAGAAGAAACGCATCGGCTGAGAACCAATCAGCACTCAGAGACATCAGAGAGACTTCAGTCCAGATTGAGCTGGAATTCTGATCATCTCAACATGAAATCAAAATCAACTTTTAATTCATGTTCCTGCTCTTACTGTCAGTAATTCATCAGTGCATTTTATTTTTATTTTCCTTTAATACAAGTGATCAGTGTAATAATAACAACATATCAGCAACAAAATAAAACCAACAAAAGAAAGAAAAATTCCAGATCACTCAACTAATAACAAAAAAAAGTAAAAACAATAAAATAATAAACAAAATAATAAAATAAATACATTTTATCTCACTTAATTAATAAAAAGAAACAAAAAATAATACTACTTTTAATACAATAATAATAATAATGCATTCCAGCTCAATTAATTATATATTATGTATTCATACATATATATATTTATACATATAATATTTATACATATAATATATATATATATATATATATATATATATATATATATATATATATATATATATATATATATATATATATATATACATACACACACACTCACATATATACAGTACATACATATACTGTACATACAGGGCATATATATATATATATATATATATATATATATATATATATATATATATATATATATAAATAAATACAGGACTTTAGGTATAACAAATTTAGGTATTTTTAATGGGTTACAGTCACGTAATTCTAATTTCATTTAATTGTAATTTAATTAATTGTAATTTAATTTCTTGTCGGTTTACGGTTAATAATGGCTTAACGACCATCGGTTGTCGGTTAGGCTATAGGAGAAACAAAATAACCAAAATGAACATTCATATTTCCTAATAAAAGTTAGTCAAAAAATGATAATAATACAACTGCTCCTGTTTATGATTATTGCGTGATGATCAAGTAAATAGTTTATAACCAATGACAAAAAAAACCCCCATGACACTTGTTAATAAAAATAAATTTTATGTAAGCCTATGCAATTTAATAATAGGCTATATAATTAAGTTTTGTTTCAAATGGACAAAGAACATGATACTAGCCTATATAATTTATGCAATATAGGTGAAATTATGTATGGAAACGGCTCAAGGACAATTATTTTTGCGATACACCAAAAACGTATGCAACAATTAGTTTTTTTAGGATGTCCCACTGATATCCAGGGATGTGCTGTGTGAATTACTGGTGGAATTGTGGGAAAACGAACAGCATGAATCACGGCGTGTCCCGATTTTCTGAACACCAGTAAACCCCCACATGTGCTCACAGTTAACGAGGCGTTGGGAATCATCGCTTTCTCTGGGTTTCCTCAGGGAATAGTGATGATGTGCTGCTGTACGGCTGGCGTCAGACGGAGAATGATGCTCCTAATCCCGTTATATATGTAAGCAGCCGTGGTAAGTCACTTTGAACACTGCTTCTGGCTAATTTATGAGCTGCACTGCTCTCGCGGGAGCCGTAACACTCATGAGGAGCCTGCTCTCACTGTAGAGCTGAGAGCAGGCTCCCATCATTCACACAGACTCACAGCAAACACGTATAGACTAGACATGCATGTGTCTGATTGATTGTAATATAATTAAATTACCCCAGTGCAAGGCAAATGGTGTTTTAAAAATGGTTTTGAAATAAGAGTTTGATTTTCTACATTCAGAGCTCAGAGTTTTTCTCTAGTCCATCCAGAACATTTACTGAAACTGACCTGCAAATCTCATGGTTATAAGATCATAAACACCAGCTCATTCAAATATTAACATACCATTCAGTATCCAGCAGCTTCAGGGCCCTGATGAATGACAGTATGAGATACACGGAGGTGTGTGAGAATCTCACCAAACGTCAACAGGTCAAACAAGAAATAAATACTGTAGGAATTAAAATTGTTATTAAATAAATGTTGTCTCATTTTTATATATGATAATAAAAGCAGTACATATATTTTAATTTATAATTATTATTATCATCATTACATTGTTGTTGTGGTTACATTTACATATATTTCTTTATTTTATTATTTCAGTACATTAAAGGTAAAACATTTCATATAAATGACACATTAATTCATTTTAAAGCAGATAATGTCAGGATGTTTAAGTATATTAAGAACAAAAAGGTTCCAAGGTATTAAATTACGTTAACTATCAATGAAAAATTAACTTTGTACCATATTTGTTTATCTAATCTTAGTTAATGAAAGCACAAATGTACATAGTTAGTTCATAATAACTCAGGTCCATTAAATAATACAAGATAAAACATTTGATTTGAATAATGTAGCAGTAAATGATGAAGTTAACATTACCTGTTCTAAACATGCTTGACATATTCTGTATTACAGTATAATTATGTATTGAGTACTTCATGTGTGTATTTTAAATTGAGCTTGTTTAATTATTTAGTCATTTATTTATATTGATATTTTTATTTTATTTATTTATTTATTTTTAGGTGGGGGAATGGGAACAATATTTTTTTTTACTATTCTCCTGTATGTTTATCTTATCCTTTTTATCTTTTTATTTAAAAAAAAAAAAAACCATGTGAAATCTCATTGTAAAGTGTTGCCGGATATTCAAATAAATAAATCTAATTATTCAAATAAATAAATAAATATAATTATGTTTTTTAATACAAATAAATTTATTTTTTAAATAAACAACTAAATGTAATATTTTTTAATAAAAATATAATTATTATGAATTACATTTTCTTACTGAGAATTTGGAGGGAAATGTGTTTTATTTTCATAAAAATGTATTTTCTTATATTTTATATATAGAATATATTTGATCTGTCTTTCTATTAACACCTGAGTTAAATGACACGTGTTTGACAGGTTTGTGAGATTCACCCACATGACGGTTTGATAAACGCTTGGAGGACGAGAGGATTGATGACATCAGAGTTATTGGATTTTGATGACAGATTATGAAGATGGACGTTTCGTTTTCACTGATCAATCACTGACAGAAAGCAGGACTGTGTGTTACCAGAGTAAATCAGGGGGTTTGGCTTCATGTTCAGTCGCTGCTGTGTGTGTGTGTATAGTATCTAATGAATACTTACTAGTACCATTTAAAACATTATTATATTACTGTATCTTACTATACTACTATATTAGTCAGAACTGAATAGTTGATACCTGAATGACAGATTCCCACAGGATTTAAAAAAAAAACTGAAATGTGTTACTAGTAACAATAAAAAAAATTATAGTAACTAACGAAATAAGTACTAGTATCACATAAATAAGTACGAGTATCACATAAATAAGTACTAGTATCACATAAATAAGTACTAGTATCACATAAATAAGTACTAGAATCTCAGAAATAAGTACGAGTATCTAATGAATAAGTACAAATTTCTCAGAAAAAGTACTGGTATCTCATAAATAAGAACTAGTATGTATAAGTAGTCTCTTCTAAAAAACATGATAAATAAGCACTAGTAGTTAATGAATAAGAACTAGTACTTAATGGAACAGATACTAGTAGCTAAAAACAAGTTCTAGTAAATGAACATAGATACTAGTATGTTTTCTAGATGAAATGTTGGAACGGCTTGCCATACGGCCTGTAGTGTGTGTTTATGGGTCAGGCTGTAATTTTCTCTCACACCAGCCTGATGCTCATGAAAGCGTCAGGCACTGGGAGCCCCAGAGCCGCACTGACCTGAGTTGGGCACGATCAGATGGCCCCCGAGGGCGTTGAAGGAGCCGAAGGCTGTGCACGAGGGGTCCCAGGAGCGCATCAGCGTCTGCGTGCGGCGGCTGATGGTGTCGCTGTCGATCAGCGCATGCGGCAGTTTGGGAGAGAGTTTGGACGAGATGTCAGATAGGTCCTCCTGCGGCGTCACCAGACCGGACGAGTTGTAAACCTTGATCTTCAGGTTGGGCAGCGGGTCCAGCAGGGGAGAGTTGGTCATGGGGATCTTATCAGCGACGTCGTGCAGAGCGTAAACGGGACCTCTGTACATGGCAGCAGCCGAGGTCAGGTCAGGAGGAGCCGTGAGCAGATCCGCTACACACAGAAATACACATCAAATACACATCTCATGCATCTTAATCTGAGCTTTTACGCCTTAACCAGCTGCTACAAGAGACATGTGACACAGTAGCTAATTAAACTTTAGCACAAAACTGGAATATCGCATAAAACATTTGCGAATAAAGCACTGTTTCCATCCAACGAGTCAAAGAGAACAAAATCGTCTCTCCCTGATAAACTGGCACTAAATATCACTAAGAAAACTAGGAAAAAACTGAATATAATAATTTTCATATATGTGACCCTGGACCACAAAACCAGTCCTAAGGGTAATTTTTTTTTTAATTGAGATGCATGCATCATCTGAAAGCTGAATAAATAATCTTTCCATTGATGTATGGTTTGTTATGATCGGACAATATTTGTCTGAGATACAACTATTTGAAAATCTGGAATCTGAGGGAGCAAAAAAATCTAAATATTGAGAAAATCTCCTTTAAAGTTGTTCAAATGAAGTTCTTAGCAATGCATATTACTAATCAAAAATGAAGTTTTGAGATATTTACAGTAGGAAATTTACAAAATATCTTAATGGAACATGATCTTTACTTAATATCCTTTTTGTCATAAAAGAGAAATGTATAATTTTGACCCATACAATGTATTGTTGGCTATTGCTACAAATATACCTGTGTTACTGATGACTGCTTCTGTGCTGCAGGGACACATATGATAAATTACTTGCGCCTCAGAGCGAGCAGACGAAACACAATAAATGCAGTCATTGCTTTTGGAGGAGGATGCTGCTGTTTGGGAACGCAGTCATGTAAGAATTATACAGAAATAACAGACTTTGCTCAGGCAATTCAGAACGACCAAAGCAACATATAGATGCTGTGAACGAGATCGGTCCGCTGGTTAGGCAAGTTATTCCATCTCATAGCTCAAAGTCACATGACTTTTTTGATGCGCATGGAGGAATTTATTCTGTAAATGTGTTTCCATCGTAGTTTATGCACATTTTTACTTAGAGGATAAAAAGTTTATCCTACTCAATTGTGCGCATATGTTTTTTATGCACATTTTTAGAATTCATGCGCATCTTGGCATTTCCATCAAGCGTTTTTTTATGCAATATTCCAAAATGCGCATAAAAATAGGTGGATGGAAACAGCTAGTGTTACCATTGTTAAAAACTAAAACGGTAACACTTTATTTTGATAGTCCACTTTAGCCATTCTACTAACAGAGAGTAACTCTGCAACTCCATGTCAACTAGCAGTCATTAGAGTATTAGTAGACTGTCTGCTTAATATCTGCTCACACTTTATTATGATGGGTCCACAACATACAGCATACTGACTATCAGAAACTTTGTCAACTTATTCTACTAACCCTAAACCTAACCTAGCAGTGTTCTCTGAGAGTTAGTAGACATATCGATGCAAATTAATGAGAATTAGTTGAAATGTAGTTGCAAAGTTACTTATAGTTAGTAGGACTATCAAAATAAAGTATAACCACTAAAACTATTTAAAACATTTTGGTTCATTGAAATAAAACTAAACTAAAATAAAATCTAAATGTTAGATGAAAAGCTTTAAAATTAGAAATGTTAAGCGAAATATTAATGTTTAGGCACAAACCGGAAATTAAACTTAAATAGTAATACTTGAAAAAACAAAAACTAATATAAAATACAAAAGTACATAAAATGACTAAAATAAAAACAACAATAAAAATGAACAAAAAAATTATAATCAATATATTCATATTAGTGAAATACTATAAAAGTATATAAATAATCAATTAGAAATCTTGCCTTAGCAACAAACTGAAATAAGTTAAAGCATCAAAACAATACATAAATAAAAGAAAAACTGAAAAAATAATACTGATAATACTAATATACTAAAGCCAAATAATAATAATAAAATGGCAAAAGCACATAACAAAATTACTAGAACTTAAAAATAAAATTTAAATTTAAACTATATATAAAATTATATTAATATTTATATATTCATACTAACAAAATACTACAATGTATATAAATATTATTAAAATTAAATTTTTTGTTAATTGAAACACAGCTGAAAAAATAAATAAATATAAGAATATTAGATAAATTTAGATGTTTAAGCAGTAGAATTACTAACTGAAAATAAAGAAAAACTCAAACTGAAATAAAAACAAATGAAACCTAAAGTGTAATAAAAACATGAACAAAATCACAAAAGCACATAACCATGGTACTAATATATATATATATATATATATATATATATATATATATATATATATAAACAAATTAAAATGCACACTGAAAAAAAAAAATTCTCTCAACATTAATATATCAATATGAATAAATTATGAAACTTTTTATGTGTATAAAATTATAAACAATATTTTTTTAATTAACTGTATTAACATTAATTAAAATAAAACATATAATAGCATATAAAATTAAACTAAAATAACACTGGTGTGACAAGACTTGTTAGTTTGGTTTCTGTTTTAATGCTTGGCCTAAAATGTTGAAGTTCTTTGCGCAGACCTGTCTCGTTTGTTTAGCATATGCCGGTAAACATCATGAGGTAAATCTAGTGGCTAATATTTATTTGCGGCGTGATGAAGCGCTTCTCCCTAAAGAGCGCCGTACATTCAGGGGCGAACAAAGTCATCATTAGTCTTTTTCCTCGTTAGTCGCTTCTCTCGTTCCGGCAGACAGCGGCGGATGGAGAGCAGATGCTGCTTTACCCTTCACAGGTACACTGATGAATATTCATGAGCGAGCGGTGAGTGGGCGGGGCCTCGTGACTCCTTCACACTACTGTTGAACTGACAGCGCAAATGAGTCTCCATGACTGCAGGAGTTATGGAAACCATGGCAACCCATCGCCGTGTGAGCGCTGACACACGTGGAGATGAGAAACGGCAAACGCAAATCAACAGCTAAGAGTGTTCATTACAGCCATTTAAAGCTATTCTGTTCTGTCCAAATGGCATCAAAACACCATCACAAAATTAAAGAAAAGAAGCTAATGTTATGAAATTAGAGGCGTTCACCTACTTTACAAATCTGACATCATTTACTCACTTTCATGTCATAAAGATATTATTGAAGAACATTTATGTCTAAACAACATTGGACTCCATTCCCTTTTATTATATGGACAATCTTTTCTGTTCCTCAGAAGATAACGGTGTTACTTTGGAATCTTTCAGATACTATTATAAAATTTTTTCATTATTATTTTGTATTTTATGTTTTCATTTGAATTTTAGTAATAGTAATTTTGTTGTTTTGCGTTTCTATTATTATCATTATTATTATTATTTCAGTTTTACTTATTTTAGTGCATCAAGTTACTGCTACTTTAAATGTACTATATATATATATATATATATATATATATATATATATATATATATATATATATACACACACACTTTGGCAACTAACTAAAACAGAATTAATAAAAGTTATTTTTTCAGTTTAATTAGTTTTTCTTATTTTTTTATTGTAATGTTACAGTGAGTTTTACAGTACAGCGAGTAAAAGTTCCAGTAATTTTGACTGCTTTGCCATTTTTAAAAAATATGTCATTTTAATTTCATTATTATTTTATTATAGTTTATTTTTTATTTATTGTAGTACATCAGATTAATACTAAATAAAAATGTTCCTTTGGTAACTAACTGAAATAAAATAAGTATACATTTCTTTAAGCGTTTTATTTTTATTTTTTATTATTATACTTTTTTTCTTCTTTTTTTACGGTTTTAGTTTTAGTTAACTATTATAACCCTGGAATAAGAACATTTTTCCTTTAAATTAGGTTTTTAGTTTTTTTTTTTAAAGTATGGGCGCATTAGAGTTTTAAATTAATCAAATTATCAAATAAAAAAAATACTACTAATAATATGTAAAAATAAAGTAATTAATAATAAAGATATAGAAATATTTAATTTGTTTACCTGCATGTCATGTGATCATTAACCAGCATCATAGAACTGTAAATTTACAGATGTGCTGTTAAAGTATTAATTTATTAACCAAAAGAAACATTTTAGCTCTAATAGTTTCAATGTATAAAAATAAGTCGTATAAGTAATTACTGGGTTTTCATAACGGATCACTGCTGTACTTTGTCTCTTGGCCAATATATAGTGTGTGTGTCGACGCTGATGTGTTTTGCAGCTGGAAATCTCTCCAGCCTAATTTCCCCGCCGCTCTCGCTCACGTTACCTCGGCTGATGGGTAATTAACACTCGATATGCCAGACAGACGCAGATAATTACAGCGTCATGATAACGTGCGGATTGCCTTGACATCGAGGTGACAGGCTTTCTGAATCACGAGCGTCCTCCATCATTACACTGACACACAAACACAAACGCCATCAGCTCTGTGACAGAAGACCACGGCGTGCTGCGACTACTCGTGATTTCAATAACTAGTAGCCAGTGGGTTGGTCAGATGAGTAGATTCGGTTCACCAGACCCCAACCAGAAATGTATAGATGTAGATATAATTAACTGGGGTTGTTGGACTGAAACCAGTCTAATTTATTGACTAGTAGCTATTAAAAATATCATATAACCACCATTCAATCTCAAGCCTCTTTTGTCAGTGAATTTATATTTCTCTTTATGTGTCAATGTCACTGGGATGATAAAGGAAGCACATATACTACCATTCAGTACCATTTTTTGGCTGGAAATATTTGATAAAAAATTCTGTAAAAACAGTAAAAATATGAAATATTATTACAATTTAAAACAGCTGTTTTCTATGTGAATATGTGTTAAACTGTAATGTATTTCTGTGATCAAAGCTGTATTTTCAGCATCATTACTCCAGTCTTCAGTGTCACATGATCTTCAGGAATCATAATAATATACTGATTTACTGCTCAGGAAACATTTCTGATTATTATCAATGTTGAACACAGTTGTGCTGCTCAATATTTTTGTGGAAACTGTGATGCATTTTATTTTTCAGGATTCACAGATGAATAAAAAGTTCAAAAGAACAGCATTTATTTGAAATAGAAATCTTTGTAACATTATAAATGTCTTTACTGTCACTTTTGATCAATTTAATACATCCCTGATGAAAAAAGTATTAAAAGATTGTATTTAAATTTTTATTATTATTGATAAAATTATTATTTTTTGTAAACAGTACTATTCTATGAAAAATTTACATAATAATATTAATAATAATAAATTGACTAGTTCAGTGACTACTTAGATTATTTTTATTGTCAATTTATTTTAATTTTTTTATGAAAACTACAGTTCTAGAAATATAAATATAATTTGACTAACAACAACAATAATAATAAATTGACTAGTTGGATGACTACTTAGAGAACACATATTCACTATAAACTAAACACTTTCCCTCAATAAACTTCTCATTTGCTGCTTATTAATAGTGGATTATGAGATCTAAAATACGGTCAAGAAGAATAAGACATTAATATGTGCTTTATAAACAGCCAATATGCTAGTAATATGCATGCTAATAAGCAGATATTTAGCAGTGAGGATTGTTCCTTATAATAAAGCATTACTGAGTGAGATCCCGTCTCGTACCTGTGCGCGCCGTCTTGATGTTGACCGGCTGGAATCCTCCGTTGAGCGCCGATGAGTCCATGATGTCCGAGTCGAAGTCTCGGTGGTTCTTCCGGTACACGAACAGCGCCACGATGACGGAAATGACCAAACACATGATGACGGCGATGACGATGCCCACGTACAGGGCCACGTCGTCTGTGCTGGGCGCCGCTGCAGACACACACACACAGAGTTACAGCACTTTTATTACAGCTGCGCTCCAATATCCATCCTCACTGATATTAATAACTCAAGACTTCATTACTGTACGGCCGTGTTGGGGAATGTTGTGTATGTTTGAATTCGATCATTGAAGGTCAGCAGCAAAGACATTGATTAATAAAATGGTTTGAATATCAAACACAAACTGAACCGTTTAGATCCACATCTGCTAATGGATCAGATCATCTACAAAAACATCAGATCATTTACAACAGCTTCTGAATCTGCTTTATAATATTACTATGACTGTTTTGAGTCTTTAGATTTGAACTCTAGTCTTTCATTATGTGAAGCTTTCGCACTGAAGTCTGACTGATTCATTAATTTGATATGAATCACACATGAATCATCATGTCTTCTGCCCACCAAGATCCAAATAACCGTAAAAGAAAGTAATCAAGAAGGAAATACCAAGTATTTTGCTGTATGAATAACATTTAAATTAGTTGGAAAATTACTTGCTACATTTACATTTGCTGGAAATTCAACAAAATAAAATTATTATATTTATTTATTTTTTTATTATTTGTACAAACTACATTTATATTTGTATATCTGCTGGAAAGTCAAATAAACAATTTATTAATATTAAAGTAAATTATTATTATTATTAGTAGTAGTATTAGTATAATTATTATTACTGGAAATTCACCAAATTATTATTATTATTATTCAACAAATAAATCATGTTTATTTTTGCTGGAAATTTTAAAAAAAGAAATAATGCTACTAATTTATAATAACATAATAACACAAGGTGTGTGTGTGTGTATATATATATATTATTTTTTTTTTTTTTTTTTTTGTGTGTATGTGTGTGTGTTAAATTCCCACTATATAGTAGGATTTAAACAAAATGAAAATGAGCAAAAATGATGTAAAATGACTCTTATCATAATATATGGTTTGTCACACCGCACAGAAACATTACAAGTTGCATATACTATAAGTCCAATAAATATAGAAGATGAGAAAGATAAGTGGTGCTATGAGACACATTACAGAGGAATAAACAGCACTGAAACAGATGCAGCATCAGATCTGTGTGTTTCTAAAGCGGATGAATGTGAGTCTATGAGAGCATGTGCTGCAGATCGATCCGGCCTTCATTACGGATCACATCTAGAAATCAGTATTTCATCAGTTCATGCCGTCACTCCTCACATCTTTTTCCACCCTCGGCTCTTTCTGTCTTGAAAACGTCCCAGTGATTATGTGGAACTGAAACTGGCCTATGCAGCGTTTGACAAGCCGTCATTAGAAGCAATGCTCTGCCCTCATTTCCATAGAAACAGTCCCTTTGTCCCGCCGATAATTGTGAAAAATGCAATTTCCTGTCAGAGAAGTGACGAGTGTGGAAACGGCTGTAATATAAAGATGTCAGCCATTGATTCCTGCATCAATACAGATGCCCTCCAGACTGAGCACTTAAACCAATGCATGCTCCTAATTCTCTGGTTTGTGCTCGCATTGAACTCTGAGAGCCGAAGCACTGGCACAGATGCACTGAAACAGAGCTGTGATTCTCATGCAGCAGCAGAGGGCGCTGTCAGCCATCAATGCATGCAGCCGACACATTACACCAGAACTGCATACTGAACACTATTTCTGGACTATTCACATGTGTGTGTGCATTTTCTGTTTGCTTTTAACATCTCATTGATTCATTAGGATCAAACCATCAAGAGATGCATGGCAACAATTATTATAAAAATCTATTAGACTTGCTTTCCAGTAAAATGCATAAATATAATACTTCAAACTAAATAAATTTACTTGAAAAGCAACACTACATATTTTTTTTTAAAGAGGAGCGTTTCTTTAATACAAGTGTTTTTCGTCTTACTGCACCAATTTTTTTTTTCTTCACTTCAAGTATAAAAATATTAAAATAAGGGACACAATAAGTGAGAAATCTACCGGTGCAGTGAGACAAAACTGACTTATATTTAGGAAATGTCAGAAAGAAGTCTTAATATCTGATGCAGCGTTGCTTTCAAAGTGGACCTACTTATTTTAAAGATTTTTAGATATTTGAACTCTTTATTTTTAACTTAAAATAAGACAAGGAGAAATTTGGTGAAGGATTTACTTTGAAAAAAATAAAAAATAAATAAAAACACCTGCTAACAAATTTCACAAATAATTACAAAGAAACCGTAATAAACAACAGGGTTGATCAGGTTAAAAACATTAACTGAAATAAAATTTTATATATATATATATATATATATATATATATATATATATATATATATATATATATATATATATATATATATATATATATATATATATATATATATATATATATATATATATATATATATATATATATATGTGTGTGTGTGCGTGTGTGTTAGATTTTTTTAATAAGGTTATATATATAGTATTTTAAATACATATAAATAAATAGCTTTATTATTTATATATAAATATATAATATATTATATATAAATATCTATTTATTTATATGTATTTAAAAAACTAAATTTTCAAACTTAAATTAAATATTTAAGTTTGAAAATAAGTAAATATTAGCATTTTATTTTTTTATTTTTTATAAAAGTTTAACATATAAGTTTAACATAAAATAATTGTATTTGTAATTAATACTACCTTTTTATGTTAAAATATAACAGTATAATCACACTTTATTATTTTTTTCATTATTTTATTTAAAAAGAAAAATCTAACTAAATAAACTAAATTTGTTTTGTATAACCACAATAAATAATTATATGTATAACTCAATTAATATTTTTTTTCTCTCCGGGCAAGTAACTTTAATACTCTATTTACTTGTCCTTCGTGAGAACATTCCACATGAGAATGCTTAATGTCAAGCCCTGTATATATATATACTTGAACTGAACCTGACTTCTCATGTCAGTGGCCTTCCTTTGATTAAACATGCGTGTGTGTGTGTGGCTTGACACAGTGTGTTTACATGCCTGCAGCTGCTGCACTTTTAAAGGTAGCAGCAATCAATGTCACGATCAGCGCCGCATGGCCCCTCGTCGAGTTTAATCACTGTGACATTACAAATTAATCTCACTAATGTGAACGCTGCCCTCTAAAAGCAGACGCTCTGACCTGCGGCTCCTCTCCACCGTCTGCAACACAGGTCTGAAAACACAAAGAGCTTTACATCTGAACACGTGCGCTCTGAGAGCTGGGGAACAAATCCAACTGCGATTTTATTCCTTTAATTGCCTTTAATTTTAATTTTAGTTATGATTTAAAGTGCAATTCAAAAAAAAAGAAGAAAAAAAAAAAAAAAAAGCTCCAGGTTTGCTGTGCTTGTTTGTTTGACTAAAAACTTTATGATTATATATCAATGTGATTATAAATTATTATTATTACTATTATATAAAGATTTTTAAAACAAGAAATATTAAATTATTACTATTTTAAAAAGCATGTATTTAAAAAGAACAATTCTTTGTCTAAATATTATTACTAAATAAAATATTAAAAACAAAAAATATTATTATTGTGATATTTCACTGTGAAATAAAAAGCAAGTATTAAAAAAACAATAACATTATTATTATTATTATTATTAGTAGTAGTAGTATAAAGATAAGACAAAATAATAATTAAAATAATACAAAATAAGAAATATTAAAATATTACTATTGTTACTATTGTAATATTTCACTGTAAAGTTTAGTATGTAAGAAAAATAACAACAATTATTATTATTAAATAAAATATTAAACAGTAAGAAATCACTATTGTGATAATTTACTGTGAAATAAAAAGCAATTATAAAAAAGTATTTAAAAGAATTACAAAAAATATATAGTATAATATTATTATTTTTATTATTAGTACTACTACTACTAATATTGATTATTATATTATATAATGTTATATACAAATATTTGTCTACAAGTATTTAATAAACAAAATAAGGAATATTACTATTGCAATATTTAACTGTGAAATAAAAGTATTTAAGAAAAATAATTGCAACAATAATTTTATTTTAGAACACAACAGTAAAATTACAATGCTAATATTTACTTTAAAATAGTCATTTAGCAGATGCTTTTATCCAAAGCGACTTACAAATGATGACAATGGAGGCAATCAAAATCAACAAAAGAGCAATGATATGCAAGTGCTATAACAAGTCTCAGTTAGCTTAGCGCAGTACACGTAGCAAGGTTTTTCTTAAAAAAAATTATATAATAAATAAAAAGAAAACCGATATAATAGAAAAAGAATAGAGCAAGCTAGTGTTAGGTATTTTTTTTTTTTTTAAGAAAACAAGCATTAGTAAATGAATAGAGTGCATTTAATGTCTTCTAAGAATAGAATTAGAATAGAGTGCAGGAGTTAGAAGGTCAAATAAAGATGGAAGAGATGTGTTTTTAGCCGATTACTGAAGATGGCTAAGGACTCAGCTGCTGGGATTGAGTTGAGCAGGTCATTCCACCAGGAGGGAACATTTAATGTAAAAGTCTGTGAAAGTGATTTCATGCCTCTATAATAACAATAAAGCGACGTTTACTTGAAGAACGCAAGCTTCTAGAGGCACACAAGTCTGAAGTAATGAATTTAGGTAAAGGGGTGCAGAGCCAGTGGTGGTTTTGTAGGCAAACATTAATGCCTTGAATTTTATGCGAGCAGCTATTGGTAGCCAGTGCAAATTGATAAACAGAGGCGTGACGTGCGTTCTTTTTGGCTCATTAAAAAATTATCTGGCTGACGCGTTCTGGATTAATTGTAAAGGTTTGATAGAACTGTCTGGAAGACCTGCCAAGAGAGCATTGCAATAGTCCAGCCTGGACAGAACAAGAGCTTGAACAAGGAGATGTGAAGCATGTTACGAAAGAAAGGGCCTGATCTTCTTGATGTTGAATAAAGCAAATCTGCAGGACCGGGCAGTTTTAGCAATGTGGTCTGAGAAAGTCAGCTGATCATCAATCATAACTCCAAGGTTTCTGGCTGTTTTTGAAGGAGTTATAGTTGATGTGCCTAACTGGAAGGTGAAATTGTGATGAAATGATAGGTTTGATGGAACCACAAGCAGTTCTGTCTGGGCAAGATTGAGTTGAAGGTGATGGTCCTTCATCCAGCAAGAAATGTCTATCGTTGGATCATCAGGATGGAATGAGAGGTAGAGGTGAGTGTCATCAGCATAGCAGTGATATGAAAAGTCATGTTTCTGAATGACAGAACCTAGCGATGCCATGTAGACAGAGAAGAGAAGTGGTCCAAGAACTGAGCCCTGAGGCACCCCGGTAGTAAGCTGTTGCGACTTGGACACCTCACCTCTCCAAGATACCTTGAAGGACCTATCTGAGAGGTAAGACTCAAACCACTGGAGTGCGGTTCCTGATATTTGATATGATGCTGAGATATTTACTTGTATTTGTTTTCTCTTTTGAGGATAACAGCCTGTTTACAAGCACTTCTCATTACAAATTTGGACAGAATTGGCACGTTCCCGAATTATAAGTGACCCAAACTTTCTTCACAAAAACAGATGCTCAGCAGGAAGTTCACAGTCCATATAATGAACATAGACTGTTTCATACTGTCAAGATTTAAAAAACAACAATAAACAACTCCTTTTGTGGAAGAAGGGAGGTCTATGGGTTTGGAGCAATATGAGTGTGAATGAATGAATGATAATTTTCAGTTTTTCTGCCTGAAGATTCGCTCTAAACAAAGTCCTGGAAGAGGAGGATGGTGAAGTGGACCTGTTTTCTTACGGTCGTAAGCGTGAGAGGAACTGATCCTATCGATCTGTGTGATCTAAAAGAGCCTGTGGGACGGAGACACACTGGCTAACGGCCTTTGATTATCTGCCAGACTCTAAACCCAGAGGCGGCCCAGCGTTCTCACACGCTGGCACCCGCATCTCAAACACTACAGAGAGAGAGAGAGAGAGAGAGAGAGACAGACAGAGAGAGAGAGAGAGAGAGAGAGAGAGAGAGAGAGAGAGTGAGTAGCTCTTGAATCATGTATCAAAAACAACCAAAATCCACTTGATTATCCAATAATCCAACAAGAACTTAGTTGAAAACTGAAATCCCTCAAATGTAAGAAATCCTGTGGCCCTGACAACATAAAAAACGAGATGCTTAAAAACAGCTCTCCTAAACTTCAGATTGTACTACTCAAACTTAATTTCATTTTGAGTTCAGGCATTTTTCCTGAGGTCTGGAACACAGGACTCATCTCTCCTATCTTTAAAAGTGGAGACAAAACCGATCCTAATAACTACAGAGGGATATGTGTAACAAGTAATTTTGCTCTATAATCAACTCTCGGATTTCATCTTTCTTAAAGCAGCACAATGTCATCAGCAAATCTCAAATTGGCTTCCTCTATAAACATCGAACCACTGACCATATTCACACACTACACACATTAATAAATCAACATGTACACCTAAATAAAGGGAAAAATATTTGCATGCTTCATAGATTTTAATAAGGCTTTTGACTCCATTTGGCATAATGGATTGTTTTATAAAATCATTCAAAGTGGCATTGGGGGTAAAATATATGACTTAATTAAAAACATGTATAACCAAAATAAATGTGCAGTAAACATTGGACAGCAAAGGACAAACTATTTTTCTCAACAGCGAGGAGTGAGACAGGGCTGCTGCCTCAGCCCGACTTTATTTAATATATATATCAATGAACTGACAGATCTACTGGACCAATCAGACAGTCCAGGACTACAATTATTCGACACAGAAGTCAAATATTTACTGTATGCAGACGACTTGCTAATTCTATCTAAAACACCAGAAGGTCTCCAGAACAACCTTGACATTTTAACTAAATACTGCCTTGATTGGACCCTAGAAATCAACATCCAAAAAACTAAGATTATGATATTTCAGAAAAAAAAAACATATCTAGAACATAAACATATATTTACTTTAAACAACACCACACTTCAGCATGCTGTCATACTGCCTATTGCCCTGTATGGAAGCGAGATCTGGGGCCCAACGAGTAACTACAGCAATAAAGATTGGCACAAACACCCTTTAGAAGCTCTGCATGTAGAGTTCTGCAGAAGCATCCTTCATGTGCACAGAAACACACCTAATAACGCCTGCAGAGCGGAGTTAGGTCGTCTCCCCATAAATCTAATCATTAAAAAAAAAAAGAGTTTTAAAGTTCTGGATCCACTTAAACTCTAGTTCTGAAGATTCTCTTCATCTTAAAGCACTAAAAACACAAAAAATTAGTGCCCAAAAAAGTCATCTTTGTGTATTGGTGTCAGATCTGACTAACAAAGCACTCAATATCACCAACCCTGAAAAACCTGGAAGAATCAAAGAAATGATGAATGAAGAGACGGAGACACTGGAAAGAACAAACCAAAGACCAAAGTGGTCTCCAATGCTATCTGAAACTCAACAGAGAGTACAGTCTGGCTGATTATCTGATCTCAGTCAGGAATATAACTCACAGACATTTACTGATGAAGTACAGACTGAGTGACCACCAGCTGGCCATAGAAAGAGGACCACATAGAAAGACGTGGTTACCTAAAGAAGAGCGAATCTGTAACGAATGTAGATCTGGATCAGTTGAGACGGAGGAACACTTTCTCCTCCACTGTGACAAATACACGTCCTTAAGAGACGCACTGTACAGTCAAATACAGCAGATTATTCCTGAGTTCCAGTCACTTCATGAAAATGACAAATTAAGAATATTACTCGCTGAAGGACCTGCTTCCTCTTTGGTAGCACAACATATTTATAAATGCCACAAACTAAGAAGTACAGAGTGAACACATCTGCATTAGTAGTACCATTAATGTTTATACATATACATATATATATATATATATATATATATATATATATATATATATATATATATATATATATATATATATGCATGTATTTTACATGTATTTATTTTTTTACATGTGTTTATTTATGGATATATATTATATGTATTTTTGTTTTTTTATGCTGCTATGTACAATGCTTTGGCAATATGTACCCAAGTATGTCATGGCAATAAAGCAATATGAATTTAATTGAATTGCGAGAGCGCTGACCGGCCAGCAAACGCACAGATCTATTCCTGGTCAGCCGGGCGACACGGATACGCCCTCATTTCTCTTCAAACTGAAGGGTTTCTGTATTATTCATAAACTTCCACGATTTTGCTCCATGATGCTCAAATCTATTTCTGGTCAGTCGCCTGACTGCTTAAAGGATAAATTAAAATGAGAAATGTTTCCTTGGCAACTAACTGAAGAATATATATATATATATATATATATATATATATATATATATATATATATATATATATATATATATATATATAGATAGTATTTTAAATACATATAAATAAATAAAAATATAACAAACAACATTTAAATATTATATATTAAATACATATAATATTAATTTCATATTATTGGTATATAATATAACAAAATGTAATATAATAATAGTATAATAATGTATTAACACTGTGATATACATATATATATTAGGGCTGTCAGTCGATTAAAAATTTGAATCTAATTAATTACATGTGTCGTCGATTAATTAATCTACTTAATCGCAAAATAAATTTGACTGAAAATACCCACAAAAGATTATTTAAAGCTATTTTTGTGTTAAATGAGAAAGTATCAAGTAGACGGTGCTCAAATTGTAGCTTTAGAAATAAATATTTTAAAAAGAAATATCATAAAATTCATTACACACACATTTAGACTACAATGGCCTAACATAAACTAAGGAACAGAAAAGAAGATGATTTGAGAAGCATCTCAGTATTTTTTGTTCATACAATGAAACTCATTGGTAACCAAAACAGCTTTATTATCAACAATCTTCAAATACCTTTTATGTTCCACAAAAGAAAGGTTTGAAACGACATGAGGGTGAATAAATATGTTTTGGGTGAACTATCCCTTTATGTTTTTATTATTATTTTTAATGAAATGATACTCTAAATAAGAAACTAAAACTGCCAGCAGGTTCATTCGATTCAAAAACACACAATATTTTGTTGAAAATATAACACAATATCAACTTCTTATTTACTGAACTGTTGAAAATCACATTTAAACTCATGATATTTGGGACAAAATCAAATATATATATATATATATATATATATATATATATATATATAGTTTTTTTTTTCTTTTTGAGTATTTAGAGTAAATGCTATAACAACTTCTTTACAATAAGTTAAATTTTTGTCTTAAGTTTTATCTAAATGTCCTAAAAACAAGTAGGTTTCTTTCAGAAGCAACTATTAAATATTAGCAAATATTAAGACTTGTTTTTGACATTTCTTGAATAAGTCAGTTTTGTCTCGCTGCACCAGCAGATTTCTCACTTATTATGTCACTTATTTTTAACTTCTAAGTGAATCTACAAGTGCAGTAAGAGAAAATACACTCGTATTAAAGAAACATTCTTCTTTAAATAAAGTAAGTAGTGTTGCTTTTGGAGTAAATTTATTTTGTTTGGAGTATTATTTTTTGTTCCTGCTCAGTGGACATGGATACTCCCTCATTTCTCTTCTGTATTATTCATAAACTTCCACCATTACGTCCTCTATCCTTAACGAAGATATCAGGGTAAATAATGACTCTCTACAGGAGAGTAAAGCCGCTCATATTCCAGCCCGTACGGACTCGGAGAATAGAGCCGAGTGATGAAAGTCCTCCGATATCATCTGAGCGTTCAACTCTCCCGTCCGGTGCTCGCACTTTGATGATAAAGCGGCACACTCAGCGGGGCAAGCATTAAAATGTATCGCTGAGATTAATACGTTTCTTTGAACATGAGGGACTGTAGGTAGAGCGGTAGAGAGCGAGAGACAGAGAGAGGAAAACAGGGTGGAAATAAAAAGCATTATTGAGCGGTTACGCTGGAGAGACGGCCGAGAGACAGACACATTTCCTCAGCCGGCGATCACAGCAGCCATGTGTGAAAGAGATGCCCAGGGCTTCAGGACCAGAGAAGAGCCAAACACACACAGACACACAAATCCACACACTTTCTCACACACTCTCTCTCTCTCTCTCTCTCTCTCTCTCTCACACACACACGTTGGTTTTTGTGGTTTATGGGGACTCTCCATAGGCGTAATGGTTTTTTAGCAAATCGAGTTTTAACCTAATTCGGTTCTTTCAATTTTTCCATTTACCTCGGTTCTTTAACCTCACCTTATAGACGGTTTCAATGGCAACAACATAAACAAACGTTACTGCGCATGCACTCTTTTGTGGCCCTAACTTAACTTCTGATAGACATCCAAATAGATTAAATAACAACAGCTAAGTCCCTCTAGAGCAGATCATTTTTGATAACAAGCAAAATAAGTTTGTTGTGTAAATCAGACGGACTTATTGAAAATGCAAATTCATTCTCTGCCAGCAGGAGGTGCTTTAAAGCGGGAGAAATAGAGGTTTCCCCGGTAGTGGCTGTACACAAAGCAGTGCTGAGCTTACAGACGCTGCTTTATCAGGCATATAACATGCAAGATGAAATGAAAATGACATTGAGTCTTCCTTCAGAAATACAGTTATAAAAACACCCGCGCATCGTTTTGATTTTTAAACGTGCAGTACGTGCTCATGTTTATTCAACAAAGCCACAAATAAATAAATGTATGGGAAACACCTGAGACCAGCTTCATTACTCATCACTTTAACTTTAACCCTTTAGGCGCCAGTTTTGTTTTTTTGGACAAAATGCTGGATTTTGATATCAAGATTTCAAAAGCTTGTGGCTTGAAAGCGCTTAAAGATAGAGATCTACTGTAAATTAGAAAAATGTTTGGCATGACCGAAAGTTTATGTGGGGTGTAAATATACTCATCTAATTTATGAATTAGATGAAATATACTCATTCCAAATTATCAGAAAAGAGGAAACCAACAATAAACAGGAGAAAGCACTAAATTATTACTATATTACTATACTATATAGTAGTAAAACGCATGTGAACAGTAGCCTACTTTTTGATCAGTTCATCAGTAATATTCAGGAAATAATAGATATTGAATGGATGTTTGAACTTATTTGCATGTCTTTTTATCCTCATTCCAAATGATCAGGAAAACAGGAAATCAACAGTAAAACAGGAGAAAGTAGTAAATTATTCCTATATTACTGTGCCATAGTAAAATACATGTGCCTATTTTTTGATCAGTTGACCAGCTATCTGCCCAATCAGGTATCTATGTGACAGTCTATAGTTGTTGAGAGTATGGTAGCTCTCATTGCATGGCACAGCGCACAGACCGACCCCACACACCGCACCGCACCTGTACTGTCTGCCGGCCGGCGGGCCTTTGAGCACGCGATCAGAACAAACCACACAATCTGGCCGATCTTCAGAGAGCCACCCCCATCCCTGTTGGGCAAAGGGTCCAAAAGATCATTTGTTTGTGCTTTGTGAATACCAAGGTTATTATAGTTTTGAATTTTTTTATTTGTTTTATTTTAATATTGTTTTCAAATTTGTTATGAAATTCAGTTTAGTTTTTATTAATATTTTTGTTAGTTTTAGTTTAGTTTTTATTTTGTGAACACATTTTTATTTAGTTTTTATATAGTTTAGTTTTTAAAGTTTAGCAGTCAAAAGATCACTTCCAGAGCGAAGGCCAAAGAAAGACATAATTTAACCATAATTGAGGCAAACGTTTAGTGACAAAATGAACCCATGCTGAGATTGATAGATGGTAAAAGTATACAAATATACACCAAAGGAAGCAAGCCTTTTTACTAAATAAATCTACACAAGTTGCGCTTAATGTCATATCTAATGGTGTGTTGAGATATTTAATATGAAACTAAACGTAGCCTAATTTGGTTATATGTCTTTTTTCTTATTTAACCATAATCATGATATTGTAGCTGTCCTGTCCTGAGCACTTTTCCATGAACATCCGCGCATAAATCATTACTGGGACTAATGAAATTCAATAATAACGGCAATTGTAGGCCTATTTAAAGGCTCACATTCGAATGTGTTATTTTCTTTATTTATGAATAATTATGAGCGTGTGTATGATGTGATTTAGCCTATGCATATTTATTTGTTCGAATGTTTGGCAGTGATCACAAGATGCTAGGGCAAGTTTTGTATTGTTTACAGAAAGGTGCGTTCTCATCTTTTTTTTATCATGTTTCATGTCTGCTTTTCTTCAAAGCACCAACTTGCCTAATGTTGGTTTGATTGCTTGTGTTACATGAGAAAATGAATAAGTTTGCCTTCCTGATGTTGTAGATTAATGCGGATCCGGTTCGGGTCGCAACTCTCGGTCTTTATGTCAAACGGTTCTGGTCTGGTAGGCCTCAGAATTAAATGAGTGGTGCTGTGGGATAACGGGTCAGTGTTCTGTAAAGTACTGCTGGTGCATGTTTACCAAACAGGACCCGTACAGGACTCTGCTTTAAACTGCTTTGTGTCTCTCCGTCAGAGATGCGCATTTACAGGTATTTCCCTAAACCACCACACAACTTGAATATTTTTCAGCCAAGGGGTAACCTTGGTGAATACTCTCGCCTTGCGTGGCGGCACCATTGCGCAAACAAAGATGTACCGGGAGAAGCGTGACCATTAGACGGCTGATTGTCATTTCCAAAAGGCAAATATTCCCCTTCAGAGTCAGAATCGGCGAAGAACATTTGCAACACATCCTCACGGTACAACTTTTTACTAGCCATTTGACGATTTTCTCTCAAAAACGCTATGAATTGAACTGCTTCCGCATCAATGACACGATAGCTCACTTGCTCTGCTATTTCCTCAAAAAAATTTGGTCTAGAATCGAAGTAGTACATGTCTGCCATTTAGTGGTAGGGAAAACAAATGAGATATTACACCATATTAGGAACTACAGTCTATTTCATGAAGTATGACGTCTTGTTGCAATTTTGCGACTTTGGCGCTTAGAGGGTTAACTGCATTTGTAGCAGGCGCCACTAGCCAGAATGATAAACAAATACAGACCGAAGTTAACTTCGGACCAGGTGCGTGCACCCGATGAAGCCGTCTATTTAGCCTCTATACTGTCTGTTTCCGTACTTCGAAGCAACAGATCACTCAGAAATGAACATTTTTGTTTCAAACATTCCTTTAAACCCGTATGACTTTATAGAGGAAACATATTTTGAAGATCACTGACTTTCAGTGCATGAACAAAAACACTGAGACGTTTGTGTTTGGAATGACATGAGGGTGAGAAAATTATGACAGAATTTCATTTTTGGGTGGATTATCACTTTAAATGTTTGGTATGAAGGGTTAATTTTGTAAATAAACAGCTGTGTGCAGCTTAAACCAGTCTACGGTGGTTTTCTGAGTTTATCTGGTCTAAGCTATTCTCCCAGGCTTGATACAAGCACAAGAATAGTCTAAAACCAGCTAAACGGAACAAAGCACCATACAGTAGACAGTCTAAAGTGGTTTACTGGTCTGAACTTTTATCCCAGGCTTGAGACAAGTACAAAACCCCTCTAAAAGCATTAAAGAGAATGGATGAGAAAACTACATTACACTAGACAGTCTAAGTGGGTTTTGCTGGTTTAGATGGTCTCCCAGGCTTGATACAATCCCAAACTCCTTCTAAAACCAGCTAAAAAGATCAGACCATGTGAACAAACCTGGAAAGTCTAAGGTGTTTTGGTCACGTATTTTACTGGTCTCAGCTGGTTTAAATGTTCTCCCAGGCTTGATGCAAATCCAAAACCCTTCTAAAACCAGCAAAACAGATCCGACTGGGTGACTGAATGATTGTAGACTAGACAGTATAATGATTTAGACATGTATTCTAGTTTGGTCACCCAGTCTGGTTTGTTTTCTGGTTTTAAGCCTAGGTGACCATCTAATCTAGATAAGACTGTCAAATCACCTTAGACTGTCTAGTTTTGGTTACATTTTCTGGTATGTTTTGCTGGTCTCAGCTGTTCTAAGCTGGTTAAGCTGGTCACCCAAGCTTAGATACAAGCCCAAAACCCTTCTAAAACCAGCAAAACAGACCAGGCTATGTGACCAAACCACCTTAGACGGTCTAGTCTGGTCTGTTTAGCTGGTTTTAGAAGGGTTTTTGGGTTTGAATCAAGATTTGGAGAAACTTTTGGTCTAAGTCAGTTTAGAGACTAGACAATCTTAGACTAGTTGAAGCTGTTTTTTCAGACTCTTGAGAAGGAAGATGAGATGGTATAAAAAGAGAAAAAGAATAAGGAGGAACTGAGGAAGGTTTGGAGATGCATGCAAACAGAAATCAATGAAATGAAGGACTCACATGGATGTGGCAGAAAACTGCTCTTGTCTGTGGGTTCGGAGGACTTCTGATATAAGGAACCTTCAGGAGAGAGGGAGGGATGGAGGGTGAGGGATGGAAATCAAATTCAACACAATCGGATTGAACAAAATCAAACAAGCCAACAAAGACATGAGCGATGAGGGCAGCCACGGACGATTCTTCTCCATTTGGTGTCACTTTTAGCCTCTCCTGGACTCTTCCTGCAGACAAACGATGCAGGAGCAAACGTCGCTATCCGTCAGCCACGTTTTAGTGCTTCATTAGGACTAACGAGCCAGCGGGATGGATGTTTTAAGCTAATAAACAGTCCTGGAGTCAATGAGTCAAAAGCACTCGCAGCTTCCCATCTGACACGTAGACACGAGAAATAAGTTGCACTCTGAGAGCTGGACGCTATTAGAGAAGAGCCGCCCGCTAAATGTAGCATGCGCTACGGCCCTAAATCACACCCGCACTGACTCCAGGAGCCCCGACGGGGCCGGAGACTCCAGCGTATCTGCATATCGAGAGAGCTGCATTTCCATCAAACGCTTCGGTGCTGCTGCTTTCTTTCCTGCACTTTCTACTGAAGAAGGAAGTTGAGTGAAATTGCATGAATGAAAAGACACCAAAGTACTAGAGCTGCACGATTCTGGATAAATTGAGAATCACAATTTTTTAAAATCTCAAATAGAGATCATGATTCTCCCATGATTCTGAACTAAACAAAATGTGCGACAAAATATTATTGCCGCACACTATTTTGAATGAATTATGTAAGGGATAATCAATAGTTTTCCGTGCATTAAAGGATTTTAAATGCACGGCAAACCGTTGATTATCCCGCTTATTCCATGATCATTTGCCAAGTTATAGACAAGTTAAAACTAGTATTGTTCTTTGCAGCACAATATTTGTCCGAATGGGTAAAATTGACAGGTATTTTATCTAGTATCTAGGCTATTTTAATAATACAAATCGCAGGGAAGCATTGGCAACAAGTTTATGTGTGTGGGTTAGTGTGCATCAATTAAAGCAGTGCATTAATATGAAACCTGTGCATTAAACGGTTTTACTGCATACCTGCCAGCCAATCAGAATCCAGTATTCAGACAGACCATGGTATAATAAACATTTTAATATATATGTTTTTAAAATGTAATATATTTAATACACCAATTCATGAAAATGTGGTTTGCATGAATGATTCAATGACTCATAAACACTTCACTTGTTTCATTACTGGATGAATCAGCGTTTTTGAACAAATCTCTTGAATGAATGATTCAAGGACATATACATTTTTTAACAGTCACTTGTCGCCCCCCTAGTGGAGAAACGATGCAATCGACACAAACGTTATTCAAACGTTTGATCGCTACCATAGACATCAGTGTTTATATCTGAACTATAAACTTTCATTCCAGTATTTCTGTGATCATATGAATGACTGTAAGACAGAAATAATACAGTGTAGTTGAAAAGACTGTTTGTGAAGCTGTTTCTTACCTAAACATGCTAACTGTCTGCTCTCTCTGTCAGCGGCAGCGTGAACACAGATCTCAATGTACCAGTATGATTTTTTTTCAAAGGTTTAAAAGACACAAGCAAATCGTTGTCAATTAAAAATGGGATCACATGGGTGTTTGAATCTAAATCGTGATCTTTTAACAATTAATCGTGCAGCTCTATGCCTCAGACACATCTGGATGTAGAAAAGGTGAGACAATGAAGCCTCAGACGGGTAGATACGTCGATGGACAGGGAAATCAATGTGCTGATGGATGGAGCGTTTATGTGCATGTGATCAGACGAGGCAGAGAGAAACACAGACGCGTGACCTTTGACCCGTCTGCTGTGTGTCTGCCTGAAATGAACCTATGAATCTCACAAACACGTCACATTACAGCCCAAAATTAAAGATAAAAAAAGAAAGAAATTCAATTTACATAAACATAATGAAAACTGATAGAGGACCACTAGGACATTATTTCCATGTCAATTAAACTGCTCATTTTTTATTTTATTTAAATAATGTAATTTAAATAATTTATTTACAAAAAAATTGAAAAATTAAAATGAAAATTAGATAATGTATAAATACAAAACAATACAAAATGTATTATTATTATTATTTATTTATTTCTTTGGTTGATTTGCATTACACTAATGAGAAAGGGAAACTGCCATGAAAATAATGTCACTATACAAAAATATTAATTTAATTCATATATTCATTCATTTTTATTTTTGCAAGTCCAATATAAAATAAAATTATGTATAAATACTAACAAAACAACAAACAAATAATTTATTTATTTGTTAGGGGTCAAGCACCGAAGGTGCAGGCACCTATTGCTATTGTTAGCGTTCTTATTCTTCCGCCGAAAGTCAATGGCAGCCCATAGAACCGATTGCGGGAAAGTTGTAAAATTTGGCACACTGATAGATGATAGTGCCAATAGAAACCACAGCAAATTTGGAGTCTCTAACTCAAACTCTTTAGCGCCACCACTTGTCCAAAAATTCAATTTTGAAATGCTAATAACTTTTGAACCGTAAGCCACAAAATGAAAATAATTTTTCCTCTGAATCCCTGGCTCAAGCCAAGTCGAATGAAGTCCAAAATTCAAAAATCGGAAGGTTTAGTTTTTTCGCTATCTTCAATTGTTCGTAAAACCTACTTTGTTGAACTCTTCCTAGACGATTCGTCCGATTCTCACCAAAATTGCCTCAGATCATTTACACACCATGGAGGCAAAAAGTTATGGAATTCAAGTCGATTCGTCCAAGCGTTCTCGAATACCACACTAACGAATTCGCCGAAAAGCACGCAAAAATGGATCTGAGGCTATATCTCCGTAAGGGTTTGGCGTATTGACACGAAACTTTGTGTATGTTATAACAAGCATGACCTGAGGCTACGTGCAGTGTTTCGGCGCTGTGCCACCTAGGTATCAGAAGATATGAAAAATGCATATTTTTGCTTATAACTTGTGAATGATTTGGCCAAAAATCACAAAAATCATCCTCTCATTGTATTCGGAGCATCATGCCGAGTCCAACCATATCCAATTTTCCCATGTCAGCCATTTTGGGCGTCGGCCATGTTGAATTTTGTAGTAAAATGCAATATTTTATGAACGAATTAACGTATCGTTACGAAATTTGGTATGGGTCATCAGCACGATGCCCTGAAGGAGCCTGAGAAGTGTCGAAGCAGCACCACCAAGTGGTAAAATCACATTTTCACATGCTTATAACTTTGGGTGGGGTTGAATTATTTTCACAGGAGTCACCTTTTTAGACTTCTGAATCGTTGCCGAGTCCATCGATACCAAACTTCCCAGGTTTAGCCTTAAGGGTTGTGCTACGTTGCATTGTAGCGCTTAAAAAACATCTGGCAATATCTTAGAAACCGTTTCTCCGATTGACACGAAACCACCGTAGGAAGTTCGAAAACTTAGCGTCCCGGCTATACAACAATGCCCAATTGCCAAATTTTTATTGTAAGTGGCACAAAAATGCAAACAAACTCAACAGTCAGTAATTTTTCATCTACTTACACACGTATATGTCTATAACTCCAAATCAAAATGAGATATTTTCACCAAATTTGACACGCATATGTATGGGCACACTCAAAAATTTGGTGGGATTGTGCCTCTTGGTGGCGCTATAATTGAACAAAACATGAAATTGCCATTGACTATAATGGAGTTTTATGATATAAAATGCTATATTTTACGAATGCATTGGTGTACCATTCCGAAACTTTATATGTACCATGGAGACCATGACCTGAAAGTACTCAAAATGTTTTCACCTTGTGGTCAAAAGTTATAATGAAATGTCAAATAAATGCTTATATCTTTCTGTGAATTTTGGCTATTGTAATGAGACTGATATTTATAGATTCCTTGGGTCATGCTGAGAACAGTGATACCAATGCTGCCGTAGTCAGCCAAACTTCCTCTCTGCCCTTTTGATTTTCTTTAAAAACCTACTTTTTCAAACTCCTCCTAGACCGTTGGTCCGATTTTCACAAAAATCGAATCATATCATCTTCAGACCATGCTGACAAAAAGTTGTGGATTTTGTGTTGATAGACAAGAGTTTTCACATACCACAACAATGAATTTGAGTTATGATGCCAATATGACACTTGAGGCCGTATCTCTGCAATGCTTTGGCATACTGACACCAATCTTTGTGTGTGCCTCTGTCAACACAGAACACACCACATCGATTTGATGACGGTGCCACCTGTTGGTCAAAGGTGAAAAGTCATTCCATCATATTACTAGTAGTTTTAAATTATTTATCAGCGATTTGGACTATAATAATCTTAAAATGGCTTCAATTACTCATTGCTGCAGTTGGTTTCATGCTTTCTTCCATAGTGCTTGGCCCGATAATTGCTGCTTGCAGCTATATTTATTATTATTTCTGTATTACACTAATGAGAAATTGGGAGGAAGTCAAGTAAATAATGTCAGAATGCAACAATATAATATCATTTTGCATGTTCAGGTCACGTTACAACCCAAAATGAAGACATAAAAAGAAATGTATATTTTACATAAACAATGAAACCTGATTACTTCCATGTCAAATTCAGCTTGTGTTTTTATTTAAATAAATAAATGCAATACAAAAAGAAAACTCTTGATCTATAAATATTTACAAAACCTAATTAAAAATAATCCATCATTGTGTGTTGTTGGTTTTTTTTTGGCACTACAGTAATGAGAATTTTTTTGGGGGGCCTAAATGTCACAAAAGCATAAATATAAATCTAAGCTGGTCTTCACAAGACCAAAACCACCCTTCAGAAACCAGCTAAACAAACCAGACTGGGTGACAAAAACCACCACAGACTGTCTAAACTCTAGTCTAAACTGGTTTGGTCACAGAGTCTGGTGGTTTAGTTTGGTTTGCACAGGCTTGATGCAAACCCCAAATCCCTTAAAAACCGCCAAAATAAACCAGACTAGGCAAACCAAACCAGCTTAGACCAGCAAAACAGATGCTCAATTCAATTAAAACTCAACAGATTAAACTGTATATGCTAAATATAAGGAATATATTCTGCTGGTGTACTCTGATACATACTGAATGATGTCCATAGGAATTTACTGTGTTATTTACATGCTACTCAAAGAAAACCACTGTGTTTTGTATCCGTGTTTACTGTCTCTTCATATAAAGTATAAAGGTGAGGGCATCGCAGCAAGTATTAGGTTTCATGCTGCAAAAATTTGCACGAGATCCAGTTTCTGGAAGAAAAAGCCGGCGTTTGCCCTTGTGCTTGTCATGCCCTTTCTGCAGATCGATATGTCAAGAAAATGTCATCTGTCTGTGTGTTAAGCAAGCAAAGCCCCGAAAAGCAACATCATAACAAAGCAAGACACAAACGGAGCAGACGAGCGATCGAGCGCACGATTCACAGCTACAGTGCCAAAGGTTAAAACTATAGAGAGAAACGCTTCAAATTCAATCTGCACTGCAGCCGAAACACAATTTGAGCACTTTACCAACTCAAAAAGCAAATCACTTTCTAACGCCGACTGGAAGATGCCATTAGCGCATAGGAAAAGTCCCATAAACGCTTCCTAACGGCATGAACCCGCGCTCCTGCTGGACGAGCAGAGTTCACATATCAAGTGTAATTCACGTCCAATGATATTTGCAATAATGTGAGCTTTCAGATAATGTGGATTTCTGCTAAACGGCTGAAGCTGTCATTAGCATGCACATAAGTGGTTTCACCCTTTTAGCAGGAGAAAGGGAAAAAAAATCAATCAGGGGAAGTGAGCCTAAATCTATAACGTTATGGGTTTTATATTCCTCGCAAACTGGCCATCAATCTGTGCAGGACTAATGCTCCACAATGCATTTCACTGAGAGAATAGGAAGATTCAAATGGCAGAGAAATGACTTCAATATCTGAGATCACAGCCATTCCTGAAAGCTCAGTTAACAACTCAGCCAACACACCGTGGTAATATACTACGCTTTAGGACACAGACCAGAGCCAAACCTTAGAAACCAGAACCTTCATCTTATAAAACTGATGAAAGAAGTCTAAAAGCAGCTGTTTTCAATACTGACATTAAGACATGTTTCTTGAGCAGCCGATATAATTTATTCATAAAATATATATTTACAAATACCCAAAAAACGATTGAAAAATAGTTTAAATGCAAAACATTTATTCATTTATCAAAATCATTTATTTAGCCTTTTATTTAAAATTTCTTATAATTAATTTTATTTATATTTGATAAATATAGTTACACTAATGATGATTGATAATGATTGTCACAATGCTAAATAATCGTATATTATTTTAATAATAATACACTTTTCTAGTACCCAAAGTGCTACAAACAATTAGAAATATAACAAATAAAATAAAACAAATAAATTAATAAATACAATAAAATAAAATATAAGCATCTCAATGTAAGCAATTTTAAAAGATAGGGTTTTCTTTATAAATATAAAAAATAAACAAAAACTTATGAAGAAACATTGTCTAAACAAGTCTAAAAACAACGGTTTTAAATTTGAATAATAATAAGAAATATTTATTGAGTAGCAAAATCAGTTAATATAATTTATGCAAAAATATCTATTTAAAAAAATGCTTAAAGCAACTAAAGTAATAATTAAAATTGATTATATATGTATTAAAATGCAAAAATTAATATTATCACGTTGTCTCATTACACTAATGATCATTTTGGGGGAAATGTGATAAATAGCCAGAATGCAAAATAATCATATCTAAATTATAATCAGAAATAAATTAATCAGAAATAAATTACAGATTAACAGATATCCACATAGAAAACAGATATTTTACATTGTAATAATATTTCACAATTTTACTGTTTTTAGTGCAATTTTAATCAATAATCAGTCTTCGTGAGCCCAAGAGACTTCTTTCAAAAACATATATATTTTTTAATTATTCCAAACTTGAAGTATATGATTGTAATCAATCCACACCATTCTACATTCTAAAGTACCATGATATACCATCACTGTAATACAGTATTACCGCATTCACTGCGTCTACACTACAATAATTCAATAAACATATAACGCACTATAAATCTTCCCATGATGCATTGAAATGAAGTTTGTAAAACTGATGAAGAAACATTTCTGAGGTCTGAGACGCATCAGATGCATACAGACGGACCTCCGATCAATACTCCGATTAACACTCGCTCATCATTTATACGCTAAAATCAAACGGGTAATTAGATTCCTGATTATCATTAACGACGTTTGATTCAATCTGCTGCGCATCTCCACGACCCCTGGCCATTTCATTTTCATGACCTAATCAAAATGAATATGAAACTCTGCGTTTATTAAAGCAAACAGACGCCGTTTCGCCCTCAACAAACACATTTATTACTGAGGAAACGCTTTTGTTTTCTCGTTTTCAGAGCGAGAGACATAGAGAGAGAGAGAGAGAGAGAGAGAGAGAGAGAGAGAGAGAGAGAGAGAGAGAGCGAGAGACATAGAGAGAGAGAGAGAGAGAGAGAGAGAGAGCGAGAGACATAGAGAGAGAGAGAGAGAGAGAGAGAGCGAGAGACATAGAGAGAGAGAGAGAGAGAGAGAGAGAGCGAGAGACATAGAGAGAGAGAGAGAGAGAGCGAGAGACATAGACAGAGAGAGAGAGAGAGAGAGAGATGCGAGTGAAGGGAGGATTAGCAGATATAGACGGGCCACATCTCTTCAGAAGAGGGAAACATTTGGTTTCAAATCTCCTCTGGCCTTCACAACCTCTGCATGTATAATCAATGACAAACAGCAGAGAATCAAGTTACTGTTTGACTGGATGAACTAAACAGAAAAACATGGGAAACGATCCCGTCCCGACCGCAGCTGGAACGCTTTGCATTTTCCCACCGAGCTGCTGGAGCTAATGTAAAGCCTTTGCCATCATTCACTCAATCGTCAGACTCGTCTGCTGCTGTTTTTACTGCTTCACGCAGCTCTTTTCAGTGACCGCTGCATGCTGGGATCCAAAACAGACAAGAAACAACTACTATAAAAGTAGTCTGGGGTTCTTTGTCCTTCATGGATCTTGGCAGATCACTATATGCTTCTTCTGCATGGAAAACAGCAGCGTGAACATTGAGCTAAACTTCTTCTTTTGTGCTTCACAGCAGAAAGCCAGTCTACATGTTTGGAACATGAGTAAATGATGACAAAATTATTAATTTTAGGTTTTACATTTTAATACGAAAGGCCTAAAATCAAACTTGATTGAGGGGTGTCGGCTTAAAATAAATGTTGCATTAAATCAAATTTTTTAATATTAAAATTAATTAATTTTCTAACATTTTTTAAACAATTACACAAAAAAATTATAGCTTTTTATAAATAAAGATATGCTTCAATGGCATTTAATTAGACTGCTTTTATTCATCACATTCAACTATAATATAGTCATTTATAATATTTATATAAATGTACTACATTTTAACATTTTAAAATAATTAAACAAAATTAAATAAAAAAAATATAATATTTAAATTATTTTTGTATCAAATTCACATCTTATTTTTTACATTTCAATGCAAAAATAAAACAAAAAATAAGACAAGTAAATGTAATATATTTAACAATATATTAATTTATAATATTTATATAAATGCACTACATTAAAAAAAAAATTAATAAACAAAAACTTAAATAACACATATACATACATATACATATATATATATATATATATATATATATATATAAAAAATCAAATTGACTAATATAGTTTATTATATTAAAAAAATTAAAGTTAAAAGTATTGATGAGGATTGAAGATATGCTTCAATGTCATGTTTTTCTGCCAAATCAAATGACTAATTTTGTAATCTCTGCTTTAAATGAATGATTTCATAAGAATAACAGCTAGAAGAGTTTTTATTTTCTGTTTTTCCACTTATAGGAGCTTAAAACATCCTCTGAAGGAGTCGAGGCATCATAAAACAGCTTGTCAACACGTTTAATGGCTTTCACAAGAAAAACAGCTGAGAGAGTCTGTGATTTTGCTCTCTCTCTGTCTCGGACCCCTGCGCTTTTTAAAATAGAGTCCAAATCATAGTAATCATAGATGTGGAGCAATTATGAAACTTTGTGTAAGTACGATATAATCACTTGTCATTATTTTAAATATAGCTGCTGAATGCTGGACGGCGTGTGGAGTTTCATCACACAGACTATATTTACACGACCAACAAAGACACAGTGTTTCTCCAACACCGACATCTGCGTCAATCCAATCCATCAGACGACAACAGAGGATACGAGGAATACAAAACAAGAATATTTTCTCTCAAGTAAATATATGTTTCCCTGCAGCACAGAAGCAGTCATGAGTAACACAGGTATATCTGTAGCAATAGCCAACAATACATTGTATGGATCAAAATTATACATTTCTCTTTTATGACAAAAATCATTAGGATATTAAGATCATGTTCCATGAAGATATTTAGTAAATTTCCTACCGTAAATATATAAAAACTTAATTTTTGATTAGTAATATGCATTGCTAAGAACTTCATTTGAACAACTTTAAAGGAGATTTTCTCAATATTTAGATTTTTTTGCTCCCTCAGATTCCAGATTTTCAAATAGTTGTATCTCAGCCAAATATTGTCCGATCCTAACAAACCATACATCAATGGAAAGATTATTTATTCAGATGTTGATGTATAAATTTAAAAAAAATTTACCCTAATGACTGGTTTTGTGCTCCAGGGTCGCATATGCAAGACCTGTTTTTAGAGAACACAGAGAAGTTTATTTTTCTTATCTTATTATTTCTTCTAATTTTAATAACAAAAATCAGTATATTTTGTTAGGTTTGCACCGGTCTCATTTTGAGGATGTTTTGATATTTGAACTGGAAGCCGAAATAAAAGCACAGATGTTTGGCAGTGAATGATGGCTGGAGCGGGTGAAAGCATATCTGAGGAGTGATATGGGATTTGTGGATGGTGAGAAGTCCTGTATAAGGAGGAAGAGGAAGAGGAGGAGGATGAGGAAGAGCAGCACTCACTCTGCATACAGAGCCCATCCGTACAGTTCTTGGACTGCAGCACTGTTCCCTCGCAGTCCTTGCCGCCATTTTTGGGGGCCGGAGCGCTGCAGTCGCGCCGTCTCCAGTGAGTGCACTCTGTCCCACACGGCGACCACTTGCTCCACTCGGTCCACAAGCCGTCCACTGCAGCAAACACCACAACACAGCAGACATGGATGACGCTCACTGCCTTCTCCAAACATTTTAAATATCTATCTATCTATCTATCTATCTATCTATCTATCTATCTATCTATCTATCTATCTATCTATCTATCTATCTATCTATCTATCTATCTATCTATCTATATTAACATACATATAAATATATATATATTAGGGATATGGATGCTTTTTATTATTAAAATTTAATGGAACAATTAAAATGGAATCCAGAAAATAATGGAAAACAGAATTTGGTAAAGATAAAACTGTAAAACTCAATTAATTAGACAGGCTTTTTGATTAATACAATTTAACAAAACTGAATTGAAATAAAATGGATTTCATAGGACCCTATAATTATAATTTTTTTTTTTTGTGGTAATAAAAATGGATTTAAGTGAACAATAGCTTTTAAAATGACTTAAAATACATATATAATAGCAATGATGCAATAATAATTAGTTCAAATAAAGTATCAAAAGCAAGAAATCATATGGATTACGCATTACAACAAAGGCCTGCAGGGGTGTCCACTTAATCTTTAATATATGGCCATTTCTTTAGGACAGAAATGCTACAGCCGCTGTAATTATTGAATATGTGGAGATCAAACCGTGTAACTCAGAGTGAGGGTTTGAGCTTTTATTTTGAAATCTCGATGTATTCTCCTGTTTGTGTAGATTTATAAATGATTTACTTCACAAATCTGATGAAATGGTGCACGTTGCGTCCCCAGATGAACGTTATAGTAAACACAAACTCACAACAGCATGCAGAGATGGAGTTTGAGACGCTCCACATGTAAATAAGTTTCTGTGGAGCTGCTGTGAACGGAGCCGCTGTGAGACGCACGTGCTTAACTACACGCATGGACATAATTAAAGACCATATACTGTGTGAACTGCATCACATATAATTATTTAATTAAATCATAGTATTTGTGAATTCACAATTATGCTTAATTATGATTTTTAAATGGGTTTAATATATAATGCAGTCTTGGAAAATAGTCTAATAATGTGTTTTATGGATTGTCGTCCGTGAAATGAGCCACTTCCGGTATTTTGCCGGACGCGAACAAAATGAAGTCGACGATTTTTAAAAATCGACTAGTCGACTAAAATCGACGAATCGCGACAGCCCTAATATATATATATATATATAAATAAAATTATACATATATTAAATCATATAAATTAATCTAATATATACATATAATAAATCATATATATTAATATAATATCTAATTCTTAGTTGCTGTAGTATAACATAATATATCTAGTGCTGTCAAAAGTTTTTGTTTACATTATATATGTATGTGTACGGTGTATATTTATTATGTATATATAAATACACACACATACAGTATATATTGAAAATATTTACATGTTTATATATTAATATTCTTATATTTTATGATATATATAAATATATTTAATATATAAACATTACATTATTTCTTAAATATATATACATGCATGTGTTTGTATTTATATATACATAATAAATATACACAGTACACATACATATATTGTGTAAACAAAAACTTTTATTTTGGATGCGATTAATCGTTTGACAGCACTAGATATATCATAATATATTATAATATAATAAATACAATATTTGAGACAGCACTGAAAATGTGGGATTTTTATTTAAATAAAGATTTATAACCAATAAATCTTTTTTATTTTACAAATAGTAACTAAATTATTCAAACCATTATGTATAACAACCTTTAATGGAAAATAGAAAATGGAAAAATATAATATAATATTTGAGACTACATTGAAAATGTGGGATTTTTAAAGTTTAAATAAATATTTATTTATCATACTTAATCCTATTTATTTAAAGATTTAAAAATGGAAATAATAATAATAATAACAACAAATTAAAATGATAAACTACTCAAAGTATGCAGATAATAATTTGCAAAGTCACATGAAAAAATACTTTATAATAGAATTTAATATAATATAATATTATAGGTATGAGACCACTTTATTGAAATAAGGATTTATTTATCCTATTAAACCTATTCATTAAAAAACTAAATATAATCGTTAATTACTAAAATTATTATACAGATAACAACTTTAAAAAAGTTAAATGCACAAAATGCAATATAATATAAGTTTGAGAACACACTGATAATGTGTGAGATACACTGTGAGGTAATTATTTAAACACAAATGTATTTATTTATGCTATTAAATTGTATTTTTTTTGAAAATTACATTACATTGAATTTAATTTATTTTTAATGTTTTTTTATATAAATTGTTCCTCCAATTGTAAATGGCATCTATTGATTACACTATATCAGTGTCATCGGCCATTCAGCGGTTGAAAACAGCAGCGCTGTGGTACCTGGACAGAGCGGGTTGCAGGCCAGTTTCTGGATGGCCTGACCCTCACAGATGGCTCCTCCGTTCAGAGGCGCGGGATTGGTGCAGCTGCGTGTCCTCTTCTGATAGCCCCGCCCACAGCGGCTGCTGCACACTGACCACTCCGTCCACGTCGACCAGCCTCCATTCACTGCAGCGGGAAACACAGACCGGTGAACTATCAGCACTCATTCATTCATTACGTCTGTGTCTGTGACGGAGAGCCGAGGGAAACAGACACTATCTCTGAGACTCATGTACAGCAGCAATGATGCCTCTCTCAATCAATCAGTGACAAGAGGTGACTGTAGCTGTGATAGCGAACGGCTCTCCGTTTATCACAACAAGCAGAACCTGAAACAACACTTAGAGCAATAATTCACCCCAAAATAAACGTCCCGTCAGGCTTGACTTTGTTTCTTCAGTGGAACACGACAGGAGATGATTAGCAGGATATAATGAGAGCAGACAGTGACTGAAGCCGTGCGAACAAATCAAAACACAAGTGACATTTGAAAGATGTAATACGCTTGAGTGCATTTTATGTGATTTTTCTAAATCATTTTAAAAGAAACAGCAACTTTTTAATATAATTTAACCCTTTGCCTTCCAAGAAAGTCATACAAGTTTGGAACAACATGATGTGCAAACTTGTTTCCGCCACAGAAAAAATAAAATAATATAATATAATATATAATAAAATAAAGTAATTGCACATGTATTCTCACAATTCAAACTTTTTTTAGTTGGGGCAGTCGTGGCCTAATGGTTCTCATAATTCAGACTTCTCGCAATCGAGAGTTTATATCCCACACTTCACTTTTCTCACACAATTATGAGTTTATATCTCACATTTCTTTTTGTCCTCACAATCGTGTTTTTATTTTTTTTGGATTAACTATTACTTTAAGAGGCTTTTGCTCCCTGTTCTTCTGTTGTGGTGGTGATGATGGAGTCTGGCTTCTCTGACACGTGTGTGTGATGGAGCTGCTCTGGAGGATGGATTGTGGTTCATTTCTCCTGCGGATGAGCTGAGATCAAAGCTCTCGTCCTCCCAGACTGCGTTCAGGCCTGAATGAGCAGGCGAGGGATTGTGGCCTTTTGTCTCCAGAAATCCATCACAGTAAGACAGAGGTGTGCAGTGATAATGGGCAGAAAGAGCTCAGAGTAAAGCAGTGTGTTAATCCGGTGAGTGAGAGTGGTTTAGTGTGTCAGCAGTGAGCCCGATGACATCATCAGCGTCTCCATGCCTACATTATCCGAGAGAAGCTCGAGTCGATTCACCAGAGCACTGAAACACTGCCCCTCACCTACACATCCCTCTTCCACACGATACAAACAGTCCATCCATCTGTCCGTCTATCCATCTATCCATCCATCCAAACAACCATTTATCTACCAATCCATCCATCTACCATCTACCTATCTATGTATCCATCAATCCGTCCATCCATCCGTCTATCCATCCATTAATCCATCCATCTACCCATCAATCCGTCCATCCATCCAACCATTTATCCATCAATCCATCCATCTACCATCTACCCATCTATGTATCCATCAATCCGTCCATCCATCCGTCTATCCATCCATCCATCCATCCATCTACCCATCAATCCGTCCATCCATCCAACCATTTATCCATCAATCCATCCATCTACCATCTACCTATCTATGTATCCATCAATCCGTCCATCCATCCGTCCATCTATCTATCTACCCATCAATCCGTCCATCCATCCAACCATTTATCCATCAATCCATCCATCTACCATCTACCCATCTATGTATCCATCAATCCGTCCATCCATCCGTCTATCCATCCATCCATCCATCCATCTACCCATCAATCCGTCCATCCATCCAACCATTTATCCATCAATCCATCCATCTACCATCTACCCATCTATGTATCCATCAATCCGTCCATCCATCCGTCCATCTATCTATCTACCCATCAATCCGTCCATCCATCCAACCATTTATCCATCAATCCATCCATCTACCATCTACCTATCTATGTATCCATCAATCCGTCCATCTATCCGTCTATCCATCCATCCATCCATCCATCTACCCATCAATCCGTCCATCCATCCAACCATTTATCCATCAATCCATCCATCTACCATCTACCTATCTATGTATCCATCAATCCGTCCATCAATCCGTCCATCCATCCGTCTATCCATCCATCCATCCATCCATCCATCTACCCATCAATCCGTCCATCCATCCAACCATTTATCCATCAATCCATCCATCTACCATCTACCCATCTATGTATCCATCAATCCGTCCATCCATCCGTCCATCCATCCATCCATCCATCCATCCATCTATCTATCTACCCATCAATCCGTCCATCCATCCAACCATTTATCCATCAATCCATCCATCTACCATCTACCTATCTATGTATCCATCAATCCGTCCATCTATCCGTCTATCCATCCATCCATCCATCCATCTACCCATCAATCCGTCCATCCATCCAACCATTTATCCATCAATCCATCCATCTACCATCTACCTATCTATGTATCCATCAATCCGTCCATCCATCCATCCATCCATCCATCCATCTACCATCTACCTATCTATGTATCCATCAATCCGTCCATCCATCCATCCATCCATCCATCCAACAAAACATTTATCCACCAATCCATTCATCTATATACCCATCAATGTATCCATCAATCCATCCATCTGTCCATCCATTTATCCATCAATCCATCTATCTACCCATCAATCCGTCCATCCATCCAACCATTTATCCATCAATCCATCCATCTGTCCAACCATTTATCCACCAATCCATCCATCTACCCATCAATCCGTCCATCATCCATCCATCCAACCATTTATCTTTCAATCATCCATCTGTCCGTCCATTTATCCATCAATCCATCTATCTGTCCATCCATTTATCCACCAATCCATCCATCTACCCATCTATGTATCCATCAATCCGTCCGTCCATCCATCCATCTCTTCATCCATCCATCCAACCATTTATCCTTCAATCCATCCATCTGTCCGTCCATTTATCCATCAATCCATCCATCTATCTATCTATCCATCCATCCAACCAACCTTTTAAAGAAGAATTAAATCACATCAACATTTAAAGTTTGCTTTCAAAAACTGTGCTTTTCTAGTGAAAAATGATTTATATGAATTTCTTTGAATTCTACTTCCTTACGTTCAAATTCAAAATGCAATTCTGCATCAGTTTGCCACCTCGATTCCCATTAGGATCTGAACTGGAATTGAAGTAATTCCTCAATTCAGTTCTGACTGGTGCACAATATGAGCATGAGTAACTGATGAAGTGTTTTCAGTTTTATCTGAACTGTTCATTTAAAGCGGCGTCCAGTCACACCCGAGCGGCCCGTCCTATTACCCTCTAAACCAATGACAGAGCTCAACCTTACAGCGCGAACCGCTTATAATTACATCAGCTTCACGACGAGCACGAGAAGTCAATTTATTACAGCACGGGAGAGGGAAACATCTGTTTGCCAGATCTGGGATTGTATCTGCAGGGAAAACAGTAAGCGATCGCAGCAGGTGGGCTGTTTTCACTTGTTGAAGAGCTCCTAAAAGACTCGTCTGCACTTTACCGCAGGTGCCGAGGTGCGACTTCACAAACCGTCAGCATCGTGAAAGCCTTGCGTTTGGGGGGCTGGGGGGGTATACCAAGTTATTCTTTCAACATTCAAAGCGGCAGCGGGTTAAAACGCTTCCAACCTGTCAGCGTGTCTTTCTGTTCTTAAGAGGAACATTTTCCAGCTCCAGGGATTTCCACGGCAAGATCCGACCAAAAGTAACTTCAGAGGAGACTGACTGCGGCACGCTGAAGGAACGTAAGTTACCAGAACAGCTGGTCAAAGTTTTGCATCAGTTTCAAACGTAGACTTTGCCTTTGTGCTATCAAAGCTAAAGAAAGTTGATCAGGATTTCAAGGTGAAACACTGAAATCACTACAAACTACTCCAAAATTCTAGCAAATAATGAAATACAAACAAACAAATAAAAATAAATAAGCAAACAAACACCTAGCAACCACCTAAAACACCCAATAAATAAATAAAAATAAATAAAAGAATAATAAAAATAAAAACAAAACAATAAATAAATAAAATACAAATAAATAAATAAATGACCTGAAATAACTCAAAACACCCTTTAAAAAAACAAAAGTAAATAAATATAAATGAAAAAATACAAATAATAAATAAACAACCACTTGAATGAGTCAATTAGCAATGAACTATAAACCACTCCCAAAACCTTAGCAAATAGAAAAAATACAATTAAACAAACAAATAAATAAAAATAAAACAATCATGCACTACAAACCAGTCAAAAAAAAAAGATAAATATAAAATAAAATATAAAAAAATGATAAATATTAATAAATAAAATAAAATAAATAAATAATACAATTAAAATCACGAAATAAAAAAACTTGCAACCACAGGGTAATGCACTACAAACCACTCCAAAACTCCAGCTTTGTGTCAGTGAGTTAAAGTCAAACAAGACCCACATTTTCTTTATAAAACACTGAAGTCTACTTTTTCCAATCAAGAGTGAACATACTGACTGTCTGAGATCAAACTGAACTGAAAATCAAGTGCTAAACACATTAAATAAGCTCATGAAACGCGTTGATTCATGAATTGACTAAGACTGACCGTAGACGATGACGGTGGCCGTCGTGCTGCGGCGTTTGGCCACGATGTTCTTGGCGACGCAGGTGTAGTTGGCGGTGTCGGACAGACGGGCCTGTTTGATGATCAGGTTGTGGTCGATGGTGATGTAGAAGTTCCTGTCGTCGGCCGGGTCGATGATCTCCTCGTTCTTCAGCCACTCCACCTGCAAACACAGACAGATGTTCATCCCATCTCCATCCATAAATCACACTTTTACATAGGGCTGCACGATCAATCACAAAGAAATCATGATTAGGATAGTCACGCGCATCTTGTCAGTGAAGCACGGTTCTGTGATCAGTAGTAAATCTCCATCCGAAGGCCACACTGTAAAGCATCAAAAGTTGAGAAACCTTAAAAGTTTAAGGCAACCAGCTTCAGGAGATTGAGTTCTCTCAACTTTTTGTTGTATAAACTGAATACAACAAATTGAGAAAATTCCTGAAGCTGATTGCCTTAAACTTTTAAGGTTTCTCAACTTTGGATTTTTTACAGAGCAGAGAAACTCCAAATACTCCCCACAGAAGAAATCCAGGAAATCCCTATCGCGGTCGCTGAATAAACAGAAGATTTAACTGCTTTCATTGATTCAGCGTGACTAATAAACACACGACTACAACAATATATGATTTATCTTATGAGTTCTTATTATAATCATTTTTATAATAAAAGTATATAATAATGCAATGCCTGTCACTGCTTAGAATGCGTCCCTTATTCTGTGTAAGAAGCCACATCATCTCAAAGAAGGATTTATTTCAAACACTCATGGATAACGACTGACGTTATGAAGTGAGTTTGGAGTAAAAAACATTATTAAACGTGGCATTTTCACCTGCTTTCAGATGGAGCAGCATTTACTACACTGTTTTACTGAGACAGCTGTCATTGTCGCAAATATTTTTTTCGATTTAATAATCGCACGATGATATCGTCTGCGAGTTTTTGGTGTAGTTTGTCAGTGAGCTACGGCTCTGTGTAGTAAATGCTGCTCCACCTGAAAGCAGGTGATGGAGATTTCCTACTGATCACAGAACCGGCTTTACTGACGAGATGCGCATGACAATCACATTCGATTAATCATGCAGCCCTACATTTAACGGCAGCTTTCCGCTTATTACGTGTCAATAAAGTCAGAAGTGTTGATGTGTGTGCTCAATATCCATCATGTTATTCCCTGAACCATCATGCAGACGCGATGGGAAGTAAAAACCGTACTTCAGTAAGTGCTTTAAAGATCTTTGACCTTTATTACGAGCTTCCTGTTACCAAATGGCCTCTGTATTGAACGTGAGGTCACATGTGCAGAGAAAGTGACTGTTTTAGAGCTGCTTGACTGTAAATCACGCAGATCTTCCTTCAGCTTGTCAGCAGATGATGTGACGCTCTGCTCTCAGGAGAGCCATCGCACAGACCTGAGATCAGCAGAGGAACAAATCACGAGGGACTCTCTTCATACCAGACACCTAGCAACCACCCAAAACACCCTAGCAACCACACAGAAACGCACTACACAGAACTCCAAAAACTAGCAAGCAAGCAAATAAATAAATGAACGAATGAATTAATGATTGAATTAATTAATAAAATGTTTGTTAATTAATTAATTAATTTTATTTTAGTTATTTGTTGTTGTTTTTGTTCCTTTTTCCTTCTTGTGTAATGAAATATTTTTTTGTACAAAACAAAATAATATGTACCTCGTAAACCATGTACATGCTTTGCAAAAAAATGAGAAAAAAATAATAAATAAATAAAAATACAGATAAATAAATATTCATAAATATTCATAAATAAATAACAAATAAATAAATACTTTAATAAAAAATGTAAATAAAATACAAGATTTACAAATTGTTATAATAAATAAATAAATAGAAACCACCTAAAACACCCTAGAAAACACGTCAATAGACTACAAGCCACTCCAACATCCTTAGCAAATAATAGGGCTGTGATGGTTGCCGTGACAACCGGGTCTATTGCCACCAGCGGTAGTGCACATGACGTCAGACACTCTATAACAAGCATAATACAAAGTTTTGTATACAAGTGTAATAATAGTATCAGTTGCAAATTGTTTTATTTAGACTATAAGTCTGATAATTCACACCATACATGGCGTTTCCTTCAGATTGGCAGGTTAGAGCGCAGGAAAATACAGTTTATTCTGCATTCAGCAAATTTATTTAGTGTTGAGCGATGAAACCAAATACTACATTGCTGATCTGGAACCATCTCCATTCATGTCACCCATCCACGTTCATACAAGTGTCTTCAAGTTCACGTGATCTAACATTTGTTTTCTGGGATTCACTTTTACAAGCGCATAAAGCAGCAAACAACAGAACATGAACAGAACATATATACATATATATATACATATAGGTGCACACAGTTAGACATTGCTACCTTGACAATGCAGCCTGTTCATTATCATAATAAAATACAGTCAGTCAAACATATGGAAAAAACACACTGCTCAGTTTATGTAGTGAAATCTGTGCCGTTAAGCGTTATCACCGTACCACCGTGATTTTATGCTAAACATTTTGTTTTACGTGGCTATTGGAACGCGAGTGAAGTACAGGCTAATAAATAATATTTGGCATTCAAATACATTGCGAATACGGAAACATTTGATTTAGTGTCGAATGAGAGACTCAATGTTGTTTCAGTTTCGGTTTAGCTGAAATGAATTCGTTTTGGCTTGTTGTTTATAAAGCTGCTTATATTTTTAATTCTTGTAAGGATTTGTTGTGGAGTGAGGCAAACTAAAATAGCCTAGCTGTGTTTACAGTGTTTATTATAATGTTTGTAAACATTTCGCGTCGGCATTAGGCCTATTTCAGAATTAAATTATAAAATGCGACTTATACGCAAATTATGTTTTTTTCTCTCTAAAATATGCAATTCTTTTTTATATATATGTGTAGCATATTTGAACCATGCAGCAACCCTTTTAAAATATTTTGATAAATTACTAAAAAAATAAATTGATGATCAGTCAAAATTCTTATGGTCGGTTAACGGTTAATTGGTTAAAATGAGCATCCATTTATGTATAAATATAATTAATATCACAACACCACGTCACCGTCACAGCCCTAGCAAATAAAACAAAATACAAATAAACAAATAATAAGTACATAAAATAAACACTTAGCAACCACATAGCAAACCACTACAAAATTGTAGCAAATAAAAAACATTTGAATCTAAACAAATAATAAATAAATGAAATAAATGAACAAAAAAATGTATGTATAAAGATATAAAATAAATAAAAGATACAAATAAATAAATGAATAAATCACAAAAATGAATAAATATATACAATAAACAAACAAACAAGCAAACACTGTAATGCACTAGAAACTACATCCAAAAGCCTGAGAAACATCTCCAGCATTGTGTCAGTGATTTCAGCAAAGACCAACAACACCACGTTTCTTTATTAACCACAGAAGTCTGCGTTTTCCAATCAAGTGTGAAAATCCTGACTGTCTGAGGTCAAACTGAACAGAAAATCAGATGCAAACACCTTAAATAAGCTCATCTAGAGACAATAAGAGCGACTCTGTACTTGTGGTTTAACGCATATAAAGACTTAACTAGCAGAAAATAAAACGTAAAGATCTGAATTTATTTTGGTGCTGATTTTGTGTCGAAATCTGAGATGTTTGCAGAAAGTCTTACTGGAGCTGAAATCCTCATCAAATGAGCAGATATACATAATAAACAACAGAGACACACTGACGGGCGAAGGAGAATTAAGATGCAGAATTATGAATTATTTCTCATAATTTGATTTATGCTGCTCTAAAAATAACTTGATGGCTTCCTGCTCTCATTAAAGGCCTCGTCTGCTGATAAAAACCAAGTATTGCATATGATGTGCAATTTTCCTTTTTATCGTCTTCCATTACGGTTTATTAATATTTAATGAGCGGGCGTTGTGTGTGTGCGGCTGAGGGTCGAGCGGTCAGACCGGCATACGCTCAGATATCTACACTAATAATCGTCTGATATCAGCGGAGCGATCCGAAGCGAAGCGACAAACGCAGAAGCACCGCGAGACACACTGTGAATGCGATTCAATCGAGTCGATGTGTATTTATCATCAATCCTGTGATGTAATCAGAGAAATGCTGCCATTGAGAGGCGCGGAAGACAAAAAAAATCAATGCGGATTACCCACAAATCCACTGGGCTCTCGGCCTGCCAAGGTGATTATATGTGGCCCTCAAATTACTAAAGCAAACAGGCAAATAAAAGCTCTGTGTGTGTGTGTTTATGGCTGGAGACGATGTTCATTCAGATCGGCCCCTGAGGGACACGAGTGTGTGTTCAGTCCAGAGAGATGCACATCCACTTATTACTGTATTAAACTAATGAACACCTGTAAATATCACACTGAAATCAAGAGAAAACTACTTCAAATTGTTTTGTATGAGGATAAAAAAAAAAGTTTATTTGGCTTATGACATTTATTCATGGCAATTAAAAACATTTTCCCATAGATTTGTATTACTGTAATAAAAAAAAGAACATTCTATAATAATAATAATAATAATAATATTAAAAATAATGCCTTATTTAAATCTGAAATAATAATAATACATTTATTGTTAATATGGGAAAATAATGATTTATTTTAATGGCAAATAATAATAAAAAATAATACCAGCTTCTCCATATCGATGAAAAAAGTTATTGTATGATGATGATAATAATAATAATAATAAATTAATTGTTAATTTGGGAAAAATAATGCATTATTTTAATGGCAAATAATAATAAAAAAATAACATAAGCTTCATGTCAATTAAAAACAAATTATTTAATAATAACAACAATAATAATAATAATAATAATAATAGTAATAATAATAAACCTATTATTAATGTGAGAAGAATAATGAATTATTCAAATAGCTAATAATAATAATAATAATAATAATAAACACATTTATTGGTAATATGGAAAGATTAATTACTTAAATTGCAAATAATAATAATAATAATAACACATTTTAAAGAAGTGATTATTATAACTAAATTTGATAAGCCTTTAGTTCATGCTGATTTAAGTACACTAAGCTCATTGACAGGTGTGTTGAGCCTCACTCGAGCTGCAGTGCATCAGGAGACGAGTGACGGGACGTTACCAGGAATCAGAACGAAGCAGACACACATCAGCAGAGGTGGGGGCAAGCCACACATGTTCAAGTCTCAAGTCATGTCAGTGGCTCATCTCAAGCAGGTCAAGTCGAGTCCTGATATAGATCAAGTCCAGTCATTTCACAGCATCAAACAGGAACAAATATTTTTTTTCCACATGACCTTATTCATGTTTCCTCAGAAATTAAATTTTTTAATTATACATTTTAAATAATAATGTTTTAAATATAACATTTTGAAAATAGTCAAAATACTACTTTTTTATACCGATAAGTCTGTAATTGAGAAAATATGGATAAAAATACAAGATAAAAATATGTATCTCATATTTATGTTATATAGAGTTTGGCCATCCTAGGAGACACAGATCATATTTAACAGATGTTTGAACATGATTTTGCACTAAATATCTCCAGCGAAGCCTGGGATTCAGTCTGGGAGCACGCTAAAGAATTTCAGTGTGTAACAAAACATGCTGTTCAATTTAAAATAATATGCTGACTACAAATCAACCCTTATATCAGAAATAAAATGGACCCAAAATTTGCATCAGATATTTGGACTGTTTCTTTCACTTTGCATGATTGCCCACATTGTTCTCGAGAACTATAATAGTCATCATGGCTCAAAACAAGAAAACTGCTGTTAATGTTATGTATCTTCCGCTGTAATTTATAGATTTCTTTGATTTTATCTTCATAAGAGCTAAATTGACAGCTGTGCATTTAAGGTCTGCCTAAGCTTTTTGTTTGGTTTTGTTTTCTGTTTGTTCTGTTGGGGAAAATAATTATTTAAAAAAATGGAATATATAAATATGAAATGAAATGATAGACCTACTCTATGACATTAATGCCGCCAGTAAGTGGTGGCAAATCACTGCTTTATCACAGAAGCGTTCATTGAACTGATTCATTCAAAACAGTTGCAAGAATGGGCCACTGAACATTTGGTTTTGTTTACCAAATTATATCGCAATGATTTATAATAATAATTAGAGTTGTTATAAAGTCATGAAGGTCAAGTCAAGTCTCAAGTCACTGGATCTCAAGTCCAAATCAAGTCATTTTCTTTATTTAGTCAAGCAAGTCACAAGTCCTTAGATTTATTTTTTTACTTTTTTAAACCTCTAAAAACTAATACTTTTAATTTTTGAAATATTACCTTGGAAACTAACTGAAAAATAAAGTATTAAAGTATAAAGTATTTTTTATTTTATATCAAGTGATTAATTTTTTTTTTTTTTTAAATAATATTAGTAACCTGGTCTATACTATTTCCATTTTATTACAATAAATAAATATTTAAGTAACAATTTAAGTTTTAGTAATTTTGCTGTGTTTTTGTCTTCTTTTTAGTTTTTTAATATGTCTGCCTGTCTATACTATACTATACTACTTTATTATATTATATTATATATTTCTTAAATCTGTCTATATACGGTAGGGTTTTTCTGTGCTATTTTAGTACTTTTAATAACTAATATCAGTAATTTTACAAATGAGTTGCAACTCATTTTTTTATACTTTTATTTCAAGTAACTTCTTTATAATGACATTATTTTTAACAAATTTTTACGATTTTAATTCCTTGCTTTTATTGTTGTGATTATTTGTATGATTATTTTAATTCCTTTTATGTAAAGCATTTTGAATTACCATTGTGTATGATATGTGCTACTGGTTTTTTCTGGTTTTAGTTAGCGGTAATAACACTGAGTGAGAGAGTCTGTGTGTGTGTCTGTGTGTTTCTGTGTGTGTGTGTGTGTGTGTGTGTTTCTGTGCTGAAGTGTTCTGATGAGCTAAACATAGAGCTGAATAAGCCAATCCACACGCAGATCAACACACCAAACACTCGTGAAAACTGGGAAACCTGTCTCTCTCTCTCTCTCCCCCCCCCCCCCACACTCAGACCTGATTGTCAGCGAGACGTTCAGAGAAATAATTGGCACTTTTATTAATGAAGGGAAATTACCACGTCAGTCGTCAAAAGTGCTTTTCTCCATCTCTCCCTTGGAAAAGGTACATAGAAATGAGAGAAAATAAATTTAAAAAACTATTTAGGTGAATGTAAATGGCATGCAAGGCAAAAGTAAATGTGAGTCATGCAAAAATGAGAGTGGTTGCTATGAGGTTGCTAGGGTGTTCTGAAGGAGGTGTGAGCTAATGTGTCAAACACTTGGGTGAGAATTTTGAATGTTCTTAAAGAAGTCTCTTCTGCTCACTAAGGCTGCATTTATTTGATCAAATAATAAAGTAAAAATATGTGAATATCTGTTCAACTGTAATTTATTCCTGTGATCAAATCATTACTCCAGTCTTCAGTGTCACATGATCCTTCAAAAATCATAATTATATACTGATTTGCTGCTCAAGAAACATTTCTGATTATCAATGTTGCTAATATTTTTGTGCCATTAAGATACTATAATTTATAGTAGTTTTTAGTAGTATTTTAGATTCAATTTATTTAGATTTTATTTTGAGATTTTCTGTTTGAATTTCTGTTGAATTTATTACATTTTTAGTAATTTTGTATTTTTAGTCGTTTTTAAAATAATTTTATTTAATTTTAAGTTTATTTCACTTTTAGTATATCAAAACTAAAATAATATACAAAATGGTAATGTCTTTTACTTCAAATAATTTTACATTATTATGTTTTTTTCTCTCCAAATTTATTTTACAATAATAATCCTGGTTAAAAACACCTGCTTCATATTTTTGCAGAAACTGTGATACATTTGATTTTTTCAGGATTCATAGATGAATAGAAAGTTCTAAAGATCAGCACTGATTTGAAATAGAAATCTTTTGTCACATTATAAATGTATTCACTCTCACTTTTGATCAATTTAATGCTGAATAAATATGCTTAAGGTTTGAGCAGATCGTTATATAAATACTAGACGATTGACGAGTTCATTTAAAGCTGCACTTGTGCTCCGGTCGAGGACAAACACGGCGTCTGAAGCAACACCAGCCGCTGACTCTTGATTAGCAGCGACTCCTGCGCTCATATTCATGACAGAAATTAATACAAGTGGTCATTATACAAATAGGCAGAAGCATTAGGAGCCAATTATTGTTTGTGGCTCCATCAAGAGAAGCTGACATCAATTTAATTTGGAGCAGCTGTGTGTGTGTGTGTGTGTGTGTGTGAGACGGTTAGATGTCTCTGTGTGATTGAGGATGAAGGAAAGAGCTGCATTAATATTTAATGGAGCACAGTAATTGCTTTAAATGACGGCTGCGTTTAAATAATCTTCAGTCTGATCAGAACAGGACGACTTTGGCAGGCGAAGCACCGGCTCTCGATTCTCCTCACACAAACCGGTCAGCTGTTGAAAACTAGTCCGATGAACTAGTTTGCAAACCAGCAGCACTGAGAAGAAGGATGAAAGAAGCCCAAACAAAGAGAAGAAATAAAAGCTTGTTCACAATGCTCAGATTCAGAGGCTCGAATGCAAATGTAAGCCAATCTCTGTGAATTATTCACATGCCAAAGACATTATTACGCTAATTGGGAAGCATTTTGCAAAAAAACAACCTCGTTTGAGTTGTGAGGGCTCAGATCCATTCCTCAGCTAAACAATAATACAAGAAAAACAACAGAAATCAGCAGCGCTGTTATTATTTCATGTGTGCGCCGACAGGACGCTGAAGGCCAAACGACTGTCTCTGCGCACATATACATACATACACACACACACACACACACACACACACACACACAGGCACGCACATATACACACACACACACACACACAGGCACACACATACACACACACAAACAAACACACACACAGGCACACGCACACACAGGCACACACACACACAGGCACGCACATATACACACACACACACACACACACAGGCACGCACATATACATACACACACACACACTTGCACGCATGCAATGCTAAATTATTACTAATCAAAATAAATTCAGCAAGGATGCCTTCATTTGCTCAAAAGTGAGTAATGTTACAAAAGAGTTATGTTTCCAATAAATGCCTTTCTATTCATCTGTGAATCCTGAAAAATAAAATGTATCACAGTTTCAACAAAAATATTGAGCAGCACAACTGTGTTCAACATTGATAATAATCAGAAATGTTTGTTGAGCAGTAAATCAGTATATTATTATGATTTCTGAAGATCATGTGACACTGAAGACTGCAGTAATGATGCTGAAAATAACCAGAAATAAATTACAGTTCAACAGATATTCACATAGAAAAGTTTTACATTGTAATAATATTTCAAAATTTTTACTGTATTTTTGATCAAATAAACCCAGTCTTGCTGAGCAGAAGAGACAAACATCAAACTGTCTTACTGATATTATTAGCCTACACTACTGTTCTAAAGTTTGGGTCAGTGAGACTGTCAGTGATTGGCCATTACATCAGTTATTAGGCATTTTTCTGTGCAAACACAGAGAAGGAGAAAACGCCGTGAAAGTGTGAGACGAGACGACTCTGAGACACTTCAGCAGCAGTTTCTGCAGCATCAGCACACAAACATCATTACCTCAACATCTCAAGACCCCGTCAGACTGAGGCACAAACACTGCATATGCACAGAGAAACATGGAGATGTGTGCCAAATCAATACCATTACATATTTAGTTTTTTCAACTGCTTACACACAGAATCTTTCCATGTCACACAGTTTCTGAAAGCTGTCACTCAAACAGCAGAAGCACACACCAAAACCAGACACTAATTCTCAGTCTTTGATTCAGTTTTCAATTTCATTAAACACACTTTGCAAAACACAAATCTCCATGTAACACAAAAATCGAACAGGAATTAATATTATGGCAAAGGTGTTTGCAAATGTTAGCGATGTGTTTGTGACATTTTGAATGCAGTGCTTCGTTTTTCAAGAGATAAGTGAGGCATTTTGCTTTTTGTGCATGCAATTCTCAGATTTGTGTATAAAGTAAATAAATAAATAAAAAAAAGAGGCAAAGTTTTGAAAATGCGTGTAACTGTAATAGCTGAGAATCTGGCAGAAAGCAGAAGAGTGTTTTTAAACAAGCTTTAAACCTGACCTGAACTCATTGGCCTCTCTGATTTCAGAATCATGACATTTAAACACACAAAACAGGGTAAACACATCCACATCTGAAGACATTTATAATCGCAAAAGCATGGAAAAGTTGCAGCGACGCGTCTTCACAGGGTTTGCGTCGTGGCTTCATTAATACTGCATACTGTTTATAATGAACGCACTCACTTAGAAAAATTAACTCCCTCGATAACGAACCCCAAAACTGCAGCTAATGAGAAATCATAGCAGCACATCTTACAGATATTCAGAGAGAAGCATCTCTAACATCTCAATCACTTCTCCAACACAGAAACATCTCAAACTCTGCTGGCCAAGATATCTAAGTCTTCACGTTTTTCACGAGATTCACGTTTATGAATGTCATGACAGATGAGGTTAAAGATGCTTGAATTAAACCCAGTTCAGAGCTGCTTCTGAGCAGTAACGCCTTCCTCTGGTTTCTCTTTATCTGATCAATGGGTTTGTTTATGCTGAAGGTCAAAGGTCACACACCTCATGCGTCTCTGTATTCTGCATCGTCTCTCTGGAGATGCAGACATGGAATAAAACGACTGCCAACGTCTTCAGCTCACCCACACGCTACATTCTTAAGAACACGACAAAAACTTACAGCACAACAAATGAGAAACTCCTGCTCATATTCACACATCATGATATTCTCAAAATATTCTTCTCAGATTCTTCAGATAGTTTTGGTCAAAAGAAAACTTCACTGACTCGCGCTCATGTTGATCCAAATCCCTAGGAGTTTCTTTCTTAAATATATATAAAATCTTATCCAAATTGGGCCCAATTAGCCATTTTCTCTCCCCGGTGTCATGTGACTCGTTAGTGTCACAAGGTCTCAGGTGTGAATGGGGAGCGGGTGTGTTAAATTTGGTGTTATCGCTCTCACTCTCTCATACATGTCACTGGAAGTTCAACATGGCACCTCATGGCAAAGAACTCTTTGAGGATCTGAAAAAAATAATTGTTGCTCTACATAAAGATGGCGTAGGCTATAAGAAGATTGCCAAGACCCTGAAACTAAGCTGCAGCAAGGTGGCCAAGACCATACAGCGGTTTAACAGGACAGGTTCCACTCAGAACAGGCCTCACCATGGTCGACCAAAGAAGTTGAGTGCACATGCTCAGTGTCATATCCAGAGGTTGTGTTTGGGAAATAGATGTATGAGTGCTGCCAGCATTGCTGCAGAGGTTTAAGGGGTGGGGGGTCAGCCTGTCAGTGCTCAGACCATACGCCACACACTGCATCAAATTGGTCTGCGTGGCTGTAGTCCCAAAGGAAGCCTCTTCTAAAGATGCACAAGAAAGCCCGCAAACAGTTTGCTGAAGCAGACTAAGGACATGGATTACTGGAACCATGTCCTGTGGTCTGATGAGACCAAGATAAACTTATTTGGTTCAGATGGTGTCAAGCGTGTGTGGCGGCAACCAGGTGAGGAGTACAAAGACAAGTGTGTCTTGGCTACAGTCAAGCATAGTGATGGGAGTGTCATGGTCTGGGACTGTATGAGTGCTGCTGGCACTGGGGAGCTACAGTTCATTGAGGGAACCATAAATGCCAAAATGTACTGTGACATACTGAAGCAGAGACTGGGCCGCAGGGCAGTATTCCAACATGATAACGACCCCAAACACACCTCCAAGATGACTACTGCCTTGCTAAAGAAGCTGAGGGTAAAGGTGATGGACTGGCCAAGCATGTCTCCAGACCTTAACCCTATTGAGCATCTGTGGGGTCTCTAACATCCACCAGCTCCGTGATGTCATCATGGAGGAGTGGAAGAGGACTCCAGTGGCAATCTGTGAAGCTCTGGTGAACTCCATGCCCAAGAGGGTTAAGGCAGTGCTGGAAAATAATGGTGGCCACACAACATATTGACACTTTGGGCCCAATTTGGACATTTTCACTTAGGGGTGTACTCACTTTTGTAGCCAGAGGTTTAGACATTACTGGCTGTGTGTTGAGTTATTTTGAGGGGACAGCACATTTACACTGTTATACAAGCTGTACACACTACTTTACATTGTAGCAAAGTGTCATTTCTTCAGTGTTGTCACGTGAAAAGATTTAATCATCAAAAAGTAACAATATGATAAATAAAATAATCAAATATAGCTAAATTAATAATACATTTAAAAAAATATTTATGCTGGTCCATTATACACATACAGTATGTACATAATTTAATGTAAAATAAAAATAAATTAATCCATTTAATGGATACAATAATCTTGCATATATTATGATAATATTTAAATTTTTTAAATAATATATAAATAATTTTAATAAAAATAATATTGAAAATAATAATCAAAGATTAAAAAAAAAAAAAAAAAATATATATATATATATATATATATATATATATATATATATATATATATATATATATATATATATATGTTTATTATAAATATAAATATATATATATAAATACACATAAGTTTACATTGTATGTGTGTATATAAAGAGCAAATAGATATTTTTGTATTTTTAAAATGTATTATTTTTTAGATTAATTTTGTTAAAGCGATTTATATATTATTTTAGATTATCATTTATGTATGTGTCTATAATAAACATAAATAGGCATTTTGTATTTGTAAAATTTTATATTCAATATAATTTATTCATTAAATTGATTTACATACATTATATTAAGTAACTTGCATATTATTGCTATTTTGTTGGTATTGACTGCTTGAATGTATTAAATATAGAAACATATATTAAAAATCTATATAAACACACACATAAAGCAGCGTGAACACTCTGCTAAACATCTCCTTTCCTGCTCCACAGAATCCAGTCACTGTAAGGATCTGGAGCAGAACTCAGTGAGAAACTGACAGCAGTATTTTCCTTTTTGGCTCTAATAAAGACACCAGAAGTGCAGCACAATAGCTGCTGACCCCGGCGGGCCGGCTTTCATATCCACTGCAGAGAGCTTCAGATCGTCTGGCATCTCCCTGAGTGAGGACCCCGGCTCCCCGAGCCACTGCCTGAATGAAAGCGCGGCTGCCATGACGACAGTATGAGCGTCACCTCTGAACCCATCTTTATCTGACGAGAGCTTCGAGACGAGAAGAGAAAGAAACACCAAGCTCTTTCACCGCACCGACTGAAGTCCATTTATGAGCTCAGTGAGGAGCCTCAATAATGACGTCCTTATGCTGAATATTCCATAAATATTCCATATACTGTCAATGTTGGGCATATTATTATAGTATTAAACAACTGCTCTTATGCTGAACTTAATATTAAATAAATATATTGCGAATATTACATACATGTTATATTAACACATTAGTATATATATAATAAATATTTAAATTACTAGCATTGGGCGCTGTATTACATAAATATGAAATATGTTCTGAATATTGAATGTAATTTATTATTATATTACTAAACATTCCATAAATACATACATAATATATTACAAAATATTATATACTTATAATGACATCCTCACAGCAGATCTTGCTCTTACACTAAACTAGAATGGCCAATAAATAAATAAAAACATTATATAATATATTGTGAATATTGCATGCATTTTATTTTATATATATATATATGAAATACTGTGACTATTAAATACTATTATATTATTCAATATTTAACATTACATAAATAGATATTATAAATATATGGAAAATATTAGATATATTTATATTATATTAGTATATATTATATAAGTTTATACAATAAATATGATATTAATAATTAGAGCTGGCTAATATATTACATAAAAATTAAATACTGTGAATATTAAATACAATTACATCATTCAATATAATATCCATAATAAATATAAAACATGATATAAATAAATATTATATTATTAAATATTCATAATACAGTGATGATCCATTATCTAATGAAAATATTACATAATTATATGAATGTTTCTTATATATACACATTATTATACACACATATTACATTATAAATGCATTATATATATATATATATATATATATATATATATATATATATATATATATATATATATATATATATATACACACACACACACGTACATTTAGTCATTTAGCAGATGCTTTTATCCAAAGCGACTTACAAATGAGGACAATAGAAGCAATCAAACTCAATAAAAGAGCAATGATACACAAGTGCTATAACAAGCCTCAGCTATTAACACACTACACTAGCAAGGTTTTTTGTATTATATAATATATAAAAAGAAAACAGATAGAATAGAAAAAGAATTGAGCAAGCTAGTGTTAGAGGCCTTTTTGTTCATTTAATAATAAATAAAAAGATTTTTTTTTTTTTAAGAAATCAAGCAGTTACTAAATGAATAGAGTGCAAGTCTAAAAGGAGCACTTTTTTTTCCTAAGGATAGAATTAGAATAGAGGGTGATAGAGTTAGAGGGTCAAATAAAGATGGAAGAGATGTGTTTTTAGCCGATTCTTGAAGATGCTGGGATTGAGTTGGGCAGGTCATTCCACCAGGAGGGAACATTTAATGTAAAAGTCTGTGAAAGTGTGTATCTATATATGTATTATGTATATTATTTTGTTATATTATATGTATATAATGGGTTTTTTTATATTTTTTTTATGTGTTACATGTTAAAAAATATCATTCTTAAATGATCTTTACTTCAATACATTTTTGGGAGAAGCAGTGTTTTAAACATGCTGTAATGATTTTTACTATATTTGCTATTTTTACTATATTTCACTTTATGTATTAAAGTCCCCCTGTAGTGAAAATCAAGTTTTTTTTAATGTTGTTTATTTGTCTATGTGGTGCTTTTAGACAAACCATGTGCCAATCCATTAATCAACACCATTGCTGAGTATTTTCTCCTTAAAACTGTAGTTTCCCAAAGGCTGACCCAGAAACGCAGTTTGAAACAGCCTTCGGTTCGCTATGTCACAAAACTCAATAACCAGTCATGTCAAGGGATAGATTCCTATCACTAGCATGCAAAATATACCAATACCAGCACAAAACCCATGAAGCCGGGTTTTTTAAATGTGGCTTTAGAACCGCTAACATGAATTATAACTTGCGGCAACAGTGTGAAAGTAACCCAGAGTCAGTCCCAGCTCTCCTGCATCGGCGTCTGCACTTCACACACATAGAAAACACACACATATAGTTCAGTGGATCAGGAGTCGCTGGCCAGTGTGACTGAGTGGAGGCGGGGCTAATTTGTATATTCATAGATCCGAGTATAGTAAATGAGGCAAAGGTGTAGAGCTACATTCAAGTTATTTTAAAACATGAGAAAATTATTTTCACAAGAAAAAACATTTCAATGTCATTTCAATGTCAATGGATAAAATATTTGACTACAGGGGGACTTTAAACATTGTTAAGCTTAGAGCAAACAGATAAATATGAACCCATATGGAGTATTGTTTTACTCGCACACCTGACTGAGCAAACGCAGTGATATACTGAATTGTTTCCGGTCTCCGTTCTTGATTGAGTGCAGTAGAAGCGCAGAGAGAAGGGAAGCATATGTGAATCACTCAGCCACACGACATGATTCATCTGAATCACCCAGAAGAAATCACCCCCGCCGGATCTCAGAGCGCCAGCACGAATGTCTGCAGCATGCTTCCAGCAGGAAGGGCTTTACGAGGGTTCGATACGAGTCATGAAGGCTGAGGATTCATCTGTCGAGAACAGAAGCCGCCGCAGACGTGGTCTTCCTCAAACCAGTCTACAAGAACTTTCCAACTGGAGAGAGACTCTGCTGCTGCCGCCACCGCCGGCCAACTCTCTGATTATTATAGATAATAAATATTATTAATAAAAAACTAGAGCTGGACAATAATACACTGTGAATATTAGATATAATTATATTAATCAAACATTATAGAAATATATATTATATTATTAAATGTTATATTTATGATGCCTTGTGGTGACATATTAAATAAATATTGAATATACTGTAAACATTAGATATATTTTATAGGAGTATATTAGAATGCATATTAAACATTACATGAATAACCATAGGTAAGCAATATATTAAATATGAAAAATTGTGAATATTAGATATAATTATATTATTCAATATTAAATGTCGCATATTACATTGTTAAATATTAGACAGATTTAATATTAGTATTTAAGAAATATTATATAAACAACTAGAGCTGAAAAATACATTAAATAAATATGAAATACTGTGAATATAAAATAATTCTAGTATGCTGTATAATATAAAAATGTAACCATGTAAATAAATATTATACTATTTAATATTTATTTATCATGACATACAGTGATATATTAAACACAAAATAAACATGGTAAATATTGCATATTTTATATTAGTATATAAAATATTTATAATAAATACTACATAAATAACTAGAGCTGGGCAATATATTAAACAATATTATGTAAATATTACAAATAATTATATTTAATATTTAAAAAAATAATAAATATTAATCACTATTTAAATAAATTATTAAATATATGAGTATATATATATAATAAATATAACTATAAAAAAAAATCTGTAAAAAAAATTATATTATAAATAAAACTTATAATTTTTAAAAGTATTTTTCCTTAAATGCATTTTGTGAAAAATATGCAATGATTATTTTTAGCCCTATTTTTCCTTGCATTAAAAAACGGCTCTCGAAACGATGGTTTCTCTGATTGAAAAAACAGTCACAGTTTTACAGCAAATAAATAAATAAACCCATATGGAAGTTTCCAACTGGCTAAAGACTTCAGCCGCCATCGCCGTCCAACTGGTCTCTGCGTTTATGAGTCTCTAGAGCAGCAGGACAGATTGAAGCACAGATCACTTCACTTCTGGACAAATATCAGCACAAACTCAAGAGCAAAACACTTTGAGTTCCTCTCGTGCATTTTTTTATTACATTTAGGAAAAACAGATGAGCACAAACTCATCATGTAAAAAGACAAAGACAGACGCTAATCTCAGATTATCAGGAGTGTAATTACAATCATACATCCGATCAAAGCCTGCTAATCCTCAAACTACAGAAACGCCGTCAAAGAAGCGCTGGAGAAAAGCTGGAAACAATGAGACGCAGAAGAACCGTGGCTAAACATACAAGCGTTTGTTCACGAGGAAACACGGAGGACGAGAACACAAACCGCAAACTCACGGGATGACAATAGACGATTCCATTACACAGACTAATCCAGGTGCGTAATCAGCGTAAAACGCTCTGAACTCCATCTGTTTAATAAACGATCAGCGCACATCTCCATTCATACACACAGGAACATCTGCTTCTCCAGGGAGCGATTACAAACGTTTCAAAAACACCCGTGACCAACACTGTGTTACGGTTACAAAAACACAGCAGCTGAATAAATTCATAAATAAAGTGTGTTGTAAACTGTGTTTTTAAAATTATATCTCATACCTGCAAACTCACAAGAGGTCAAAAAAGGTGACATAGTTCGTAATTTAAACCTTGTATGGGGGTCTAGGGACGTCCTCCCCCAGAAGAAAGGTTTTGAGAATTGAACATGTAAATGAAGCATTCTGGTGCACTCTGACAACTAAATAAAGGAAAAAGACAACATATTCTTCAAGTAAAAAAAAGCACTTTATACCACAAACTTTTTGGACTGTTTCATACTTCTCTTTGTGAGCAGTGGAGAATTTATTTTTGCCAATTTTAATGTTCACATTAGAGTGCGCATACTATAAACAAGCTTTTCACTGCAGAGGAAACAGAAGAATCGCTTGATTCGTTCAAAAATGTGGATTCATTCAGTAACGAAACACCACTGCATGATGCTCAGGGACACAAAACAGTTCTGCTGTGGCTTTGATTGAAACTTCGTCAGCGAACTTGACTCACAATGAAGAACTTCCACGCTGACGACATGTTTGCATGCAGATGTGAGCGTAAGTGTGCTGTTAAAACGGACCAGCTGTGAGATGAGTTGTGTTCAGTTTAAAACAGGAGCGTGCAGACCGATCGGCGTTTAACAAAGTAAACGTATTCAATACGTTATTCAATAATTATAGATATTTTTGCATATAAAATTATAATTAGATATTTTTGCCTCTGTCCTAAATGAGAGAATGAGACAGAAAGGAGTCAGACAGACAGGACGGAGCAGTAGTGACGTTAAAAGTTAATCAGAGTAATGGATGTGTTTCAGTGAGCGTCGTCTGGAGCCCAAACTCACCTCACACTCACCTCACTGAGACTGATGTGCTCTGACACACACACAGACGGACACGCGCGCGCACACACACGTACACACAGACACACAAACACACACAGACAGACACGCACACACAGACACACACACACACACACACACAGACACTCACTCACTCACTCTCTCACACACACACACACCTCTCCAAACCCGCCCACCGCTCACAACAGAGCTGAAGAGCGGTCGCCCACTGCTCCGCTTCTGGAAGCTTAGATCTGAGATGAATCACAACATTATTCACTTTAAAGAAGAAATCTGATTGAATGAACCACTCATCTCATGAATGATGCATGCAGATCCTAAACAATACTACAATATCAAACTACTGACATGTGGCATAAATACAAAGTACTCTAAGCCTATTGCAAATTATTCAAATGGTCAAAAGTTTTTTTGGACAGAAATGAATACTTTTATTCATCAAGGACGTATTAAATTGATCAAAAGTGTAAGTAAAGACATTTATAATGTTCCACATTAAAATGTTCTATTTCAAATAAACGCTGTTCTTTTGAACTTTCTATTCATCTGTGAATCCTGAAAAATAAAATGTATCACAGTTTCCACAAAAATATTGTGAAGCACAACTAAATTGATAATCAGAAATGTTTGTTGAGCAGTAAATCAGTATATTATTATGATTTCTGAAGATCATGTGACACTGAAGACTGCAGTAATGATGCTGAAAATACAGCTGCAGATCACAGAAATAAATTACAGTTTAACAAATATTCACGTAGAAAAAAGATCATTTACATTGTAATAATATTTCACAATTTTTACTGTATTTTTGATTAAATAAATGCAGCCTTGGTGAACAGAAGAGACTTCTTTTTAAAAAATCTTCCCAAACTTTTGAACAGTAGTGCACGGTACATAAATATATAAAGTTGTTTACGAGTATTACGTCATCTGCAGTGCTTCATGGTTTTTTCACCATATTTCCACGTCGAGATTGTTTAAATTCTATTCTTCAGTGGGAATTCTACTCTAAAACACTTCCTCAGAGCAAAGATAAAATCCCTCGTGTCTCTACAGCAGAACGGATTCAGCGTTCAGACGTTATCGTGACCCATCAGCGTCTCTGAATGTGATTTGTGCATCAGAAGCTCCGTGCAAACACTGATACCTCAGCAACTTCTTAATCACAGAATAGACTGAAATAAATTGAATTGTGTTATTTTATTTGCACGTACATTCAGCATCCTCTCTCTCTGGATGTAATTACCCAGAAGGCCGGTTGGTTATTTGACGCTGTGAATGTGCAGGATGTCATTAATGGCGGACCTGCGGCGTCCTATTTACGCTCTCCAAGAGAGAAAGAGCTCTTATTGCATTGCGTGATCCATGTAATTTCATTCCTGACTTGTTATTCTTCTCATTACATGCCCGAGTCTTTCCTCCCATCCTCCGCAATGCTGCACGCACAGAGCCAGAGAGCGAGAGCCAGCGAAACGCTTCGGTTTGAACAGCAGACGACTGCTGCATTTGGAGCGATGCAATACGATATCACTATATAGTCATGAATATTGGGGTACAATAATAAATGCATGCTTTTATAAACCTGTAAACCTACAGATGCATGCTGAAATGACTTAAATTAGCTTTGTAGACATTTAAACATACAAAAAAAAAAAAAGAATAAATGCAATTTAAAGCATAACTATCATATGAAAGCATAATATAATGCAGCTTTTGTCTTCTCCAGATGTTAACTGATGGACTGGAGTGGTGTGGATTATTGTGATGTTTTTATCAGCTGTTTGGACTCTCATTCTGACGGCACCCATTCACTGCAGAGCATCCATTGCTGAGCTACATTTCTCCAAACCTAATGAAGAAACAATCCCCTCCTAATCTTGGGTGGCCTGAGGACATTTGTATTTTTTGGTTGAAATATTCCTTTAAAAATGCATGCAGAAAATTAGCTTGGTAGACAAACATTAATGTATCATAATTGAAATTTGCAGCATGAATGCATTCACTCTGAATCAGGGCTATTATAATTAACTAAAACCAAAACTGTTAAAAAAATTAAAAATGTTACTTAAATTAATAAATATGTTACCTAAAATAAAATATACTTTAATTTTACATATTACAAATCATATCACTTATATATACTATATACATACATACATATATACACACACACATTTATTATTATATTAATTTTAGTTTAGAATTTATATACTGTATAATATTAATTTTATTTTATTATGTTTTTATATCAGTTAGCTTCCAAGGCTATTTTTTTTAATTACTTGAGATATATATATATATATATATATATATATATATATATATATATATATATATATATATATATAAAAACAATATTATAAATATATTTGAATATAAATATACAAACTATAATAATATTTCAATGATACTAAAATATATTCTCAGTGTTCAACTATACTATCAATACATGGACTGATGCAAAAGAAAAGCAGCAGAGATATATAGATAAGTGATGGAATCGGCTCAGATCGAATCGTGTTTGAGTTGAGAAGCGTAATGGCACAAACAAATGATGGAAGGAAGAAAATAACTTCAGCAGAACATGCCAAGTGAAATAAAGCGGGCGCCATCTGTGATGCACAGTCTTCCCGACGCAAATTGCTTTTAATGCGAGAGTGGGATGTTTCTGCTGCCAGAAAGGTCCTTCCTCTGTTAAAGGAAGAAATTGTTCCCTGAGTTTGTGGAATTGGTGGGAAACGGCTCCCTTCTGATTACGGCCCATTTGTTCTGTCAGCATTTCCACCTGCAATAAAGCCGTCCGGCTTCTGGTCACTTCACTCACTTTTCCAGGTCAAGCGTGGGTCCTTTCAGAGTGAATCAAAGGAAACGCTCTCCAGCGCTAATCAGCATCGTCCCTGGAGAGATCGTCTCATCTGACCCCCAGCGCTCACGGGTTTCACTGAACGCAGCTTGTGTTTGCTTAAGAGCTTTCAAAGAGCTTTTGACTTAAATCCAACTGATGAAAATGCAATAATGAATGAATGCTGAACCATATATTCAATCATTATCCACAGGGATTTGATCAATTCTTCAGTAAAAAAACAAACTAGAGCTGCATGATGTTGGAAAAAACTGTGAAGCTTTGTTTTTCTGCAATATATAAAGTGCTGGGGAAAAAATACAGGATTGTTCTCCTAGTTTTAATAAATTATAATAAATATACTCTTTAATAAATATATTCAAGTAAGAATGAATCATTTTATAATTAGTGGGGTGATTTTGTTGGAGTGCATCTGCATAGAAAGATAAAATAATCAATAGTACTACAACTAATAATAATATATTTTATATACATTTTTAATTGAACAAGTTTTCAAGAATTTTAAATAATAATAATAATAATAATAAAATTTATTTTAATTTAGTAAATTTCAAATGTTTTATTTATTTATTTAATTATTATTATAATTATTTTTTTGATTGTGAAATGCTTTTATGGCTGCAAGATTTGGGAAAAACTTTAAAAGTAAGTGGTTTATACTTGGGTTTATTAATTTATTGTAAAATATTCAGATACACTGAACAAGAAGTGGAGAAACAATTTACTCAAAGACATTGGTAGTAAATTTCACAAATAATTACAAAGATATTAAGTAGCAAGAAACACAATTAAACATTAACTTTCGAAGTTAAAAAACTAAAATAGTATTTTTTAAACAGTGAAACATACACTGATAATCTTTATTTTAATCTTACTGCATAGAAAGATTCTTTTTTTAACAGATTAATACTTTTATTCAACAAGGATGCATTCAATTGATCAAAAGTGACAGTAAAAACATTTACATTGTAACTCTGAAAAAATGGTTTTCCAAAGTTTAAATAAAGATTTATTTACAAGAAAAAACTATTTCGGTATTTGTATTTCAAAATAATTTAGTTGATGAAACACCATCATAAACTACACACTTCTTTAGTGTGCAAAGATTTCTATTTCAGATAAATGCTGTTCTTTTGAACTTCCTATTGATCATTAAGGTTTACATTTATTGATTCAGCAAACATAACAGACCTGTGCCGATACCATCACATAACCCTGTACTACTTCTTGCACTATTGCATTGAAACTTCAGATCCTTGCATTGATATTTGTTTTATTTCTGAGTGCATTCATAACTCACAACTCACATACAAGCCTGTTTCACTTTTTCCCCATTTTTCCAGGCCAAACAGGAAATAAACAACTTTCCCTGCGGCCACAAAAAGCTGATTGGTCATTCTGTGATCTTTCAGAAGGAAACCTGTGTGAAAAGCAGCAGCACCGCATGAAAGACGCCGCTTATCTGCACACGACCAAACGCTCCAACTGCTCTACAATATCCCACCAGCAATTTCCCCCAATAAAAGCCTTGTTGTTCGTTTCTGACACTGTGCATGTGTGCATCTGTAACGTAACGTCCCACCTCTGGCAAAGCCTCGCTTTCACTTTTCCAGGACTCTATGCTAAACAAATTAGAAGCAGTCAAAAAATTTGATTTAGTGCACCTTCTGCTCAGTAGCTGTGTTTACATGGACCCTAATAATCCGATCATAACAGGACTACAAGCACAATCGGAATTTAAAAAAACAAAAGCACATGCAACTACATCAATCGGATTGAACTGGCCAGATCTGATTAAAACCGAAACTGCAAAATACTGCACGTGCAACTCGAAGTAGATGAATATCAAGTGTGCTTTTTAAAACAGTATGCAACAACAGTGGTAAACTGTGTATATTCATGCAGTGTGCACATGTCAAAAGAGTAAATCTGATCAGAAGCGTGTGACATTTAAACACTCACATCAACCCGATCACTTTATTTAACGTTCATGTAAACACTACGTTCGTCAGAATGAATTCGTCAGAATGAATTCACTCCGATGGAAGCAACATTTATTTATTTATATTTCAATGACGTGCTGTATTTTAGTTCTATAAATGTTTTTTATTTAATATTTAGTTTTTTTAGGACATCTAATGGTACTAAATTATATTTATGAAATAGTTACGATCCATTTATTACTTGTTAACCACTGTTTGAACACTTAAAACTTAAACTGTCGTACAGCTTGAATGCTTTGGGGTGCAGACTTAAGAATCTGTTCTGTTTTTTAAAGAAGACACTTTATTGTTGAAATTAAAAAAAAAAAAAAAAGTTAAAAAGTTAAATAAATAAAAAATGTAGCAGCTTATGAACATTGGTATTATACGCAAAAATATTTTTAACATTTTATATGAAATATTTATTTTCCAAAATCTGTTTTACTCTAAAACTGTGATTTGCAAAAATTTGCAATGCGGCCATTTTTTACCACGAGTAATTTCATGCACATGGTTTTTTTTTTAAAATGGTGCATTCACATAGCAAGTGCCAAAATTTTTGTACCAGTTTCATTTCGATGAAGTAAAAAAAACAAACAAAAAGTAAATGCACAGAAGGTTTGTTTGTATTGGATTCTGCAACTATTGAGGAGCTTTGATCGGGTCGCTCGCACCGTTGCCCCCAAATAATTTTTCACAGTAATTTTCACTAAAGCCTTGTCTTCTGAGGAAGCGAGCGAGCTGAAGATAGTCTTAAAGGGGTCATCGGATGCAAAATTCACTTTACAATTTGTTTGAACATAAATGTGTGTTGGAAGTGTGTGTACACATCCATCCTATAATGATAAAAATCCACCCAGTGGTTTTTAAAATCCTCTTTCTCAAATCAGGCTGTTCTGAGACTCCTGTCAGAATGACGTAGTTCTGTACAGACCGCTCCCATGATAGTTGATTGACAAGACCGTCTTACCTTAGACCCGCCCTGAGTGAGCTGAGCGCTGTCTGCCTCCGGTGCAGGGAAGACTAGATGTCTCAGATTAAGTGATTGAGGTGTTTTGTTGAATGTAATAATGAATAAAGCAGTCATCATTTACTCCCGACATCTGAGCCGCTGAAGACGCAGAGGATTAACGTTACTTTTGTTTTGAAGTGAATGCGCCGATCCCCGATCTACGTAAATGCGTCTATGTTCACACGAATCATTCGTGATCCAGCTTCATCTACAGAAGAAGTGAGCATAAGGGTTTATGAGTCTTTGCAAAATCGCCTTTCCTAATAATGTACTACTTAGCCAGTTTCGTGGCTAAAGTAAACGGTACTGCTAGTCACCCCACGGAAGAGAGGGGCGGGGTCAACAGAGCTCATTAGCATTTAAAGCAACATGGACTAGAATAGGTTGCTAAAAACAGCTGATTTTGACAGGTTTAAAAAGGTGTTTTATACGCTATCATTGAGAAATCTTAACCAAAGTATGTTATAGCCTTTTAATTAAGACCCTAAAGAATCATATCAACTTGTGCAAAATGGGCACCCGATGACCCCTTTAAGATAATGGTGGTCGTCATAACACGTGTTCAGATGATTAAAAGCACAGGAAAAACACAGCCTGAGGCGTTCACATTAAACCCGCCTCCCAAATCTGTCCATTGAGTGTCTTAAGCTGCCTGGAGGATGTTTGGCTGGCAGATTGCAGCCCACTCCACACTCTTTGTCATGGCAAAGATGGACGCTTTGGGAAAGAAAAAAAGAACGGATGCTTTGAGAAAATCCTTTACGACTGCCGCCTATTAATCCTGTTTAGCTCAAACTCTCTGCTGTTGTTGGGACGAGTTTGCCTGACAGCCCAGTCCTGCTGCAATCGATGTCCCAATCAATACGTCCTGTGTAGCTAAACAGGAATTAACAGGTGGCCACTGAGCTAAATGTTTCTCAACAAAGTCTGACATTTAGTTGAGGTGATTGAGTTATCTACACATCAGCTGCCGAGCAGTTTACCTTTGCTTTGGCCCGTAACAAACGTTAATCTCTAATTCAATAGAAAATTCATCAGCGGAGAGTGCTGCGCTCTGTGTGTGTGTGTGTGTGTGTGTGTGTGAGACGGTACCTCAGCAGCAGGTATTCCTTCTGGCGGGCGGCACTGGAGAAGCACTTCCTGTTCGAGCGACACTTCCTTCCCCAGAGGCTCCTGGTCAAATGTTTTCCTGAGATCTGTGAAGGAACCACAGATGAACGTTTTCAGCATGAATGCATATGAATGAACACATATAGACTCAATGCAGTCATCCAGGAAACTACATTACTGGTCAAATGTCTCTTCTGCTCATTAATGCTGCTTTTATTTGACTAAAAATACAGTAAAATTGTGAAATATTATTACAATTTAAAATAGCTGTTTTCTATGTGATTATCTGTTCAAATGTAATTGATTGCAATGATCAAAGCTGAATTTTCAGCATCATTACTCCAGTCTTTGGTGTCACTTGAATTCCTTATAAAAAAATTATATATATGTGTGTGTGTGTGTGTGTGTGTGTATGCATGTCTGTGTGTCTCTCTCTCTCTCTGTGTGTGTGTGTGTGTGTGTGTATGTGTGTGTGTTTGAAGAAATATATTGGGCATAAAAAGGAATAAGGAATATGTTTTACATAAAATGCAGCAAATCAATTATTAAAATAAACTTTTAAATTGAACATAGCTACAGTCCTAAATCTCACAAGGCACAGATGATTTAGCAGATACTATTTAAACTGAACTGAGCTAGACAATGACATCTGAATTCAATAATGAAATGCCTTTAACTGAAAATTGAGTGTTTAATATTATTATACATTACTGACACTCTATCCTCCAGGTTGATACTGTTAAGTGCTCTGACACGATCTGTATTGTTAAAAGCGCTATATAAATAAAGCTGACTTGACTTGACAAGGATGTAAGTGGTGTCAGTATGTCCAAATTCCCCCAAAATAAATAAATAAATAAAAACAAAGAAATTAAAGAAAGTACAGTATAAAGAAAGAATGAATGAATTAAAATAAAAAAAACTTAAATATTTCTAAATTACTTTGTAAATTAGTACTAGTAATTTCCTTCAACAATCTACACTGAAAAAAATGGCAAAGAAACCATTTTTACTTAGAAATTGCTAGCAAATTTCACAAATAGAATAAATAATAAAATAAATCTTCACAAATTGAACAGACTACAAAGAAAGAGCAAGTAACACATTGAATTAGACTTTTTTTGTTTTAGTAGAAAGACTGAAATAGCATTTTCTTGTAAACATACTCCAGTAATATTTGTAATATTTACAACATCAGTGAATCAAATACTTCAGTAATGATTTATTTATTTAATGTACTTATTTACTGATTGATTAGATTGATTGATAGATTGATTCGATTGAGTAGATTGATTGATTGATTGATTAGATTGATTGATTGATTAGATCGATTAGATTGATCGATTAGATTGATCGATTAGATTGATTGATTAGATAGATTGATTGATTGATTGATTAGATTGATTGATTTGATTAGATTGATTGGGCACAAAGCAAATTATCACATGGTAAAAAGACTGAAAGCATTGATGCGTTATAAATATGCCTGTGTGAGCGAGCTCTGAAGCTGCTGTAAAGCAGAAAGTGTAAAAGCAGGCCAGAGCAGAGTTACAGCGAGTGAACAGGAGGCACGCATGCATCCTGCAGTAATCACACACATCCAGCGTGACTTTAGATGCCGCTCATTCTCTCATGAGAATGTAATATTTAAGAGTGCTGTCTCTCCTCTCAGCTTCTGCTGGAATACAGATCCATGTCTTCATTCTGCATTCACCTGAGCTCCTCACACACCTTCTGCCTGCCCGGGACAGATTTGACTTCAAGCGTGAATAAAGCATGGCGCAGGACGAGGAGCGTGTGGCAGCACATGCTGATGGCCGGAGATGTAATGACTTTCTGCTTCACACTGAATATTAATATCATTAGACAGTTTAACACTGATGTTACACAACTAGTCTCCATCACACTGCATGACTGTTATTTTAGTAATAATTATAGCTTCTGCTACTGTTTTGAACTAGATTATTATTATATTTTTTGGTTTCATTTAGTTGAAGTTTTTGCTGTGTACGTTTGACAGCACTAATATATATACACACACACACACACACACATATATATATTTGAATTAAAATGTTAATTAAATCTAATTAGATTGTGCATTTGCAATAGTTGGACCGAGGCTATGGAATAACCTTTATCTGTGAAAGCTTCAAATTCTGTCTATGAGTTTAAAACTAAATTAAAATCTTATTTTCTTACCTTGGCTTTTTAAACTTTGTATATTAAATTATATTTTGATGTTACTGATGTTATTGTTTTCTGGTTTTTATTTTATTTGTACAGCACTATGATCAGCTGCTGTTGTGTTTATCTGTGCTTAATAAACACATGAATGAACCCTGCTTTTCTCTGACCAGTTTCATTTAAAGCATGTGGATTTTCCCTACAATATTTGCTGCTTATCTGCCGTCAGAGTGATTTAAACATTTATCATCGGTCCATGATGGGAAAACAGTGTCATGATGACAAATGGGTTCAGATTCATTTCTCTGTGAGTGATAGAAACATCATAAACACAGATTCACATCCGGCTCAGTGTTTCTTCTTATTGCTAGTTGTGCATCACATGTGTCTCAAAACCTCCATAGAAAGCTTCTGTATTAGTGTGCACAGCTTCACAGCACAATGGGAAAGTGCAAACCAATCTATGATATATGGTGTATTTTAATCATATAGATGTTAATAACAAAGATTAACTAATAGCTTAATTCATAATACTTTGTAATGTTTTTGCTTAGTTTTACTGAGCATTTTTAATTGCTTTAAATGTGTATTCAACTACTACTACTACTAATAATAAAAAAACAAATTATATTAAATGTAATATAATACGTTACAAATTAAAACCTACTTTATTCCTATATGCACATTGTATATAAGTGTTGTGGACAATAATTTATATTTGTCAAAATATGAAGAGTTCTGCAAAAACAGATAACTCCGTATTTGAAACGTTCAAAAATCATGTTTTTATGTTGTTATCATGTTTTAATTTTTTTATCGTGTTAGTTAGCTGTATTTTTTTGTTATTTTTACTTAATCAAAATAACCCAACTGCAGTTTGATTGAGATTAATTGGAATACACAATGAAAAAACATAACTTTTGATGAACTCTTGAAATGAACTCATCATGGAATGCTATATAATAATTTCTTATAATAAATAATATTGATGATGACAGCTAAAAATATTATAAAATTATTTTAAAATATACTAAATAGTGCTGAGCAATGATTAATCGTGATTAACGGCATCCAAAATAAAAGTTTTTGTTTATATAATATGTGTGTGTGTACTGTTTATATTTATTATGTATATATAAAGACACACACGTACAGTATATATTTTGAACATATTTACATGTATTAACATGCATATATTTATATTCATATAATTTATATTATATAGATATTTAATATATAAACATAATATATTTTTCTTAAATATATACATGCATGTGTGTGTATTTATATATATATAAATAATAAATATACACAGTACACACATACATATATTATATAAACAAAAACTTTTATTTTGGATGCCGTTAATCATGATTAATCGTTGCCCAGCACTAATTCTAAACAGAAGTTATAAATATGTCTATAATCAAGCATGATTTGAATGGGCATTCAGAATTCGGACAGACAAAGAATTGTTTGCATTCTCAAAATGGTAAAATAAAAGTAAAATAAGGCCGTATGATCTGGCCATATTGACTCATGTGCCTGTCACTTCTCGAGCTTCTTTGGCTCCAAACAAATCTAGATTACTTGTCACTTCTGTGCTACTAAATGAGAGCAGGGCAGACTGACAGCGATTGGCTGAATGGGCTGTCAATCAGACAGAGGGGCGGGTCTTTGCTGCTGACAGTGATGGATGAGCGGCGCTCCCACGCTCTCCTCTGGGCCTCCTCTATCTCTGTCTGTCTCCTCCACGGCCGTCCAGCTCCACAGAGGACGACAGATACAGAGAGACTCTAATAAAAATCCAATATTTCCCACACGCGGTGGGAGAGGAGAGAGCAGGAGGCGCTCCATCAGTTCTGCTGGAGGTGGAGGACGTCAGTGTTATATAGAGCACAAGTCTCAGCGCTCATCCATCTGCGCTCGCAACAGAGATCGACAACACGCTACCTGAAGAGAAAATGACAATCAAGGAAATCCTATTTAAGGGCCGTCAGTCAGCAGCCATCATCACAAGTACAGCGCCATCCGCTTGAGTGAGGAATGACAGGAATATCAAAAACCACTACAATTAGAAAATGATGCTTTTTTTCACAGAAATCTCATGACTATATTTAACTTCTTTAGCTCAGGTTTTCAGGCTGGTGTATTTAATGAGCATGTAGAGCAATCTGTATTTAAATATAGTCAATTAAATTAAATATTTCTATACAAATAACACCATATATATTATATTTTAACAATACATATATTTTATTTTAATACTATATATAAAATTTTTATATTTGTTTAAATAAATGTATTATACATTTTAGTTTAGTTTTTTTTATTTACAATATTTTATTACATTATTATTAATATACTATTTAAAAATAATATTTAAATAAAAATTGGGCCCAATTTGGCCATTTTCACTTAGGGGTGTACTCACTTTTGTAGCCAGCGGTTTAGACAATAATGGCTGTGTGTTGAGTTATTTTGAGGGGACAGCAAATTTACACTGTTATACAAGCTGTACACTCACTACTTTACATTGTAGCAAAGTGTCATTTCTTCAGTGTTGTCACATCAAAAGAAAAAAAAAAATTACAAAAATGTGAGGGGTGTACTCACTTCTGTGAGATACTGTAGGTAGGTAGGTAGGTAGGTAGGTAGGTAGGTAGGTAGGTAGGATAGATAGATAGATAGGTAGATAGGTAGATAGGTAGATAGATAGATAGATAGATAGATAGATAGATAGATAGATAGATAGATAGATAGATAGATAGATAGATAGATAGATAGATAGATAGATAGATAGATAGATAGATAGATAGATAGATAGATAGGTAGATAGATAGATAGATAGGTAGATAGGTAGGTAGGTAGATAGATAGATAGATAGATAGATAGATAGATAGATAGATAGATAGATAGATAGGTAGATAGATAGGTAGATAGATAGATAGATAGATAGATAGATAGATAGATAGATAGATAGATAGATAGATAGATAGACACACACACATTAAAAAAATTATAATTAAATCTAATTAAATATTTGCCAAAAATAATGAATATATTAGTATTAAATAAATAGTCACAGGTGTTTTTACAAGTGAAACAAAAAATAAAAATAATTGCAAATAATTGCAAAAAATCCAAGGCTGCTAAAAAAAAAAAAAAAAAAAAAAGTGAAAAAGTGTCTCTGTTGTGCTCTATGGAGGCTACATCACATCATTTACACACAAAAACCAAGATGGCAACGCGTCTTAATTGTGATGTACTATAATATTTTACTGTAAAACAGCATAATAGTTCTAAAAATAGGCTTACTTTCCTTTATACTAAACATATTCAGTTTTTTTCTCTTGATTTTTGGTTAAATGAGCCTGTTTTTATGAGATTATATTGCTCTCTCTACACACATGCAACAGAGAATTTGCTTAAATTTGGACTGGAGGTGCAGAATCAATGAACCAAATGAGCAGAAACAGGAGACGCGTTTGCTGGAGTCGATGCGCTGATGATAAAGAAATGTTTCATGCATATTTGATGGATGGATTATAATAGGCTAAGAGTTATGAAACAGAGGCAGTGCTTGTTAACTCAGTGTGTTATAGCTGTGTTTGACAGAAACATGCGGTTTGTGTGTGTGTTGGGTTGCTGTTTCAAGCAGAAGCCCAAAGATGTGTGTTTGTCCTCATGATGAAGGGTCTTATGGGACGTTTGGATGGGTACAGTATCCCAAATGATCCTCTAAATTTGAATTACTTTCACAAACAGGCTGTTTGGTACATTATATTTAAAGAAAGATGTGATATAAAAATAACTGGAGTTGTTTTGTTATTTTTCATGAAGACATTCAACAGCAGCATCCGGTTCTGTCAACCGTCCTCATTGTGGAATAATGAATAAACAATAATAACAAATGTAAGAATGGCCTCATGCCTGTTTTCTGATCTGAGGTCAGTGAGCAGATGCTGTAAGATCCTGTGGAGAGCATCATTAGCGAGTCTCTCGCTGTTTGTCACTGAAGAGAGGAGAGGGTCGTACAGTGAGACCGAGAGACTGTCGCTGTCTGAAACACAGACAGAAAACTGCCTGCGGCCGTCACACACTACAAACCAAGGTCAAGCAGAGACAGACACACACACACACACACACATCAGCTGCTATTAGAAGAAACACAACTTTATTCTGATCAGTAATTATATTCACTGATTGATCAAAAGACACTGAAGAGCCACATTCACCATCAGATCAAACGATCTGAAAGAGAATAAACGCTTTGCTCTTGTGACACACACACACACACACACACACACACCAGCTGCTATTAGAAGAAACACAACTTTATTCTGATCAGTAATTATATTCACTGATTGATCAAAAGACACTGAAGAGCCACATTCACCATCAGATCAAACAATCTGAAAGAGAATAAACGCTTTGCTCTTGTGACACACACACACACACACACACACACACACACACACACACACAGCACCTGTCATACAAATATCAGCTATTAAATAGTGCCATAAATTTGACATATCAAATGCCAAATGTTGAGTTTGAAGTTCTTTTAGACGGCCTGTTTTAATAAATCACATCAAAAATAGATTCAAAGATTTGTTTGCATCACACCAAAATGACTGAAATCTGCATGTGGAATTTATCAGGAAAGAAAATTTTATATTTATCTGCACAACTTGTATTTCCTCTTTAAAAAGTATATATATATGCACTAAGCTTTTTTTTGAAGTTACAGTAGCTGTTTGGATGAAACGTTTATATATTCAGCAATTTAAATAATAATTTAATGGAGTAATGGTGAAATAGTCTAAGATTATTTTTAAGTAGATTTTACTGTGTTATAAGTGCATTAAACAGTTTGAATATGTTTTTAGAAGTCAGAATTGCTCTTTGGATGAAATTATGGAAAGTATGTGTTTCTCTCAGTTCTGTGACCCAGTGCTGTTTCCACACCAGTGAAAGTGAAATGAGTGTGTGGGAAACGGCTTTAGTCGCATCCGAGTCGCATTACAGTAATAACAGCGGCTGAGTGGCTGTTTAAAGCATGAGTCAGTCGACACGCCGTGCTGCTATTGGCAGTTTAAACAACTCACACCAATTACCAGCGTTTTCATTCCATTACAGTCGTCCCTCGAGACGAGCCACGGCCACAATTAACTGCTTGTGTTCTGACACACGTGAATCCAGTCTGGAGTCAGAGACGGCAATAAATACTGCAGCTCTCCACCTTAACACCATGAATTCCATAGCAATGAACACCCTAGCAACCATATAGTAGCTGTTAGACCAAAAACACTCCACAAATGTCTTAGCAACCACCCAAGACACCCTAGCAACCTCATAACAACCACCCCCAAAAACCCCTAGCAACCATATATTTGCTGCTGAATTAAAAACACTCTACAAATGTCTTAGCAATACCCTAGCAACCACCCAAAAACACCCTAGCAACCTCATAACAAACACAAACTCTCAAGCATAACAGGACGATTTAAATGAAAACGAGGCACAGAAGTAAAGACGTAACATTGGCTCTGCGATCGCATGTTCCAGGGCTCGCAAAATTTCTGAATCCCTGGTATCCCTTCGGGCAGGTACTCTTCAGATTTTGGTAGCCCGAAAATTAATTTAACTAGCCCAAATAAAATAAAGACCATAAATGTCAATCAAAAACATTTTCAATACACAAATATCAACGAATATCAAGGAAGACCCCTTATAGTCAAATAGTCAAATAAAAGAGTTTTATTTGACTATTTACAAGGTATCTGCAGAATTCTTAATTTAAGGCAATTTAAATTATTTCTTATACCATTTAACGTATTTAAAACTGTCTAAGGCCTTAAAAACTCTTCAGTTTAGCTGTATCAAATTTAAGGACCCGTGGGAGCAATGTTCCCTCTAATTTGTTTTCTTGCTGAGCAAAACTTCTCTATTGGGGGACATTTCTGGCACCGGAGCAAAAGCATTCTTTATACCAGACCTGTACAGCACGCACACAAATAAAGTGTGTAACTTTTAACTTTAATGAGCTATTTATATTTGATTTGACCCTTGATATAACTAAATGATCATTTTAGGTTAAAGAGAAAACATGTTTACTGAACAATACACTGCAGTTCAACAGATTGGATCAATGATGTTTTCTAAAGAGGTTTCTTTTGCTCATCAAGGCTGTATCTATTTGATAAAACATACTGAATATTAGTTCACAAAATAATATTGTGAAATATTATTGCAATTTAAAAAAAATGTTTTCTATTTTAATATACTTTAAAATGTAATTAATTCCTGTGAAGCAAAGCAGTATTTTCAGAGTCACATGATCCTTTAGAAGTTATTCTAATACGCTGATTTATAATCAATGTTGGAAACAGTTGTACTGCTTTTTTATTTCATTTTATTTTTTATACTGTATTTTTTGGGACCTGTGATAAAAAATAAAAAGTTAAAAAGAACAGTGTTTAGTCAAAATAGAGATTTTGTGTTACAATATAAACTATTCAAAATTTGGGGGTCAGAAATTATTTAAGATAGTTTAAAAAAGTTTAAAGAAAGTTAAATAAACTTTATTCAGCAAGGATGTGTTAAATGGTTAAAATTGATAGTAAAGACTTCTATTTTTAGAAAATATTTCTATTTTGAATAAATGCTGTTCTTTTAAACTTTTTATTAATCAAACAATCAAAAGAAAAGAAACACCGGTTCCATATAAATATGAAGCAGCACAAGTTTCAACATTGATAATAAATCAGTATATTATTATGATTTCTGAAGGATCATGGGACACTGAAGACTGGAGTAATGATGCTGAAAATACAGCTGCAGATCACAGAAATAAATGCTATTTTAAAGGATAGGTATTAAAATAGGAAACCAATATTAGACATTGCAATAATATTTCACTATATGACTGTTTTTTCTGTATTTCTGAAATGAATACAGCCTTGATGAGCAAGAGACTCAAAGTCAAAGACTCAAAAACAAGGTCTATTATAAAACAATAATTTATCAGGTTTATAATATAGCTCTAACATAATATATTATCAAAACCAACTATTTAACCTGATAGAATAGAATAGAATACAAACTGAAGCCAAATTTAAGATGACATCTGTAAGTTAAATATAAAAACCGTGAACATATGAATTCTTCTATATCTGTCTAAACATGGTTATGAAGTACAGTTTGTACAATACTCTTGTGTGTGACTGAACATGTTTCAGAGTTTAGTTACCCATCCTCCGCTATTTCCAGCACTTAATCAAGCCTCTCTTCTTTAATACATGAGGACGTTTGTCTCTCGTGTTGAGCGCACCGCAACCATTGAAGTATTGAGTTTCTACAGCGACTCGTTCATATCGTTCTCTTTCTATGAAACCTGTAAACCGCATTCACCAACTCTAACTCTGTCGTGACATCAGCTCTATAGCGGTTTGCCCCGAGCATTGCTATTCTGTCCCTTTTACTGGCGGCATTCAATCAAATGGCTTCCCAACTCATTTTTGTGTGTGCGAGGCACATTATTTCTTCTGCGCGGCCGCGGTGGAAGAAGAGCGCGCTCAGTTTAGAGGGAACACTGCGTGGGAGCCCTGTATTTAAGGCCCGTCGGGCAGGGCAGTGATACATTTTGGTAGCCCGACTGGAAAACACTATAGCCCCGGGACGTCGGGATAGCGATTTTGCGAGCCCTGTGTTCCTTTGACTGACTCATTACATCCTGGCAAACGGTTTGATGAGTTTCCTCGTCCAATCCATCTGAACAGTTTGAGCTAAATCAAAGCTCTCCTCAGTATCTGTTCGTTCACTGTGCGCCGCGTGGGTTTCTCACATTAGCAACGAATGAAGAAAGCGGCCCAATTTAAAGCACTTTGGGGTTCTAGACAATACGCCATCCATATTTTGTGCCGTTCCTGCACCAAAAACCTGAGTGGTGAATAATGTACGGTAGAGCCGGACAGGGTGGAAATGAGCAAACACACACGTTGAATTTATTACCGCCTCTAATGGGCCAAATGCATTACAATGCCATTTGTGATATGTAGCACTACACAGCCTTTCTGCCTATTATAAATTAATGCAAGGCTGGAGACGATAGATGCTGCATTTCAAGAACACAACAAACTTTCAGAAGAGAAGCTTTAGCTGCACGACAGAAAACACAAAAGATCAAATCAAATTACACGCAGCTCTCATTCTGCTGAATCTTACGACACACATCAAACATTCAGTGTATTTTATGCAAAAGTTTGGGTTGGAAGATGTTTTTGAAAAGTCTTTTCTGCTCACCAGGGCTGGTTAATTGGTCGATAATACAGTAAAAAAAAAAAATATATTTTAATTTAAAGTAACTGTATTCTGTCAATATCTCTTAAACTGTCATTTATTTCTGTGATCTGCAGCTGTAGTTTCAGCATCATTACTCCAGTCTTCAGTGTCACATGATCTTCAGAAATCATAATAATATACTCATTTACTGCTCAACAAACATTTCTGATTATTATCAATGTTGAACACAGTTGTGCTGCACAATATTTTTTGTGGAAACTGCAATTCCATTCAAAACACCCTTGCAACCATATAGCAGCTGTTCAACCAAGAAATACTTCTTAGCAACCATCCAGAACACCCTAGCAACCATACAGCAGCTGTTTTACCAAAAATGCTCTACAGACTTCATAGCAATTCCCTAGCAACCATCCAGAACACCCTAGCAACCTCTTAACCCCTCAAAAAACCCTAGCTACCATATAGCAGCTTCTGGATCAAAAACACATTAGAGACTTCTTAACAACACTCTAGCAACCACCCAGAACACCACAGCAACTGTTTAACAACTGCTGGACAACAAAACAGGCAAAATATTACCCTAGAGACTGTTTAGCAACCACCCAAAACAACCTAGCAACCTCATGGAAACCATCAAGCAACCCTGGTAAAACATTAGTGAGTTTTAAACATGCAAACATCAGATTTCATTCAATAATTTAACTTCAGCTGAATCTTACAAAGGCCTGAAAACATTCAATGTTTTATACAATAAATATTCTAAATAAACCCCTGACATCAAGTATTAAAATTCAGCGTGTAACTCACAAACACCCTGGCAACCACCCAAAACACCCTAGCAACACAACAGAAAGAAGAATGAAACACAGATTTCCTTTCTGAAAGTGAAGTTTGCTTTGAGATCTGCCACTGTATGAAATGCGTTGAATAAACCACACAACAAAGCGTCTCCTGTTGGCTTTGGCTTTGGAGGGAATCTCACAGCTTGTGTTGGCCGCGACGATGACGGCTCCTCTAAGCCAAACGCAGCGAGCAGATCCGCTCGAACCCCTGACCGCACTCGTGCTCCCATGAGCCTCCTCTGCCGAGCCGCGACCGCACACGTGGACACATGTGAAAACAATTACACTGAGTGCTTGTGTTCGGCTACTTGTGCTAAATTACACAGGTTAGTGAGTTAAGGGCCATTTACATAGCTGAAGTCTCTCGTCAGCCGTGGCGCTGACGCTGCTGTCATTATCGCCAGTGAACCAATCCAGCATTTGATTTGAGCTTTAATCTCTGACTTTGAATCCAGATAAACACTTTTTTCGAATTTTGAATATTCGTCGAATTTCAAATAAAAATCCACATTTGAATGCAAAATTTCATATTTTAGGTGTGCGTCAGACAGCCTTATCAGTGGAACACAAGATGCGATGACGATGTAGGTGTCGTTGCATTTTAATGCTTTTTTTTTTTAGCTTATCCAGTTGAACCTACTGGATGCCGCACTGTTCATTCAAAATATTGCGGAAAAAGAGAACAACGATGCGGAGAAGATCTTGTTTAAAACTGAAACCAAGCCGTTCACATAGAAGGCATATTTATCACATTTTCTAGAGGGATATCCATCACCGTTGCACTCGTGTCTCGCACAACAGAGCCGCATTTTTAGAAAGCCTTGCAAAAGTAATGCAAGTTGAACTTTTAAAAAACATGTCTCAAGACTTTATTTTTTATTAGTTTTTTTCCCCATCCCACTGCATCTCATGTTTTTATATTAAAAAAGTACTCTTTGTGATTGGTTTTTGGTCCTTTGTATTAAACTATACATACATGCATGATGCTGTTTTGTTTCTAATTGTTTAAGCAACTTAATTATATAGTTTATAACAATTATTTTCAGATATTCGTGTTATTTGTTTGCTTTGTAGAAACGTGCATTAGTAATATTTTGCTAGACTCTTGTGGCCTCAGGAGAGAAACCAAAAGATTTTCCCCCCTAACTGAAATGATGCCTTTTAAATTTGAATATAATTCAAATATTGATAATATTTAAGTACAAAATTCGAATTTAGTTTTTCAGCCATTTTGACCCACTGAGACTGGAACAGCATACTACGCTAATGATTGCTGCAGTATATATAGCGTGCATACCATGTATAGTATATAATTTTCCCATATACAGATGATCTACTAAATGTGCACACTGCATACAATAAATTGCATCCCAAAATGCACTGCACTCAACCTACTTCCAGTCTAACAATTGAAATGTGAACTGTGATTTTAATTATCTTTTATGATTCATTATTTGTTCAGGCTGCAACATTAAATAAATATTTACACATAATTAGACTATAAATGCTAAAATCATTTTAACTGGGTGCCTCTCACTGAATTAAACATGCAATAGTATGTTTGTCAGGGAATAATGCATACTGTTTGACTAAATGAATAGTACAGTAGGCAGTATACAGAGCATACTCTGCAGTATTCAGTCAGAGTAAGCCAGTATTCTCTTCTGAACATCATGCATGAAGGACTGCAGTGATTAGAACAGCGTACTATCATTTCTGTTATATCCATATTTTGCAGAAATGGTAATAGTATGCTATTTTGAATATAGGTTGTTTGAAAAACAAAACTGCATACCGTCTACTGCCAAAATACACCATATTTCACAGTATACTGCAAGCCATTTTTAAATATAAAAATATTAAAAATCTTATTAGTATATAACTTAATATTTCAGTTTTTATTGTATTACAAATGCTTAAAACTTTAATGTAATTCAACTGTAATTCAAAACACAAATTGTATGCATGTATATATACAAATACTTTTTTTTAAATAAAGTATTAAGTTTTATGTATATACACTATAGTAAAATCAAATATATTTAATACTTTAAAAAAACTTTTTACAAAATAAAAATATTTGTAAAAAAACTGATGTATTTAAAAAAAAATATATATACTTTTTTTCACTTTTAAGTTTTGTGTATTTTATTTTATTTATCCTTTATTTTACCATTGAGTCCCGTTGAGATGCAAAATCTCTTCTTCCAGGGAGTCCTGGCCAAAAATGGCAGCACAAAAAGTTTCACAATAAAACAATTACATTCAGGTGATTACAAATACATAACAAAAAAAACAAAACTGAATTTACTCATAACAAGTACATGTTTCCTTTAGAGTAGACCATAAAAGTTTTTTTATTTTATTATTTAAAGAGGGGAGTGTTTCCAGCATAATAACCCTCTGCAACGCTGCACTGAATATACTCTTGGGACATTTAAAAGAAGTTTAGCAGAAGATCTAGTGCTGTAATTACAAGTGTAAAAGGATAAAAGACTGCAGACATACATTGGTAATTTACCTAACAAACCCTTAGTGATAAACAACAGCATATGCACTTTCCTTCTTTGAAACAAAGAGGATCATCCCACCAATTCATACAATATACAACGATGAGTGCGCGAGGAAGCACTCGTCACAAAACGGAAAGCAGCATGGTATACATAGTCCAACTTTTTAAGTGAAGATAAACCTGCATGCATATAGATCACATCACCATTATCTAACACTGAGAGGAAACAACTTTGTATAATTCCTTTCTTGCTTCAAAAGGAAAACATTTCTTTAAGCGAAAAAGAACACTCAATTTTAGTTTAAGCTTTTTTAAAAGTTTTTCAATATGTACATAAAATCCCAGTTTGTCATCTAACCATATACCCAAGTATTTGTAACAATTTACTCTTTCAATAGATTCAGTGTATATATAAGAAAAATAAAATGCAGTTTAAAAAAATAGTAAAAATATTATTTTTTTCCCAACACAACCAGCATCTAGCTATAAATAAATCATAAATTTGCATTTTAAAACAAAGTGTGTCTTATCATTTGGCAGTCTGTTTAGGTAAAAGAGGTTCTAAATAAAGGCTGTTATGACTCCCAGTTCACTCATCACACTGTAAATGGAAGGTCAAGTCAAGTGCATTTTTGGATACAGTATTTAATAACACTGTGCTCTAGTTGTATCTTGTGCATTTTGACAAACGCAGTATTTCAGTCAGGTGTTCCATTGTGACAGTAAACACACATCAGCGCTAGTGTGAGTAGTACAGTAGTGTGTTATTGTGAGTCTCTCTCTAGTTGAGTGTGTTGTGTGGAGGTAAATCACAGCAGTGTGTGAGTCCGTGTTAAACAGCATCTGCGTCCAGATCGAAGCTCGTCCCCTAATAACTCACGCTGGAAGTGCCTGACGCAACGCGCTCACAAATCACACTCACCATTAATATCCTCAATGAGAGCGCCAGCCTTCTACAGCTCCTGAACTTTACGGCATTTCCATTGATCAGCGATCCACAACAACAAAACGCTGCTTATTTATCGCTCTGGAGTGTTACTCAGGCCCTGATTAAAACATCAGTCACAGACGGGACGCTGAAAAAGGCTAAATGATCGCTGCTGTTTCCATTAGCCTCTGGAGAGAGATGAGTGTTTGTTAGACACCGACTGTAACTAAAGCCCATGAGGAGATCAACAGGTCAACGAGGAGGAGTAATTAAGCGCCCTAACCAGGTGCCAGCAGCAGTTTTTCACTGAAAAAAGCAAGTACTGTACAGTAGGGCAGGGCAATATTTCGATTAATTCGAATGTAATGTTTTGCCATGATTTTATTTTTTAGAAATCAAGGAATCTCGATTTTGAATAGAACTATTACCAAATGTTAGAATTACACAATTTGACAATATGCCCATGATAACCGTAAAGAGAAAATAATGATCCAACCGCATGTCGGAGCACGTGATTAAACGCTCATGTATGACACACTCTGTGAAGGACCACAAGTAGAATATATCGCTAGACACCATTCACAGTGTGTGCGCTTTTGTGTTGATAAAGATGCGACGCAGCAGTTGAAGAGGAAAAATGCAAGAAGATGGGAGTGAACTTCTTTTGACTTGAGTGGTGTTTTTAGAAAGCCGTTTCATGGAAGAGACGCTGCAAGAGACGCGAGCGCAACAGTCAAACAGTCCATGTTTACACAGAAAAAACAATGGAAAAGCAACGCATTCGAATAAAAAACCTGTAAAGAAACACTACTGTATGTCTGATATCTCATGTTTGCATCATGATGACAGATTGAAAGCTGCGGTTCATTGTTTTTACAGAACATTTATAGTTAATAATAGTCTACTGGTGGTATACCTTCAGTCATTTTTTAAATAACCATGACTTTTGAGAATTTTCAAAGCGTTTTTCTTGTATTATTTCTGTACATTTAATATAAATAATAAAAATGTAAATACAAAGAGAGAAAATCTAAGAAAATCTTCTGCAGTGACTATAAATATTCAATTTTTTTTAAAGTTTAAATTTTGTATTATATATATATATATATATATATATATATATATATTTTTTTTTTTTGTACTTATTAAATCAAATATAAAAACCCCCAAATAAAAACAAGAAACAAGAATAAAGAAAAACAAAAACAACAATAAAAACATATAAAATTAAACTTAAGATTTTTCCTTTGAATTATTTTATATATGATTTTGTTAAGTATTTATTATTTTTATATTTAATTATTAACACACACAAAACTGCATAATATTAAAATATTTTTTTAAATACATGATAAATTTTGTTATATTTATGAATTATTTAGGTATTTATTTTATATTTAATTATTTATACACAAAAATTTGCATAAAATAAAAATGTTTAAAAATACATGAGATATTTGCTATATGTATGATTTAAGTATTTATTTTTATATGTAGTTAATGCAAAAAAAAAAAAAAAAAATTATATATATATATATATATATATATATATATATATATATATATATATATATATATATATATATATATATATATATATATATATATATAAATATATTTTTTAAAATGATCTGTTATATTTATGATTTATTTAAGTATTAATTTTTATATTTAGTTATTAATGCACAAAAATGCATAAAATTGCAAATTGCAAAAAGTGAGGTCAGCAGCTGCATATAAAAGCCAGCGCTGTGATTGGTGCGATTAAGGATGCGGCTTTTGTTAGCATCACCAAATGAGGAAAACCACCACAAGAATGTAAACGCAACACACTTCCACCAGAGGAAAGGAAAACATCAGCATACACTCCTCCATGTCGTCCCAGTTCCTGTGTGTGTGTGTGTGTGTTTGGACTCACAGGCGATCCGGACGTGGGCTTTACGGCTCTTGGTGGTTCCTGCAGAGCTCCAGGCCACACACTGACACCAGAAATCCTCCAGACCGAAGAGCTCCTCCACCTGCTGACGGGTGATCTCGATACTGGCCTCCCGCACCACCAGACCTGCACACACACACATTACGTTTCTGTGAATTGTGGGGACTTTCCATAGACTTCTAGTACTTTTATACTGACCAAACTATATTTTCTATCCCCAACCCTAACCCTAAACCAACCCCTTACAGAAAACCTGTTTGCATTCTTACACACTCTCACACACACACGCACTCTCTCACACACACACACTCTCTCTCACGCTCTCTCACACTCGCTCACACACGCACGCACATACACACATGCACTCTCTCACACTCGCACGCACATACACACACGCACTCTCTCTCACACACACACACACACACACACACACAAGGATGTGCAGTCTAACAGCTCGCACGCGTGACCTCTGCCCGTAATCCAAGTGTTTTCTAAAACAAGCTGATTGTTGTGAAGCCCTCAGGCAGGAATTTCAGCTCCATCCACTTAAAAAGAGAAAGACTGAATGTCCAAGACTGCCGGTCAAGATCGCATGTGTCCGCAACAGAACTCATTTTCTAACTATTTGATTCAAAGCTGTGTTAGTGATTTTAACACACATCTGCTTCACGTACCTATATAATTGTGGTAAAATCAGTGTAATGAATTTCTGTTTAGCTCATAAAAAGTATAAAAATAACAATTATAAATATTTAAAAAATATATTGAATATAATTATGAAAATTACATTCATCATCATCATCATTATTAAAACTAATTTTAACAAATAAATATTCTAAAATAATGCAAAAATTCTTTTTTTTTTTTTTTTTTTTAGATTTATTTTTGCCATTTTTGCCTTTATTATGGCAGGACAGATCAGACATGACAGGAGAGTGGGAGAGATGGGGGGGGTTTCATGTTATAAAGATCAGCTGATGGATCCATGAATATCGGAATTATAGGAAATACGAGTTTCCTAATCGAAATTGGACGTGAATGGCCACTCAAGTCGTATTTACTACCGGGAAATTCTGAAATAATTTTGATACAGAGTTTCCGAGTTGGGCGGGTCATAAACTTTAAACATGGTGGAGGGGACAACCATTGCTGCTGTCAATGCTGTTCTCACAAAAACTACATCACTTTGTCTTGTAGCTAAAGTAGTGTATTTATAGGCTAGATATGAATGAGCATTCGAAGCATATTGTATGTTTTATTAGCATGTATTTGACCGAAATTCCAGAATTTTCAGCAAACTGCATGTATAGCGCGGTGAATGTTTATATGATCGTCAACCAATGGGATGCTACATTTTATTCTTTCTGACATTAAAGCACTTGACAAGCTCGTAATCACGACTTCATAAGTGGGAAATAGGATATTTCCGATAACACGTGAAGGCAGCAATATTCCTCCGTTCTGTCACGTCTCTGCTGGAATCATTCTTTACACTTTACATGCATGTTTTTGGCTGCACTCATAGAAAACTCTGTTCTGTGGCACTCAGAAACACACACGACACTGACGTGTAGAGATCATCATAGGAGCATGATCAAACACACACACACACAGATGGACTGCCAGGATGATTGAGCTGTTTGGACTCTTTCTAGCCGCATTTGGAGTGTCATGGCGGCCCGATCCTGTTTGCTAAACTCCTCTGATTATTGTTCATCTGGCCACTGGATGCTAAACAAATAAATGCGCTCACAGCAGTGGCCTTCAGCGACGCCTCGCATCTACACTTTATGCCTCCAGCCGTATATTTCAAAAGAGAGCCTCGTCTAATCCGATCAGAAACATGACGTATCGCTCTCATGTCTCTCTGGATGAGTGTGTAAGAGGAGACGTTCAGCTGTCGTTCGTGTGTGTGTGTGTGTGTGCGTGTGTTTGTGCGTGCGTGTGCGAGTGTGAGAGTATGTGAGTGAGTGAGTGTGAGTGCGTGTGAGTGTGTGTGTGTGAGTGTGTATGTGTGTGTGCGTGAGTGAGTGAGTATCTGTCTGTCTGTGAGTGTGTGTGTGTGTGTGTGTGTGTGAGAGAGTGTATGTGCGTGAGTGAGTGAGTATCTGTCTGTCTGTGAGTGTGTGTGTGTGTGTGCATGTGTGAGTGTATGTGTGTGCGCGTGAGTGAGTGAGTATCTGTCTGTCTGTGAGTGTGTGTGTGTGTGTGTGTGTGTGTGTGTGAGTGTATGTGTGTGTGCGTGAGTGAGTGAGTATCTGTCTGTCTGTGAGTGTGTGTGTGTGTGTGTGTGTGTGTGTGTGTGTGCATGTGTGTTTGTGAGTGAGTGAGTGAGTGAGTGAGTGAGTGAGTGTGAGTGCGTGTGAGTGAGTGAGTGAGTGAGTGAGTGAGTGAGTGTGAGTGCGTGTGAGTGAGTGAGTGAGTGAGTGAGTGAGTGAGTGAGTGAGTGAGTGAGTGTGTGTGTGTGTGTGTGCATGTGTGTTTGTGAGTGAGTGAGTGAGTGAGTGAGTGAGTGTGAGTGCGTGTGAGTGAGTGAGTGAGTGAGTGAGTGTGAGTGCGTGTGAGTGAGTGAGTGAGTGAGTGAGTGAGTGAGTGAGTGAGTGAGTGAGTGAGGGAGTGAGTGAGGGAGTGAGTGAGTGCGTGCGTGTCGGAGCCCAACGGGCCCCAGAGATGGTTTTTGGGCACAGGTTGTGATTGGTTTGTGTGGCCAGCGGCTCCAGCTCGAGTCGTAAAGCTGCAGTAATCCTCTATGCTAATGTGCTGCACCGCTCTCCTCCATCCAGCTTCTTCTACATACTAATTGCTTGTTGCTTCATCTGCACACATTTAAAAATCACACACGCGCTTGACAAAAAAAAAAAAAAAAACAAGATGACAATGCTTTTAATTTATTTATTTATAAACATACAAAATGCAAATATTTAGAATTTGGTTTAATTTAATCAATGAGATTTAAATGACATGAAATGGAAAAGTGTATTTTTTTCACATAGATTATAAACAAATTATAAAAATATAAAATTCAATAAATTATCATAAATTCTAATTAAAAAATTAATTTCACTATTTCAAGTTAAAAGTTCATGCAGTGTGACAAATTGAAAGTACAGACATCTCTAAATTAGTACAAAATATAAATAATATATATTAACATATCTAAATATAAATTATTATTTGAAAAAAATATATAATTATTATATCCTAGTTATTTTTTTATAATTCTAAAAATATTTTCAAAATTATTACAAAAATGATTATTATTAAAAAATAAAATGTAAATAATTTGACCGAAAATTCGCATGTGATACTACAGGACAAAATGTATGGAATGAATGAATGTATGGAATGAATGTATTGAATGAATGTATGAATGTATGAATGAATGTATGAATGTATGAATGAATGATTGTTCTGTTGTAAATCCTGAAGTGAAACGATCCAGCAGTTATTGTAGTGCACACGTTACATGCTGTAGAAGAAGACAAACAGGCCTGTATTTGCTCTCTAGTTATTTAGCCGCTTATTAGGATTAGGAATCTAGAGCTGGCACTGAAATGACAATTCTAATGCGCTGGATAGAGCTCACATTTCTCACACATTCTTCCTGTCCTCCAAAGCCAACAAGCACTCCAACTCGCCGTTATATTTGCATCAAAACGGCATTATATTGGAAGCTACAATGCAGAAAGGCTTTATTGGAAACGCGGCGTTCATCTGCGACCAAATTATTCCCGAGGCCGTCATTCAACTCCTCACAAACTCATTTCAGATGCTCACGGACGACACATCAAAGTCTGGCCTGGAAACCATGGCATGAGGAGCGTCGTGAAGCGGTTTGATTGAGGCAGAGGCCCGTGGGAACGGCTGCTCAGTGACCGCAGCGCGATTGACCCTGTTTATGAGCCACTATCAGCTTCAATAATTAAAGCCTGTGTGATGCTGGAGCTTCAGCCCAGAGAAATACTGTACTGTCCTGTTTTAAATCATTCAATTGTTTTGAATATGGCAAATAATAAACAATAGTGTTATAATATTTTATCATAGATTTTTTTTGTATTGTAAATATTATATAATTTTATACAATTATTATATAATTGTTTAAAGTTTTAATATTTAAAAAATATATATTTTCTTTTTTTTACTGTATATTATAGGAATTGATGACTGATTGCACTTATTAGAAAAACATTTAAATTCTTGATGAAGGAATTCTAGATTAAATTATAAATTTAAGTAAAATGTATATAAATTTAAAATATAAATCATAAATTATATCTAAAAATAAAAATGTAAAATATATTTTTTACATTTTATATTTTAAAATACTTATTAAATTTAACATAATTGTATACTTTTTACAATAAATTATATTATATTTATAAAATAAATTATTAGAAATAATATACAATTCTAAATTGCTATTAAAAAATCAATTAGGTAAATTATTATAAAATATTAAAAACTATTATGGTTTTAAAAATAAACTAAAACTTATACAATATTTAAATGTAAAATAATGTTGAATTTGTAGATATACATTATATATTTTTTTTAATATAATTGTATCATTTAAATTTATTAAATAATATAATTTTATAATTCATATCTGAGAAAAACAAATAAATTAGAAATAATATGTAATTATAAATAAAACTAAATACTGATTTTAAAAAGTAAAAGTTAATTTAATATAAATATAAAACCATTATATAAAAATTACATAAATATTATACAACACAAATTTTCACAATATATATAATGTCAGTTAAATTCACATTTATATATCAGCTATCATACTGATTCTCAATCTTCACATAAAACGACATGACATAAAAAAATTATTGGCTAGTGAACTGAAAACGGTGGACTAAAAAACTGCAACAAATACAGACTTTATGAGCACCAATCAAGCATCTGGCTGAACGATGACCTCAAAATCCTGTCATTACGCAGCGGGTGACTCCAGTACGCCACGCTCTTATTACCGCAGAAATGATGATGAAATAATTTTCCTGCCTGTCATACATTACGTCTCCTGTGTATGACACGATGCATTATTGATCAGGGCTCTGGTTCTCCTGTATCGATCTGCTGGAGATGGACAGCTGGATCAGGCCGAGGGTGTATGGCAAGCCGTTTTGCCACTTTTTGCGACTTTTATTCCTTCTCAGGATATTAATTCTTGATATCAGGAATTCGATTTCTACTAGTAACAATGGCTATTTTTGAAATCAGCAATTACATTTCCACTAGTAACAATGTTAATTCTTGATATCAACAATTCAATTTTCACTAGTTAAAATGCTAATTCTTGATATCAAGAATTAAATTGTTGATATCTGTAATTGTATTTTCACTAGTTAAATGAATATCAAGAATTAATTTCTTACTAGTTGAAATTCCAATTTCACATCAGAAATGCAATTCTTACTAGTAAAAATGTCTATTCTTGATATCAAGAACTAAATTGTAGATATCAGAAATTACCCTCCCAATTGTTGATATCAAGTATTAACATTGTTACTAGTGGAAATGTAATTGCTCTTATCAAAAGTAGCCATCGTTACTAGTAGAAATCTAATTCCTGATATCAAGAATTAGCATTTTAACTAGTAAAAATTGAATTGTTGATATCAAGAATTCATATCCTGAGAAGAAATAAGTCAAAACGGCTTGCCACAGAGGGCGTCTCGATCATCACTCAGCTCTGTGGTGTGTGTTACACATAATGAACTCAGCCGGCTGTGAGAGGAGATTAACGGTCAGACGCTCCTCACCTGACCTCTGCTGCCCTTCATCTGATGCTGGCCCTGTTTACGTCTTCTTATCACAAGCACTTTATTTTACAGTCCTGCTCCACATACTATGTAGCTACCTTATATTCCAAGAACTTTCTTAGGTAGGTACACTGTACACTGTTTTATATATATATATATATATATATATATATATATATATATATATATATATATATATATATATATATATATAATTATTTAACTTATATATTATAATGTAATACAATTTTATATTAATTATATTATATACATGGATATTTTATTATTAAATTCAAAATGCATATAAAATATTGCTTATTTTTTCTATTTTTATTGTTATATATAGCATTCTTATATATACTTATTCCAGCCAAATCAGACGATATCTGGACAGCACTTGCTGGATTAAACCTTCACATGATGAGGCAGTTCACACGACACCGACGCTGCTGGCAAAAGAAATGAAATCGAAGCGTTCCTATTTACTCCTGGTGGCCGTTTTGTGTGGCAAGCAACATAATTAAACACGGCGGGTGAGAAACACGTGACTCGGAAAGAAACAAATCGACTGCCATCCATCTTGTGTCGCTCCTAAGTGCCATGGCTCACGGATGAAACCAGCCCACACCCATCGCAATCATTCAGACACTATAAATAGACGCGATCCCGAACGGCCCATCAGTAATGCGAGTTGTGAGGCGCGGATGAGTGTTTAAGAGGCCGGATCGATAGGAGAACATTTGAGTAGGTGTTTCTCCTCAAAGCGACTCCATTGGCTTCCAGAGAAATCCATTTGCAGCAAGCTAATGATCTGAGCTCGGCCTCCGCAGTAAGCCAACTCTTTCTTTATTTATTTTGGGGACAGCAGGCTGGAGCCACGCAGCTCTGCACAAAATGTCTTTTAATCTGCCTCTCTGACCAAACACAAGAAGAAAAGCAGCGCGAGAGACACACACACAGAGAGAGAGAGAGAGATTGTGACCATCAGATCAGGTTTCCATCAGCTCAAATAGCTATTGACCAGCCAGAGCAACTTCTATCTGCGGCTCTATTCTGTCAGTCAGGAGAAATTAGAGAGGAGAGGAGCAGCACTATTCCTGCTCTTTATGACCAACTACAGCGCAGTTACGTTTTTAAAATACTTTCTCTTCTGACTCATTTAATCAAACTGTCAAGATGTTTAAGATGAAGTGACTGAAATTTGTTTTTTTTCTCCAATTTACATAAAGTGAAACTATTACTAAATGACTAAATGATAGACACTTGAAATATTACATTTTATATACACACATTGTATAACATACAATATAAAATTATATATATATATATATATATATATATATATATATATATATATATATATATATATATATATATATATATATATATATATATATATATATATATATATATATATACACACATACACATATATACATACACATATACATACATACATATATATACACATACACATATATATACACACACACATAAACCATCCATAACTTTAATATGATATAATTAATTATAATATATTCATCATTATTTATTATTAAAACATACATACAAATATTAATATTAAATATTACAACATTGTTTATTTAATGTTTTACATCTTTATTAACTAATAATAATAATAAAATATAATAATTCATTAAAATTTACATTTACATCTTATTAAGCAGATATAATATGCTCATGATCATTTAATTTATTATTAAACTAAAAATGTAACAGAAATATTAATATTAAATAGTGAATTTTTTTGTAACTTGTCTATTTTTTATATATACAAATGCATTTTTGTAATAAATTTTATTTATTAATACTTCATTTATGATTATTTATTTGATTAAAATGAAAATATAAACAAAATATTAAATAATAAAATATTGTATTTATTATATAAACTTAATTATAATATTAATCACAATATATTGTTTATATTTATATATTTTTATTATTAAAATTGAAGAATACATATTCTTTTTTTTTTTTTTTTTTTTTTTATGAAATAAAACAGTAGGCCGTATACAGTATGCTAGTAATGAGATTCAGTTTTTCTCTCTTCCTCTTCCATTCAGAAGCCTGGCTCTGGAGTGATTCAGTCTATGTGAGACGTGGACTCATGGAGTTTCATATTTGCGCTCTCAGCACACAAACTCCTCTGACATTCAGGGACGAGGGACGATACTCAGCGTTAACCTCATCTTCGTCAAAGTCACAGCTAAGAAAACCGTCGACAGGATGATTGAAAATCAGTTTGCTGCGAGCTTTAAACTCAAACCCCAATACACAGATGAAGATTTATTTCCATTCCATTCAATCTGCATGTCTGTTCGATGTGTGTTATTGTGTGTGTGAAGTTTTTGCAGGTTCCTCAGTGAATCACAATGGTCAGTGTGTGAGAGAATCAAACACCCCGAGGGTCTGGAGCCATTACAGACGACACGGCTGCTTTGATTGGCTGCATTCAGCTGCCAAAAGAGGGAAATTGAGTTGTCGCCGCGAGCGCTCAGGTAGCAATCTCGCTCTCTGGCGTTCAGTGCCGCGTCCCTATTGAACGGCTGGATATTAAATCCCTCCGGACACACACACACACACCAGCATTGTCCAGCACCTCATTTCCAGCCCAACATCACTCCCATCCTCCTCAGGATTCAATAAACGGAGAATTCAAACACAAACCGGCCTGAGAGTCGAAGCACAGCAGCTGCGGGTTTACATGACAATAAACTACAAATTCAGAACGAACTAAATCCAGTAACAACTAAACAATGTGCCAAATTGGGTAATTGTTTACGGCATCAATTTCACATTTTGAAACACTTACTCTGGAAATTAGTTAGTTTTGCAAAACTTTCAGCTTGTCTTTTAGATTACAATGTGTTAGTCTCTCTTTTTTTTTTTTTTTTTTTTTTATAAGCAAAACTGCATAAAAAGGACCGTTTACAAACCAAACTGGACTGACAACTCTGTTCTGTTAAAAAATAAATAAATAACACCACCATTTCATTTTGTAGTAATTAATACATTAAATAAACACATACTTTCATAACAACAAACTAGAAAATCATAAAAAATGTATAAATAATAAATCAAAATATATAACTGTATTTACTATAGTTACAAACCAGACCAGGCTGACAACAACAGTAAATATATAACAAATAAAAAATATATGTGTGTGTGTGTGTGTGTGTGTGTGTGTGTGTGTGCACCTGGTATTCATCACGTCCTGGGGACCAAATGTCCCCACAAGGATAGTAATACCAGTAAATCTTAATCTTGTGGGGACATTTTTTGGTCCCCATGAGGAAACAAGCTTATAAATCATACAGCATAAAGTTTTTTGAAAATCTAAAAATGCAGCATGTTTCCTGTGAGGGCTAAGTTTAGGTGTAGGGTTGGTGTAGGGCAATAGCACATACAGATTGTACAGTATAAAAACCATTACGCCTATGGAGAGTCCCCATAAAACATGGAAACCCAACATGTGTGTGTGTGTGTGTGTGTGTGTGTGTGTGTGAAAAAGTGTTGGCCCCCTTCCTGATTTTTTTATTTTTTTGCATGTTTGTCACACTTTAATGTTTCAGATCATCAAACAAATTTAAATATTAATCAAAGATAACACAAGTAAACACAACATGCAGTTTTTAAATGAAGGGTTTTTTTATAAAGGGAAAACAAAATCCAAACCCACATGGCCCTGTGTGAAAGATTTTGTCAAAGTCAAAGTCCTGACCTGAATCCTATTGAGATGCTGTGGCATGACCTTAAAAAGGCGGTTCATGCTCGAAAACCCTCCAATGTGGCTGAATTACAACAATTCTGCCAAGATGAGTGGACCATTCCTCCACAGCGCTGTAACAGAATCATTGCAAGTTATCGCAAACGCTTGATTGCAGTTGTTGCTGCTAAGGGTGGCCCAACCAGTTATTAGGTTTAGGGGGCAAGAACTTTTTCACACAGGGCCATGTGGGTTTGCATTTAGTTTTCCCTTCATAAGAAAAAACTTAATTCAAAAACTGCATGTTGTGTTTACTTGTGTTATCTTTGATTAATATTTAAATTTGTTTGATCTGAAACATTAAAGTGTGACAAACATGCAAAAAAAAAAAAAAAAATCAGGAAGGGGGCCAACACTTTTTCACACGTGAATATATATATATATATATATATATATATATATATATATATATATATATATATATATATATATACACGTAACTTTGAAAAATAAAGAAAACATTATATATAATAAATATATTTAAAATATACTTTAAAAATGTTCATTTATTTAATGTGTATTGTGTAAATTATGTGTAAATTGTGTGAAACCTGTTTTTAAGTAAAACTCTTTACTGCATTTACAATCAAACCTGACTGGCAACTGTATTCTGTTCAAAATAAATTAATAAACATGAAAAACATTAAAGATTTGTAATAATAATCTTAGAATATTTTAATAATAAATTAATTTCAATACAAAAAAATACCATAATTAATAAAACATAATAGATAATAATAATAATAATATATAATAGGAGACATATACAAAATACTGTGTGTTATTTCAAATATATCATTATATCTGTATATCATTTTTTTCCCCTGTTGTAAAATGTAGAGAATGGAGCAAAATAGTGGTTCAGTTGTAGAAGTGCCAGCGGCTCGTGATTCGCTGAATGTCGTCATCACAGGAAACAGAGGCGATAAAGAAACGGACAAAACACGCTAAAATGAGCTGAGAGACGCTGAACTCTTCAGAGCAACAGAAGTACAGATGAGACACAAACGAGATAGAGGAGTTGAAAGCGAGCTCCTGAAGCGCTCTGGAACTGCAGAGAGAAGCTCCAGATCCCACGAGTGATTGTTACCAAGGGTTCGAGTGAAACAAGTGTGTCAGACAGAAGATCTGGGCATCAAAACTCCTAATGATGTCCATGTCCCAAACAAACCCTTTCTATGGAGAGTTTACGGCCGTCTCTGTGTGGCCCTCGCAGTTTAACAAGGTTGAGGAATTCCACTCTCATTACAAGCTGGAGGAAGGTGGGGGGCGCCATAAAAAGTCTCCTCTGAATTATTCATTTGCTTGATTTTCTGACTTTAAGACCCGACCGCCCGAGGGACGAGAGCTGCTGTGCATGCAAGGCCTTCACATTCATATCTGTGTGCTTTCCTCTTTACCCCATCCCAAAACACCCCCACTGGTACAGAAATGAGTTTACAAACTGAACTGACAACTGTATTCGGTTAAATAAATAAACTTATTATATACGCCATCTCATTTCATCATAATATTTTAATAATAAATATATAAAATAAATTTATATAACTTTTTAAATGAAATAAATATTTATAATCAAATATTTAATAAATACATATGATTTTTACAAAATGTAAACATTTATATTGTTATGAAGTATTATAATATTATATTATGTAATTTTATATCAATATTTCTAGGTAATTATTATTTATTATATATTTATTACTTTTTATATGTATTATATTATTATTTAAAACGTATTATATATTCATTCGAGTATTTGTTTTTATTAACAATTAATATACTAGTAATATATGTACTTTGTTAATACATTATTAAAATATTATATACAGCATCTCATCTTAATATATACATTAAATAAACGTATACTTAATTTGTTTTTTAATTAAAGAAAATTAAATAAGGAATAATAAAATACATAAATATGTATTATTAAAAACATTCATATTTACTTTGTCATTTAGCAGATGCTTTTATCCAAAGCAACTTACAACTGAGGACAATAGAAGCAATCAAAACCAACAAGAGAGCAATGATACACAAGTGCTGTAACAAGCCTCAGTTAGCTTAACACAGTTCTTTTTTTAATTATATAATAAATAAAAAGAAAACATATAGAATAGAAAAAGAACAGAGCAAGCTAGTGTTAGAGGCCTTTTTTGCTTTTTGTTAATTGTATAATAAATAAGAATAAAACAAATAGATAGAATACAAAAAGAACAGAGAAGCTAGTGCCTTTTTTGCTTTTTGTTAATTGTATAATAAATAAGAATAAAACAAATAGATAGAATACAAAAAGAACAGAGAAGCTAGTGTTAGTAGTTTTTGTTTTTTAAGAGAACAATAGTGCTAGAGTTCGAGGGTCAAATAAAGATGGAAGAGATGTGTTTTGGGCTGATTCTTGAACATGGCTAAGGACTCAGCTGCTCAGATCCAGTTGATCAGGTCATTTCACCAGGAGGGAACATTTAATGTAAAAGTCTGAGAAAGTGATTTTGTGCCTCTTTGGGATGAACAATAAAGCAATGTTCACTTGCAGAACATAAAATAAAATATTAAACTATTTTTAAAAGATTTATAATACAAATATATATTTTTATATAATTATGCTACAGGAAATATATAAATGTATATAATTAATATCCAAACACTAACCCGAGGCCTCATCCACGCGCTCCTCCACCGTGTGCTCCTTCTGATGAACCCACTCGCTGTTGCACTTGAAGTAGATCTGCGTGGCCGGCGTGGCTTTGCAGTCCAGGTTAACGGGCTTGTTCTTGACGATGTACGCCTCCTCCGGCTCCATCAAGAAGTGCGGGAGCGGCTCGGGCGGGTCCGAGGGGAACGTCTCCGGGAGCTCACCCAATCCCAGATAGTCGTCATCTACAGAGATAGGAGATGAGAAGAGAAGGAGTGAGTGTTTTATAGAGCATGTTCATATACATGTGTTTGCCTGCGAGGCTGTGAGCTACTGTTCGCGACAGCTAAAGAGAAACAGACCCAGACGCTCGTCATGGAGAGACTGTAATCACATGCAGCTTGTGCATGCAAGCAAAGAAATATATTCCAACATTTCACTTCTGCTCTTGCTTATGAACCAATCCAGCGTATACTTTAAACCTGTCACTGTGCACTAAAAACATTTAAAAATTAACTGTACCTCAATTGTAAGTTGCTTTGGATAGAAAATATCTGCTGAATGAATAAAAGTAACTGGATGGATGGATTGAAAGACAGAAAGGTAGATAGTCGGATATATAGACATTCAGACAAAAAAGACATAGATGGATAGATAGTCAGATAGCTAGATAGATTGACAGCAGGATAGATAAACAATCAGACCGACCGACAGAGAGACAGACAGACAGACAGACAGACAGACAGACAGATAGATAGATAATAGTTGAATAGATGGACAGACAGACAGAGTCGGATAGACAGACAATCAGACAGATAGATATTTGGATAGATTGACAGAGAGATAAATAGTTGGATAGACAGATGTGCAATTCAGTAAATTCGTTGCCCCGTCATTTCCATTAAACTTCAACGTGTTGAAGGCAATTCATTCAATTTCAAACTCTATATACTTATACTTATGTATCTTATACTTATGAATCATGTTGTACGTATTTGATCTTGTATGGTTAGAAGCGTCATGTACTTGCATACAGTATGTTTGGTGCCTTAGACTAAATGTGTGAGTTTTCATTTCCCACAAACCTGCGGCTGTCTTCTTCAGCCGAGGCAATCTGGTTTATTTAATTCCACAGATATTTGTCTGCAGACGGGTAACCGTCCTCTGTAATTACGCCTGGCTTTCATCAGTCCTGCCTCACCTTGCCTCACCGGTGTCTTCCTCATCAAACACAAACCTATATTTATCTGATGCTGGCAGAGCGACGGGGCTCATGGAGAAAAGTCAACAGGAAGAGGCAATCCACATTCCCTTTGAGGACAATGAAACCGCGCTCGAGACGGACTGGGCTCTATACGTCCCGTGTTTGCCGGTCGCGTTCTAATATCTGCCCTCTGACTCCATGTCTCTCCACGAGAGGGAAGCGCAGAGGCGTTTGTCACCTGCAAATACACTTTCTATTCTTAACACCCGGCTACCAGACATCCATTATTTACACAAGAGGAGAATGAATCCGGAGCGAGAGACAGATTTCTGGCCACACCTCTGCACCCTCGGCCGAGCCGCGTCTCACCACACCTGTACGCTCTTAAAAATAAAGCTTCTTCAGGCATCAATGGTTCTATGAAGAACCTTAAACATCCATGGAACCTTTCAAATGCAGAAAAGGTTCTTTATAGTCGAAAAAGGTTCTTTAGATTAAGTCAAACATTTATTCTGTCTTTATACAAAGCATTCTGTTGCAGCTGAATAACATGAGCAACACTTAGGCCTACAAGAGGAACTTTTGCTATGCTTTTAACAAAAATACCACAGCAAAAACAACTAGACTTATATAAATTTCAAATATTAAAGTGTTAAGTGGCAAGTAAACAGTCTGTAATAAAATAGGAACAAATAAATCAATTAGCAATAGCATAAATAAATACAGCTGAACCAAATTTCAGGCACAGAAACTACTTAAAATTTTAAAAACACTGCATAGTTTTCTTTTCATAAATAAATATAGATTTAAGTTATTAAAGATATTCAGTCATACGGAGCCCCTAAGTTCTCTTGCAAAGATGTTTGCGTTCCCTCGAGAGAACGCAAAGTTTTGCGAGGGAACGCAAACATCTTTGCGAGAGAACGCAAAAGATTTGAAAAATATTTTTTCCTCCCACCCCAAATTTTTTTCACCCACCCCGAAATCTTTCCACCACCATGAGCTCTAAGGGGCTCCGTACAGTCAAGATCAGTGAATGATTTTCTTTTGATTTTTGATTAACATTAATAACAGGCAGTGCATTAATAACTGGCCCGGAACAACCTTTTCTGCAGTGAAATGCACACAAAAAGGTGCAAGTTCTTTCCGTTCATGCACTTAGATCATTTTAAAGCACATTAAAATGAAAACGCAGGAATCGTTAAGCAGAATCGAAATGCACGCATCATATCGAATACCCGGTTCTTGGAAATTTGGAACCAGTTCTAAAATGAAACTAGTTTTCTGTACCCAACCCTACCGCCCTTCAGACCTTGTCAGAGAGCAGCATTGACATCACATCAATATCAGCCGCAATGTAACAGGCCCATGTCTGAGTGTTAGGGGAACGAGGAGATGGAGGTGAACGGGTAAGACTGCATTAGCACATAGAGCCCCAGGGGATTCTGGGTAGAGTGCAGCAGCTTTCCATCACGTGTAGGTCTTAAATCACACCTGCCCCGTCACTGGCCTCTAATCACCTGCTAATTGAAGGGGAGCCGTAACCTTGGCTTGACCCTCCACATGGGTCACCTGACACATCTGAGCATGCATGAATGGAAAGTTCAATTTTTTAAATTTTCAAAAACTGTAACCACAATTAAACATTTAACAATGACACTGTAATGTGTGCAAGCGGCTATATGGTTGCAAGTGTGTTCTGGATGGTTGCTAGGGTGCTCTGAGTGGTTGTTAGGTGTTTTCTTCCTGTCTGGAGTGAAAAGAGTCCTACATCCTCAAGTATATGTGATCTTCTGGTTCTAATGTGTTCTAGGTGGTTACTATTTGCAATCAGTGCTGGGTAGTAGCTAATTACACTTGATTCCAAAAATCAAGTACTTGTAATTAGAGTATATTACATTTTATAATGCTTAATAATCATAATACAGTTACTTATTCATGAATTACAGGGCTCCAAACTGCGACTAAAATGGTCGCATTTGCGACCAAAAATATTAATTTGCGAGTGAAGTTTTTGCTGAGGTCGCCACTGGCGACTATATATAATTTGCATGAAAGGACTTTTTTCCCGATTGTTTTGCGCTCACATCTTTTGTTATGTTCACGTATTAAACTTACATAAGACGATGCGCATCAAAGTTTTACTGGAAAAGAGTTTCAAACAGTCCTCGTCTCTGCCGCACACAGTCTGCTGAACGCAGTGAGAGAGACCTGAAAGGGCCTGTTTACACCTGCTCACTTCATGCATTTTCTCTGATCAGATATCTATATGATTTGTTAAAACGTTTCCCCATTTACACTTGGCCACATAAATGTGTCTTCGCAAAACGGATATAAATCCGTTCTTCAATTCCCGCTTCATATGCAAATATAAGTTCACGTCAATGAAAGCAATGGATAATTTTATTAATTATCAGCTAATTTCAATATCAAGAGAGCGCGGCATCAGCACTGGAAAGATAGGCTAGTCTCGCTACTTTTAATGAAGAAGTTTGTGTGTTGAGCGTCTGCGACTTACTTTCAGGTTCATTCAGTTTGCGCGTCGCTTGCTGAAGAAATACTCCGCTACTCATCCGCGGTGATGCGTGTTGCATTGCGCTGTCATATCTGACTATAACATGCCATATAGCCTATAAAACGCTCTCACACGTCTATTATTTTAATATTATGGGAGGAGTAAAATTACCATATGTGGTTTCAACAACCAGATGCATTTACACTTGTCCGGTTTCGCCCAGACCTCCTCCTGAAGTGGTTCGAGCGATTGGATTTATATCCGTCTCGAATGCGTTTTGGACAGCTTTGTGCTGTCTTACTTTTTAATAAACAAAGTATCAGCTTTAAAATGCTATGAAATTCAAATGATGCGGTTTGGGTGCTCTTTAATGCGGACCACAAGCGCACACTTTCGGTAATATAAACACCAGTACCCCGCGTCCACACGGTCCGTGTATGCGTCCGGATCGCGCGAGCGGAGAGTATCGCACTTAATGCTCAGGCGCGATCTCTTTAGCACCTCAGTTAAAGCAGCAAGTGAACCCATTATATATTTCGATTTACTACTATAGTATGAAATGAACATGATCAAAAGGTAGGCAATAAGAAAGCCTATAGTACAACTTACTGAAATGTTTTATGGAAAATCTCATTCAGTGTTTCAAACTGAGGAAATGTATAAAGCTTGTAATCATTGCATTGTAATACATTTACCTCAGAATAACCACTCAGTGTCCATAAACTCATCAGTCAACTAGAAAAATAACTATAAAGAGGAGCATTTTGCTATTTTTATGCGCTGTTGCATATTAATATTTTTACTTATTCTGTTGTACATGATTCAACTCCTCCTATAAAATTGCATTTTACTAATGAAGAAAAACAGACTGAATGTGTGAAAGACGTGACAACATTTATAGGATGCACTGCACTCAGTTGCCAAGTGATGCTTATGGTCCATGATATTGGTACAGATTCTGTGTAACCAACAATTCTTTGTGACTGTATATTTCAAGTTGTAAAAGACATTTAGTTCACACTTTAAGTGAACCTTAGTCCCCCGGTCGACCTGATCATCTACAAGATGGATTAAAATGCTGATAAAGCCTAGAAAAGATAAGACAAACACATGACAAAATGATTGAAATGTTAAAATAGGGGGGAAAAATAAAATGATAATAATAAAATAAACCACTTTTATTTTGTGGCACCTAAAAAAATTATTTGGCGCCTAAGTTTTTCTTTTATAGGAGCCAATGGCTCCTTACTCGATTTTTTTGTCTGGAGCCCTGAATTACATAAATTTTATGGATATACAATAAACCCAGTTTGAGAAACCCTGGTTTAATGTAATGTTTAATGCATTTTATGATGCAGAAATCAAAACTTTTTATATCACAATGGTATACTTAATGGTAAGCTTAACAAGTTAAACTAATCTAAAATAGGCCTACATTACCTAAAATGAATAACCTAGATTACGTTACTAACTACAGTTTCCATCATGTAATCTGTAATCAGTAATGGACAACAATTTCTAAGTAATCTACCCAGCTACCCAGAAGTGTGTTCTGGATGGTTTCTTTGTATTTTCTTCCTGTCTGGAGTGAAGAGTCCTACACCCTTAAGTATCTGTGATCTTCTGGTTCTTAAACATGCATATGTGAGATTTTCCCACCTATTTTATCGTCCAGCAGATGAAAACCATAAATCAGATTCACGTTTACCAGTGATTTACCTCTCCACTTTGAGTCTGGGCCTAACGCTTTTAACCGTGGTAAAATCACTGTAACAGACAGCCTCTCGGGGCTTATTGCTTTTGGTCTATGAATGCTTATTGGATCTCTTTAACAAAAATGAAAACACATGGTGCTGTACTTTAAAAAAAACTGGGACGGGACATTAACATTCGGTCTCTATTATAGGGCAGAGAGACACAGCGCACCACAACAACACAGGAAAAGCATTCAGAGAGCTTCCCATTGGACGGTATCTGAGCAAACCAGGGCAGGTTTATCAGCTCGACAATTATCTATGGACCAGAACCACGACCCGGTGCGACTGCCAACCCTGCCGAGCACGATCGCTATCTCAGTCACACACACATGCATCCAAACACACACTTGAACATTTCTTGAACGCTGCCCTCGTGCCAAACCACTGACAGTCATGTAAGCCTCGCAGAGACCGAGACGTCCCAGACTCCTCCTGCCAGCGCTCCAGACCTTGACCCAAAAACGGCCTCCTAGAACGGAGGAAACTCGTGGAGCCTCGCTATCAGTGTCTCGCGGCAGGCCTGAGAGATCAGACGGAGGCATGAAAGGCTTCAGCGTGCCGTCTCCGCATGCGATCTCCAATTCATCAACCTCCACAGCAGCAGAAATAATGAATAAAAGAGGCTTTCTGGTGAAAAAGCGTACGAGAAATGGAAAAACATGACAACGCCAACAAGCCCCCACTGATTCGCAGATCTCTAGTGGACAAAAGAGAGAGAAAACAGTTCACACTCACTCCTGCGTCAAACACAAGACATAATGCAGCACATGCTGCGTCCATCAGCCCTGTCTGTCTGTAAGGCACAGCCACTGTTTCTTTTGCAAGCACTGGTCAAGTTTGAGACTTCCTAACATGTTTTTTTAATCTACTGGGGAAAGCATGATAATGTCTATTTTTACCCTATTCATCTGTTACCCTAAAAACATCTTCAGAAGACAAAAGATGAAACAAATCCATCATTAAGACGTTTTTAACTAAAATATGATCCATAATAAGGCTTCCTCCAGTGAAAAAGTGTTCTGGTCTGAATCAGGAGAGAAATCTGCACAGATCAAGCAGCGAAGACAAAACAACAAATATGTGGCTGGATTTTGATGTGAGGGACAACAGGAGATGCACTTTTTCACTGGATGAAGTGTTATTATGCATTATGGATTCGTATTTTAGTTAATGATGGATTTGTCTCAGCTTTTGTCTTCTCCAGACATTAACTGATGGACTGGAGTGGTGTGGATTATTGTGATGTTTTTATCAGCTGTTTGGACTCTCATTCTGACGGCACCCATTCACTGCAGAGCATCCATTGCTGAGACACTGATGCAGAGACACATTTCTACAAATCTGATGAAGAAACAAACTCATCCTAATCTCGGATGGCCTGAGAGTGAGCATAACTATTCCAGTAGACTGTGGTTTTGTCCCAGTGGTCCGAGGGGCTGTGTTGAGCTCCGCCCAGTCTGCATGCCGTCACGCTGGAGAAACCTTCACGCCAGGCTGCCACGCTTTGATGCTGGTGCTCGGGGATGTAATTTGAGTCACAGTTATCACAATCACATCTAGAAAACTCAACCACACCTTCCCCTCAGAGAAACAGGCCTTCCATCGAATTAAAACAAGAGAAAAAACAGGAATAAACGTCCCTGACCTTGAATCATCTAAAGCTGTTGAGTTGCTGTCACAGGCCGAGCGTCTTTTAATTGCATGTTTTTAGCTTTAGCAGTCACACCGCGCAGCCACCGCGTGACCTTCGTCACCTCTGGAAACTAGAACAACACGCTTACGGCAATTAGCGTTTCATCTCCTCTGATGCAATGCTTCATGAAACCACTCGCAGCAGAAGTCTGTTCACTTTTGCCCATGAATCTGCAATCCTTCTGAGTGATTTTATTCAGAAATCTCCCAAATTGCTTCCATATGAAGTGAGATTAAAATTTAATTTCATACATTTCCACGGAGGCTGTAAGAATATGCAAAAGGGATCATATTATGCCATAGTACTATAATAACCAAAAAGGCTTTTCTGAATATCAATCCACATGCGAATTTGGATTATGATGCTTATTTTATTGTTTGCATAAATCAAATTAAAACAAATCTGGAGGGGAAACAATTGTTTTTTGGCTTCATTGAGCAACTAGACACCATGTTGTTTTTTTACTTGTCCAGTTAAATGCATCAAATCAACTAGTAACCAGGCAAGTTTTTCTACAGGAATGTGATGCATAATTTTTGCCTTTTTTTTTTGTATTTATACATGTATTTTTTTGGTCTAGCTACAGTCATCAAATCAAATAGTAACTAGTTAAAAAAAAAAAAATCTGCAGGAATATAATGCATATTTTATGTACTGTTTTTATTTTTATAGTCATCAAATAAACTTGTAACTACGCCAAAAAAAAAATAAAAAATTCTGCAGGAATATGATGCATATTTTGTCCTTTCTGGTATTTAGTTTTTATTTATTTATTTTTTGGTCTAGCTACAGTCATCAAATCAACAAGTAACTAGGAATATGTGCAGGAATATGATGCATATGCATTTATAGTCATCAAATCAAGTCTAGGCAAAAATCTAGACAAATAATGTTTTTTTCTGCAGGAATATGATGCATATTTTGTGCTTTTTTGTTTGTATTTATTTATTTATTTTGGTCTAGCTACAGTCATCAAATCAACAAGTAGGCAAATAATTTTTTTCTGCAGTAATATGATGCATATTTTGCGCACTTGTTTTATTTTTTAATAGTCATAAAAATCAACTAGTAACTAGGCAAAAAAAATAAAATTCTGAAGGAATTAGATGCATATTTTGTGCATAAATGTTGTGTCCAGTTAAGACCATCAAATCAACCAGGCAAGTTTCAGCTTTTCTTTTCCTTTTTTCCCCTGCAGAAATATCATGCATATTTTGTGCATAAATGAAAGCGGAACACTTCTTCGAAAAGTAATAACCGTGGCATCCTCGTGCCTCTCGATTTGTAAAAGTACCACAAGATGCCCTACATTTTGTAAATATTGAGAGCGCGATGCCATGAGAAAGTGTAAAGCATGAGCACATCTAATCCGCACTGACATAATGGCGTATGACGTGCTCAGGAAACTGCAGCTGGAATGAAAGCTTGACTGTATGAACACAGAAGGAGATAGATGGAGGCAGCGAGCGGCAGAGAAGGTCAGCGAGTGAATATTCCAGCAAAAACTTTTCAATTGGATTTCTCCTGCTGGATTGCTTCATGAAAATGAAGCCACGCTCTCGTAAGCTCTGATATGAAAGCAGAGCAGCGCAGTGACCCGACAGATCACAGTATAGAGCCGCATACGGCCCGCGTCTCCTACAGGTTCAGCTGCTCGAGGCTGGAATAGCAAACACTTCTGAGATGCATTGCACTGATGCGATTGGAGCAGTGAGATTTTAGCACTATAATTTTCATTTTATTTGTAGGTAAAGTTTTAGTACTTTTTTTTTGTTTTTGATCATTTTATTAGTTTATTTTTTTGTGTGTGTCTATAAAGTTTTTATTCATTTTTACTTCAGTTTTAATTTTGTTAGTTTAGTACAGCAACTAACTGAAAATTTGCCTTGGAAACTAGATGAAAGACATTAAGATTAAGTGTTCTTTTATTTTCAGTCATTTTGTTGTGTTTGTAATTTTATTACTTAGTTTTTTTATATGTCTATATAGTTTTTGGTTTTGGAGTTACTGAAACATGAGAGGTCTTTATCCGCTCATCTCAAATATCAAAGTGTCATCTCAACAGCAAGAGACACCAAAGATCTGTGTGAGGAACTCAATAACTCAAAAGAGAGGCTTCTTAAAATAAAGAGGTCGAGTCCTTTGTAGCTTCACCACACGAGAGGAAGGACTCTTTGAAAAGACAGGGAAGATAACCAGCTAAAACAAGAGCGATAACATTCATGTACGAAAACAAACACCGAACCCTCTTCACCTCCCTCTCATATGGTGGATCGGAGATGAAACTGGGGAGTCCAGGCTCTCTTTCTAGTGTGTAGGGGCCCAAACATCTTCAAAGCCAGACAGAAAAACCCAAAAAACAACACAAGCCCCTGCATGTGCCGCCCGTGTGAAGCGAGCAGGCCATGTCTATCCAAACAATCCGCTCTGACAAGAGCTTGCTGGGAATAAATGATGAAGGAAGTGTCCTCGGAGCCTCTCGGTTCGGGTTCAGCAGCAAAGCATCTCCATCACCCACAGCCTGATTGTTTTTTCAATTAATAGAGCTTCCCCAGAGCAGCGCGTGCCATGTTTAATGTAGATCGGCGCTGGATGTGTGTGAAATCTGCTGTCTCTGGGATGAAGTGTTTCTGAAAGCGCATGCAGCACCTGCGAGTCTAAACGCTGAAGGAAAATCATCGCAATAAAACGTTTTGCCTTCAACAACTTGCTGAAAGGAAATGTTTAAGTTTTGTTGCATTTTGTTGTTTGTAACTGTATTACTTTTAATGTGTCTATATAGTTTTTATTAATTTGACAATTTTAGTTTTAAGTTTTTTTTTTAGTTTTTAGTGATTTGGTTGTGTTTGTAATTTTATTATTTTTATGTCTATTTGTTTTGTTTTTTTGTTAATTTTTATTTCAGTTTTAGTTATTTTGTTACTTCAAGTTAAACAAAAATTTTAATGGCAACTACCAGAAAAAAAATTACATTTCTTATATTTTTAGTAATTGTGTTGTGTGTTTGCAATTGTATTACTGTTTGGGGTTTTAAATATGTATATAGTTTATTATTATTAATATTATTATAATTAGTTGTTTTAGTTATTTTTGTACTTAAGACTAAACAAAATTGTGCCTTGGCAACTAACTGAATATATTGTAAATGTATTAGTTTTGGCATATTTTTCATGTTTTTTATGTTTTGTTAATATTTAATATTAACTTATTTAAATTTTTGTTTTATTTATTTTAGTACTATAAATTAAATTAAATAAATTTAGCATAAAAAAGCATAAATGAAAGAAGTTTATTTTTAGAAATTTTGTTGTGTCTGTTTATTACGTTATTAAGTTTATGTTTTTCTATATTTTTAGTTATTTTGTTTTGTGTTTGTAGTTTTTATTAAATTTTTTTAAATTTCAGTTTTAGTCATTTTAGTATTTCAAATCAAACTAAAAATTTGCCTTGGCAACTAGCCAAAATTATTATTTTTTTTGTTGTTGCTTTTTTTAATTCATATTTTATTATAGAACTGTAACATGTCAGTTTTGGTTTTGTTCTGTTCCTACCTTATTTGGTTCTTCCTGTTTTAGTTCCTGTCCTAGTTCTGTTAATTAATGATCCCCATCACCTGTGTTTGATTAATCAGCTTGTTTCCTCGTTTGTTCCTCTCCCTTTATAAGTCCTCAGTTCTGCCTTTACGTTTGTCGGATCTTAAGTTTACAAAAGGTATAAGTGTGTTGATGCTAATAAATGCAGCTTTTATTATTCATCGTTGTGAGAGACTACTTCTACAACCACCAACCGTGACAGAAGATCCGACCGCCACATCAAAGGACAGGATTATAGAGATGTTTCCGGTGGAGAGCAAGCTGTGGGGTTTGCGGCAGGCTGGTCAGAAGTTGGAGCGGTATGTGGAAGATTTCATTGAGCTTGTTCACCAACTGAGCTGGCCTGACGCTTCTTTGGGTGCGTGCTTTCTGCTGGGGCTGGACAGCGAGACTATCAGATGCGAACTTCCTCATTCCGACTTTTCCCTGGTCGAATTAATTAATCTTATTTTATTTTTGAATGGCTCTATCTTCGAAGTGGAAGACGTGAAGAGTTTTCAGTCTCGCTGCCCAGTCTCCACGGAACCACGTCACGTCACGCCAGCTTACCTTCCGCCAAGGACCTCCACATACCGTTCCAACGGTCCGAGCCGCCTGCCCAGTTCCAACCGTCCCATTACCATCTATGTCACTGGAGATGCGCTGAGTCCAGTTCCTCCCGCGGCGAAGAGGAATCCTCCTGGGGCGAAGAGGATCCCGCCGTTCTCGGCGACAAATGTTCCGCCCGCGGCGAGGAGGATGCCGTCGAAAAGGGCGACGAACGTTGCGCTGGCTGCGATGGAAAGGGTTCCACCGCCTACGCCTCTGAGGAGTCCTCCGATTCAGGACAGGGGGCTACTGGATGAGGCTCTTCCCCCGGGGTTCTCGGCTCCCATGCTCACGCCGGTGACTGCTCCTCGCCAGTGCCATCCAGTGCCTGCTCCTCGTCTGTGTCCTCCTATCCCTACACCTCGCAAGAGGGTCCCGTCCAGCCCACCTGAGTTCCCGCTGGTCCCGTCCAGCCCACCTGAGTTCCCGCTGGTCCCGTCCAGCCCACAAGTGTCCCCGCTGGTCCCGTCCAGCCCACAAGTGTCCCCGCTGGTCCCGTCCAGCTCTCCTTCGTCTTCGCTGGTCCTATCCAGCTTCGCACCTCCCGTGCGCCCTCAAGTGTCCGCGCTGCAAGAGCGCCCTCAAGTGTCCGCGCTGCAGGAGCGCCCTCAAGCGTCCGCGCTGCAGGAGCGCCCTCAAGTGTCCGCGCTGCAAGAGCGCCCTCAAGTGTCCGCGCTGCAAGAGCGCCCTCAAGTGTCCGCGCTGCAAGAGCGCCCTCAAGTGTCCGTGCTGCCTGAGCACCCTCCTGCGTCTCCGCTGGTCCCATCCAGCTCTCCTTCGTCTCCGCTGGTTCTATCCAGCTTCGCGCCTCCCGTGCGCCCTCAAGTGTCCGCGCAGCAAGAGCGCCCTCAAGTGTCTGCGCCGCTAGAGAACCCTCACGAGTCCGCGCTGCCCGAGCGCCCTCCTGCATCTCCGCTGGTCCCGTCCAGCTCTCCTTCGTCTCCGCTGGTTCCGTCCAGCTCCGCGCCTCCAGAGCGCCCCCAAGTGCCTGCGCCTCCAGAGCGCCCCCAAGTGCCCGCGCCTCCAGAGCGCCCCCAAGTGCCCGCTCCTCCAGAGCGCCCCCAAGAGTCCTCTCCTCCAATATGGCCGCCTGAGGGGAACTTTCCCAAAGAAATTTTGGGGGGGGGCCATATAGCCGCAGTTTGTGTGGCCAGGCCAAAGGCCAAGGCCACAAAGGATCCCGTTCCGCCAAGGCCGCCCGATGACCCCGATCCGCCAAGGCCGCCCGAGGATCCCGATCCACCATGGACTCCCGAGTCTCTAGTCCTGCCATGGCCTCCCAAGGCTCCGGATCCACCATGGACTCCCGAGTCTCCAGTCCTGCCATGGTCTCCCAAGGCTCCTGATCCGTCCTGGAGGCTTCCCTGTCCTGTCCAGGTTCTGCTCCAGCCTCCAGGACGCCCGCCCCCCCTCCCCGATGTTACTGTTACGGTGCGGGACGCACCTTCCGGGGGGGGGAGATACTGTAACATGTCAGTTTTGGTTTTGTTCTGTTCCTACCTTATTTGGTTCTTCCTGTTTTAGTTCCTGTCCTAGTTCTGTTAATGAATGATCCCCATCACCTGTGTTTGATTAATCAGCTTGTTTCCTCGTTTGTTCCTCTCCCTTTATAAGTCCTCAGTTCTGCCTTTATGTTTGTCGGATCTTAAGTTTACAAAGGTATAAGTGTGTTGATGCTAATAAATGCAGCTTTTATTATTCATCGTTGTGAGAGACTACTTCTACAACCACCAACCGTGACAAGAATATTTTAATAGTTTTTTTTTTTTTTTACTTTTGGTTTATATTTTTTTTAATATGTCTAGTACATATATAGGTTTACTTTTATTAATTTTAGTACTTCAGCTTAAACTAAATGATATTTTGTCTTGGTTTATTTTATCATTTGTTTTGACGTGATTTTTCTGTCAGATGTGTTTCTGAAAACGCAGCCAGCTAATCTAAACGCCGGAGGAAAACGTCGCAATAAAACTGCAAGCAATTGGCAAAGACAAAAGGGAGAAAAGCATTGAATGCGTTCAAAATGGCAGCGCCAGCACACTGTCAAATCAAGAGAAAACATGAGGAGTTTGACGGAGCTGCTGGATGGAATAACATGATTTGAGGAAATGAATCCTTCGAGAGCGAGAGACGCCTGATGTTTCTCCTGAAGCTCTGACAGGACTGAGGGTAACAGAGTCAGCATTTTACCACGTTTGCATCGGCCGCCGCACTGCAAAAGAAATGATATTTGAACAGAATCGTGAGTCTGCAGCCTCAACTCAATGTGATCAGATCGAAACACTGCAAATAACACAAACCCAATAAACAGACAGCATCTTTCTACTGCAGCACAACAGTCTGATTCACATACTAATGACTCTCTGCGTAAACTGAATTCATTCCAGGACAACATCCAGACCCAATTATCAGATGGCAATGCGGTAGAAAGATGTGTTACACAACAACATATAGTTAAAGTTGAAGTGCCATTACTGCCGTCAAATACAACTGCTGCAAAAATATATAATATATATAATATAGTTAGTCTCACTCCAAACTGCACTGGTCAGGATCTGACAAACACATCAAACTAACGACAAATTTATTACAACTCGTAGTATTAAACTGGGAAAATAAAAATTGCCCATCACCTTTAATGCATAATAATGCACATAATAATAATAATAATAATAATAATAACAACTATTATTATTATTATTTACATTAACACTATATAAAAGTAATAATAAAAGTATCAAACTACCAGTGGCTCTAAACTCTAAAAACTCTAAATATTAAATATTAAAAATAACTCTAGATATTAAACATTGCACACTACTTTTAAAAGATATACAAATATAAAATTAATAATAATAATAATTATAATAATTATAATAATAATAATAAATTCTATTAAATATCATTTACCAATAAAAAAACTCTATTCACATTAATAAAATAAACGTAAACAACCACTGACTGACTTACAGTAACTCTACGAAAATCTTTCAAATTTACCAAACTTTTACATTACCAAAAGATTTACATTGTTATATGTAGTTATAACATTATTGTTATTGTTATTATTTTATTATGTATATCAAACAACCAAAGTCTGACTTACAGTAATTCTAGTAAAATGATCATTTTATAACATTAAAATAAATAAAAAATAAAATAAATATACTAAAATAAAAATAAAATTATTATTTGAATTAATTTTTTTTTTTTTTGTTAAATAGCATTTAACAAATCATTTAGTTTGGTGGGTTTAGTTGATGTGAATGCATTTCCTCCTGCGTGAACACAATGAATCAGCAGGTGAGGCGGTGAGATCTGCACCTCTGCATATATTCTCCAGATGTGTGACAGCAGCTGCTGAAGCGCGGTGAAAGATAAGCTCGATTCTATCTGTGCTCGGGCAGATTTACGGTTCCCGGGAAAGCGCTGTATCACCCTCAGCGCTGCGTCTCTTCCATCAGAGGAGAGTCAAGCGTGAACGCGGATGAACGCCGGCATAAATCCTCCCGCTCTCATTCTGTGCTTTTATTCCCGCTCTGCTCGAAAGCAGGACTGATGTGCGATAGAAGGTGTGCGAACTTCAAACGATGAACCCGTCCTGCAGTGAAAGGGATTTCAGACGATCCTGACAGCCGTGATCATCTGTGACACATCACACATTAAACACAAACAATCATATCTAAAACACAGACTTTATGAGCTCAGGAGGGCCGGCATCGTTAACAGAGGACGGCTCGGATCGATCCGGAGGTGAAACATTTCATTACAGCCTCAGCTTTACTTAACCAGCGAGAGAAATTAAACCGCATCAATTATTCAAGCAAACTTCACGTTCAGGAAGGAGGGATGAATGATTAGTGTGTTCCAGTTCATTCTGCTGCTATCTAAACAATGAAAACATGCTTGATTCTCTGATGCAGGAATACTCAAGAAAAGAGAGCAGATATAAGAGTACAAAACAACTTAAATAAGAAATGAACGAGCAGCAGATAAACAACTGTCTTCATTGTTTTACTCGCTCTTTCTCTAAGCCTGTGTGTGTGTGTGTGTGTGTGTGTGTGTGTGTGTATTGTATGATAACCACTAACAGCAGGTGATTACTTAACAGTGTAACAGAATGTCCCAACTGAATAATAATAATAATAATAATAATAATAAATAAATACGATTAATAATAGAAAATAATATTTAAGTACAATAAAACGCTAATAATAATAATAATAATACAAAATAAATAAAATCACAATATTATGATAAATTCATAATAAGTACAGTTAAATGCTAATAGCAATAATAATAAATAATAAATGTATAAATAATCATAATAATAATAATAAATGGAAAAATAATTAAAGATAAAGTAGTAAACTACAGTAATAATAACAAATAAATATTAATAATAATAACAAATAAATATATATATATGATAAATTCATAATTAGAAAAAATATAGGATTCGAACTTATCTAAATATATATTAGGCATGTTTTACAAACTGTCACTTAATGAACAAGAATAATACTGCATAATTACTGCTAACAGCAGGTGATTACCACTTAACTTCACAGATAGATTGTCTTTGAATAAAATATGAAATACATAAATTACAAATAATAATTAGAATATAATATTTATGTTAATAAAATGGTAAACAACAGTAACATGTTCAGTAAATAATCATAATTATCATTATTACTTAGAAACTAAATAAACACACAAATAATTATGAATATTAAGTAGAAAATAAGTCATTCTGATGAGTGATGATAACTAGACAAATTATTATATATAATAAATAAAAAAAACATTAGGTATTGTTTTACAAACTTTTTGTCCATGAATGACCAAGACTAATATTTCATTTTTAATATTATTAAATTCATTATGTTCAATAAAAAGAAATATTTACCAACATCTATTTCAAACTAAAACTGAAACATAAATATATGGAAAAAGAGAGGAGATAAGAGTACGAAATTACTTCAATAAGAGACATGCAGCAGTCAAGCGACTGTCCTCCTTGTTTTACTTGCTTTTTCTCTAAGCCTGTGTCTGTCTGTGTGTGTGTGTGTGTGTGTACTGTATGATAACCGCTAACAGCAGGTGATTACCGCTTAACTTCACAGATAGAAAGTGTGGACTGAAGGAAACACACGCTCATGTTGCTCTTCTAGGTCGGATCATGAAGAGTCGCAGGAAAACAAAGTTGCCATGACATTCACTTCAGCCGAATCAAAGGAGGATGAAGCGCAGGATCACACAAAAACAAGGCCTCTGCTCCTCTCAACATCTGAATCTGACAGCTACTCCATTTCATTTTGCTCCAGGCTTTACATAAACAACTCATGTGTATGGAAACATAACACAAACATCTTATTATGTTGCAGTTTCATTTAATAATCGACAGAACGTGCATGTGTGGATGACCATGGATGTTTGACTAAGGAAAGCCTTGAGAACAGGTGTATTGTGGGTAACAGGACGTGAAAGCAGCTGCCAAGATCAGGATCTTCTGCTGTTCGTTTCTGATCCCTGCTGACCCGCGGCTCTGAGCAATCCCTTCAGCGACCGGCTAGACGAGAGCGTCGCTGATGACCACAGACATCTGAGATCCATGCTTCATTTCTGCACCTGTCTGACACGTGCTGCTTCCACGTGAGACTCAGTGCAGTCAAGACTCTCAAATCTCAAAAACATATTCTTTTTTCCATTACATCCACTCTAGTCAAATAGATTCAAATGTTTTTAAACGTAAGACGCAAAATACAGCTCCATTTAAGAAAATACTACAACAACACTCTTAAAAATAAATGGTGCTTAAAAGGTTCTTCAAGCGATGCCATAGAAGAACCATTTTTAGTTCCACAAAGAAGCATTCAGTCAAAGGCTCTTCAAAGAACCATCTCTTTCTTACCTTTTTATAATCTGAAGAACCTTCTTTCACCACAAACAAGCTTTTGTGAAACAGAAAGGTTCTTCAGATGTTAAAGATTCATTATGGAGCCATTTAGACAAAAAGGTTCTTCTGTGGCATCCTGAAGCACCTTTATTTTTAAGAGTGTACTACTACTACTACTACTACTACTAATAATAATATGTAGAAAATTAATAACTAATAAATAAAATGATTAATAATAATCAGAAAAATACATTTTACTGTAATTTAATAAATAATTTTTAGTAAATAATAAATACTTTAAAAACAATTACTAAATAAAAGTACTTTTTACTGTAATTTATTATATTCTCACTGACATGATGATGATAATAATAATAATAATAATAAATATGGAGAAAATAATCAAATAATAAACTGAAAAATAATTTTAAAACGGTAACAGCAAAATAATTAGTTGATATAGTAAATAAAATAATTTTAAAAATAAAAAACAAAAATAATAAAATGTATTAATAATCAACTAATAATAATTTGAAAAAAATACATGATGATTAATAATAGCTATATTAGCTATATTATTATAATAGACATTATTTTTAAGTCACTAAATGAGCAAGAATAATATAGCATTTTATACATTTATTATGTTCAATAACCAGTAATAATAAAAGTATAAAATATACAGTGCCCTCTAGGGCTGCACGATATTGGAAAAAAATTACATTGCGATATTTTTTTCCCAACGATATATATTGGGATATTGAGAGCCATCAATCCAGGCTAAAGTCAATAATTACCATTCCATGATATTAATAACTTCACTAATAAGCAAGCTTCATTACAAGTGACAAAAAGGTCTCTTAATGTTTTATTCCAAAATTAGAACATTTCTGTAAACACAAAAGCAGAACACATTTTTAAATAAAACAGCAGCTTTACACCAACCCCCCTGATTGGTTTACAACAATATGACTTAAAATAAATATATTTTTTATAAAACAACTTATAAGCATTTTGGTTCACAATCTTTATGTGAAAAATATGTGCGGGATGTTATAACATACCGCCTGCCAAGCGTTCGGATCATTTTCTTAAATCCCTCTTTGGCGACTGTATTTAAATGGCAACATATCTTTTAGCGATATGAAACGTTATTGCGTCTGTTATTTCTTTCTGTCGTTGAGAGCCTTTCTGGTAAGGTGTCACACTGGCAAAGGCATCACAAATATTTGTTTGTTTTGGTTGACATCCAGATTTGACTTTGTATTCGTCGTAAAGAGCTTTGTGGTGCCGTTTTAAGTGATCAGACAAATTGGTGGTGTTTCTTTGTTTTGTGGCCACAACTTTATGACACTCCATGCAAAGTACCTAATTTTGGTCAACATCCTCCTTTTTGTAGCCGAAATAGTCCCAAATAGATGATTTCGACTTTCTTTTTGGTACGAAATAATTTTTTTGCGGCGGATCCTCTTCGTCGCGCATTTTTAGCAGTGAATGTTGGCTGTGCGCGTGAGCGGTGAGCAGCGGCACAGCGAACCAATCACTGTGCAGGCACGGGGAACGTGCATGTCACCCCAGCAACAAGCCATACAACAAACTCGTGTTTACTGTGTGCCACCCTGGTGCTACTGTTCTCTTAATACACCATGGGCTTCTACCCTTCACATCGCATGTTCCGGCGATGTGACTATCGCTCACGCGCACATCGCGATGTCGATGTCAAAACAGAATATCGTTCAGCCCTAGTGCCCTCCATAAGTACTGGATCAGTAAAGACAAAATTGCTCTGTTGGCTGTGGAGTCAAGACGTTTGCAAATGGGATGGGACAAAAAAAAAAATCAATTCACTTAATTAATCGTAATTTTTTTTATTTACAATTTTAAAATCTTTTTTTTTTTAATACCCGAATCGATATTGATTCATATTAAATGCATTGCTTTATTTTAGTCCTTGCTTATATACTAGGCAGAGGAAAGTTTCCTCTTTTATTTCAGCAGACGGCGATGTGTTTCTCAACTGGTGAAAAAATGGGTTGCGGAGTGTACGGCCAAAGAAACGACATCAACAACAAAACACGTAATTCTTAATGTTTTTCTGATGCGAGACTTTTATTTTAAAAGACGTGCATGAAAGCGGTTGACACTTCTGTCAGATGCAGTTTAAGTAAAGAGTGCCTGAGAAAAACGCGCTGTCCCAATTCAGTATCTGCGGTCAGATGAGATGTTAACAGGCTTAATGTCAGTCTCATTATTCTATCATTATTTCTTTAACTTGTTATGAAATAAAAGTTTCACAGACTCACAGCAGTGAGTCTGTGACCCATAGACATCACCAGACTCTTGCTCTCATCCTTTTCCCAGCCTTTAATGCAGCCGATTCCAATTGTTGCTTGTTTTGGGGAGTGTCTGCCTTTACTCTCCTCTTCAGCTGGTGAAATTCATGTTCAATCAGATTTAAATCTGGAGATTGACTTGGGCAATCTAAGACTTCCCATTTCTTTGCTCTTATAAACTCCTTGACTGAACTGCCGGGTGTTTTGGGTCATTGTCCTGATGCAATATGAAGCACTTCCCAATGAATCTGGTGGCATTTTCTTGAATATTGGTAGGCAAGATGGTTTTGTCCCCTTCCAAATTCATTCTGCTACTGTCATCATACATTAAGTCATCAGTAAAGTTGAGAGGGCCTGTTCCAGAGACAGCCATGCATGCCCATGCCATGACACCACCTCCACCATGCTTTACAGATGAGGCTGTATGCTTGGGATCATTGCAGTTCCCTTTTTCTCTCCACATTTTTGCTTTCCCATCACTTAGATAAAGGTTCATCTTTGTCTCATCGGTCCATAAACAGTTCCAACATTTTTATGGCTCACCTTTGCGCTTTTTTGCAAACTCTGATCTTGTCTTTCTATTTGTGGTGCTGGTCAGAGGTTTGCATCTTGCTGTGTAGCATCTGTAATTCTGTGTCAAAGTCTCCTGAGGACAGTAGATTGTCAGAGCATCACCCCAGCTTTCTGGAAGTTGTTGCTGATTTTACAGACACGTCTTTTAGGATTCATTTTCACAGCTTTTATGATTTGTCTGTCATCAACTACTGTTGTTTTCTCAGCTGATCAGGTCATTGTTGGTTGCTGGTGTCGCTGGTGGTTTCCAAACTCTTGATTTCTCCATGCCCTTTGTTTTTGCTAGAGCTCTAACTGACTTCCTCTTTTCTTTTAGCATCCAAATTGCTTGCTTTTCTCTCAAAGTCAGCTCCCTCATCTTCATCCTGGTTTGTGTGTCATCATCGAATGCAAGATTCAGAATACAGAAGTAATGGATATAACTGATACGACACATTCCCTGCTTTTAATATCTGAAGAATTAATGCAACAGGACACAGCTGATCACTTAGAAAGACCTGTGAGGCAACTGTCCCAATACTTATGCTCACATCAGATAGAGGGATGAACTCTAAAAGTGCTGTTCTTTTTATTTGGTAAAACATGTATGTGTTGAAACAGCTAATAATAAAATGTGACGTTCTGTAGTTTTGTCTCATATTCATCTTTTAATCATATTTGTAAATGTCTTGACTCCACAGCCAACAGAGCAATTTTGTCTTTACTGTTTCAATACTTATGGAGGGCACTGTATTTATTGATTCAAGGATAGTTTGAACTGATTTAATAAAATGAACTTAATAAAGCAACTCTAATATTATTTAAAGTTTAATCAGAGATGCTATTAAAACACTCTCAAACCCACCAGTCACTAAAGAAACAGTCTAATTACAGTCTATATGAAACTTAATCGCCAAAAGAAAGGTGCATTAATATCACTGCGATATCCCTGAATGAATGTAAATGCATTGAGATATATATCGTGAGCCCTACAGGAGAAAAACTGAGTGATTCACAGCTCGCCCTCTCATTCTTCCCGTATCTGAAATCTCCATTCGTAGCGCAGAGGCACAAGGCCACATTCCTCACTTATCACCATGGGAAATGATACGAGAAAAATTAATTCCCAGGGCGTCATGGAAACCAAACCACCAGCCAATGGCTAGCACAGGACCCAAACTACAGAAATATGGCGACGCTGCTCCAAAACCCGTGTGGAGACAAACAACAAGGCCAAAAAAAATACAAAACACACAAAGGCCGGCATTCTTGGCTTTTCAGATGATGTTTTCTGTGGTTTCGACCGAACTGCTAACGTAAAGCCCAGAGAGAGAGAGATTTATGAAGCACAGAGCACGTCTCTCGTCCATCTGTCTCTCTCTTTCTCTGGATGAAAAGTCATTTTGTTGGTTGATTGGAGAATGATGCTGCTACTTAGAGAACAGCTCCATCAGCTGAAGGAGCGGAGAAGAGACGGCGAGGGCTTCCTCCCCAGGGTGCACTTGGGCTGATGGGTGAGCTGTCAGATGCCCCATTGTCCAAATTACCCAGCAAGCACGGTGTCACCGCCAGGGACTCATTTATAGAGAAGCGACGCTTTCCCAACCGGGCTGACGGAGAGCAACACTTCAAACGCGGCTAATGATAGTTAGTGCACTTAGCTGGAAAAAAAGAGACGCGCTTTCTCACACAATCACAAATCACTGCATCAATAATCAGCGATTCACAACCTTCAACACAATATTCAAAGCCCCCTGCACATGTAGAACCACATATTTTCAATATTTCTGATAAAGTTGCTTGAAACTATTTTTTAGTAATAGACACTGGGAGCTCTGATCAATTTAAATAACCACGATTCATTTTGTGATTCCAGAACTGCATGTTCTTCACTAAAAACAGTAGTAATCCAAGTAGGAAAAGAGAAATATGATATTAATTTTATGTTTTAAGTATTTAAAATAATTCAATATTCATTCATAATTAAGTATTAAATTACACAGGTTCTGTTATTATTATTTAACAAATATTTAATATGCATTATTCTTTAATTATTAAATAACTATTTCATAAATACTTGTCAAATAAATATAATAACCTAATTTAAAATTAATATTTAATGTATTTTAAATACTTTTAACAGAAATTGGGAGCATTGATATATTCAATTTAATATAGTTTCATTTGATTTTTAATTATGATTACAATTATTAGAGTTAAATTATTGGAGTTTTAAGTGTAATTAGAGTTATATTATTGTTATATATTAAAAATTGTTTAACGTAATTAATTATTAATAATTAAAATAACACTGGTTCCCTTGTGAATATTTATTAAACAATAAATATTATGTAATAAATAATTTAAGTAAATGATTATGATGATGATAAATAATAAATAATGATACAAACAAGACATATTATAATTATATTTAATTTTTAAATATAATTATATTCATAAAGCTCAATAAACAGCTATATTTAAGTATATTTAATATTTTTTATCACTATTTCATAAATATCACATAAGATTCAATATGTAATCTGTATTCATTATCTATTGATTAAAATATAAATATTATAATATATAAATTTAATGTAAATTTAATAATATATTAATTTAAATAATTTCATGCCATCCTGTAGCCCTAAACCCCTTGTCTCAAATCTTTATCCTAAAATGTCTTTGTTAGACATGAATACAAATGAATCAATATTTAAAGGCTCTAAAGCAATGTGGACTTATTTCACATTGAGCTCAATCGTCTCGGATCTGAGACCCATGTGAGAAGATGGAGGAGAATCATCTGAGAAACAGCATCTTCTCTCAGCGGAGATCTTCACAAGGTCTGGTTTGAGGTTTCTGCAGCGACAGTGTTTTGGGGGGTCAAGGTCGGCGTGAAGGTCGCGGCTCGTCTGGTCCGGGGTTTAATGACGCTGCCAATCAGAGCCGGCGTCTCACTGTACTTCCTGTCACTCGTGTGACGCATCCCGAGCCCTCGCTGACCCTCACACATGATAATTGGCTGCAGACGAATGCGGTCACACCCTGCCCTCCGCTGACCAGCAGCTCGTTACTGACGATCTGGAAGAGCGGGACGCAGTCAGACACACGACTCACAGCTGGGATCAAACACACAATTAGTGTGGACTTTCACCAAACGAGCACAAAGGACTGAGCTCATCCTGAACATCATCCCAAATAACAAGACTTTATATAAGTTCACATGCATCTGTCACTGATCTATCCTCTGCCATCTGATCCCTTCATGCTCCTTATACGAGCAAAAATAATGAGGGATAATGAGACAGATCAATTCAGATTTACTTGCCAAAAATGAATTTTACTTGCAAATATCATGTGAGATGGACTATAGTAAAGTCACTGTAACTGATAAGAGAACCAATGTTACTTTAATATTTTGTATATATTATTATAGTATTTATATATATTTAGAATTTTCAGTTTTCATTTTAGCTTAAGTTTTATTATTTGTGCTTTTGTCATTTTTATTAGATTTATTGTGTTTATTATTTCTGAAGTAGCTTTTATTTTTTCAGTTATTATTTTAATTTTAGTTTAGGTTTTAATAATTTTGTTATGTGCTTTGTCATTTGTATTATTTTTATAATCATATTTGGATTTTAAATTAGGGTTTATTTTTATATTTTCAGAATTTTCATTTTGATATGTGCTTTTGCCCTTTTTATTAGTGTTATTATAGTTTTATTATATTATACTATATATCTTTTAATGTTTTATCTTACAGTTTTCATTTTCATTTTTAGTTGCTCTTTTTTTATTACTTTTATTATAGTCATAGTACAAATTTTTATATTGTCATTTTCGCTTTTAAGTTGTACTCTTTTTTTTTTTTATTTAGTGATTTTTTTATTCTTATTTTTTATTTTTTTTAAGTATTTTATATTTCTATTTAGCTTTATTTTTCCAGTTTTGGTTTTAGTAATTTTAGTACATTTTTAACAGTATTTTTAGATGAAAGTGACTCACTGAAGTAAACCTGTGGACAGAGAATAAACCCACAGCTCTTTCTCTTCCTCGACTCGTTCATTCTGAATTAAACAGCCGCTGTGATATTGCTCCCTAATTAAGCTTCAAGCATTTGTTCATTTCTCCAGGACTCAGCAAGTTTCTGCTTGTTTCTGCTTCAGAGGATGTTCAGCGTCACCCTGCAGATAAGCGTTCACATTTCCAAACGAACTAACAGCCTAATTAAACTATTTATATTCAGTTCTGCTGGTGTGCTGTGTCCTCATGCCCGTTTGTCCCCCGTCCGCTTTAATATTCCTCACCACGGTACCGAGGGTAAGAGTTTAAACCCCATCTGCAAATCAAGAGCAGAGAAATATCAGAGAACATTAATGACGCCCACTTCACACACTACATCAATACTCAGATGAAAGACAGCCCAACATGCTGCTTATCTCCTCTCACACAAAGGATTGTGGGTAAAAAGGCCCCGTTCACACACACAATCTCTCCCATAATGCCTTGCGATGACTGCTAACCTGAATAACACACTCAGGTCAGTCTGCTAACAGAGTTTGGCTTCAAAACGCAGCTCTTGTCCCTCCATATCAACACTAAACCAGTCATACAGCTGCATTCACAAACACATTCTCCAAATATTACATAATAAAAACATAATATATCAGTATAGTAATATTGATGAAAAAAAAAAAACACCTTGCTTTGCTCAAATAAACACACTGGAAACCACATGACACCAAAAGCTGCTAAACTCATTAGTTTTAAACACATTATTAGTTTTATTTAGTCATTATAATCAATTATTACATTGTAATCAATGCACTAAAGGTCATCAATATCATGATGCAGAGATGGATTTTTACTGATTTAGTGCAGGCCAAAGACAGTTTGATAATGACAACTAATGAGGTGTACACAAACATGCTAAAAAAACAACAACAACAAAATATTTACTCAACATTTACTAAAAATACTGACATTTGAAAAAAGAATAATAATAATAATAATAATAATAATAATAATAATAGTAAGATCCATTGACACATATGCTAATAAAGATTGGCACCGATGCAGGTAGAAACTAATAAATTAAATCAAATTTAGCAAATATTGGCCAATAAAGCGTTCAAAACTTTGGCGTCAGTTAGATTTTTTATGTTTTTGAAGAGTCTCTTCTGTTCACCAAGGCTGAGTTTAGTTGATCAAAAATACAGTAAAAATAGTAAAATATGATTACAATTTAAAACAGCTGCTTTCTATGTGAATATCTATTAAACTGTAATTTATTTCTGTGATCTGCAGCTGTATTTTTAGCATCATTACTGCAGTCTTCAGTATCACATGATCTTCAGAAATCATAATAATATACTGATTTACTGCTCAACAAACATTTCTGATTATTATCAACGTTGAACACAGTTGTGCTGCACAATATTTTTGTGGAAACTGTCGTACATTTTATTTTTCAGGATTCACAGATGAATAGAAAGTTCAAAAGAACAGCATTTAGGCTATTTTAAATAGAAATCTTTTGTAACATTATATTCATCTTTACTGGCACTTTTGATCTAATGATTTAATGTGTACCTGATCAATAAAAGTATTAAGAAAATCTCACTGACCCCAAGCTTTTGATTTTTTTATTTGTTTTTACACCTCTCCTCCTCTGCATGAACGTTTAAAATGTTTGGTACCGCAGTAACTTTAACTTTTCCCAGAATACCCCGCACACACACACGGCTCTCCAGAGCTGAAGGACATTTAGGACTGTACGTGTCAGTGAACGTGAGACGCCGCTGTCTCCAGAGCCGGAACTTTCTGACTGTCTGTCACAGTATCCAGCGCTGTCTCTTTCTCGGTTTCTCCTCACACTCATCCGCAGCACTCTCTCTCACTCACTCCATCCTGAGGAACGCGAGCGTGAATAATCCTCCTCTCATCCCACATACCTGTTCGAGCACACACCGCGCTTCCAGACGCCTAAAAAAGACTCTACTTTCACGGCTCCCCTGAGAGAGCAGTGCTTTATTGCTCAAAGTTTGCTCTTTTATAGCTCTGAGACTAATGGAGTTTTCACTCGTGTGTTATTTTAAGTATCAGCTTCTCCTCAGATGCTTCTCCTGAAATTACAATGAAACAACGGCCAGATGAGTCAACTGATCGCATACAGAAAAATAGTTTTCAAAGCTGTGAATAAAACAAACATTATTGGAATACGTTTTACAAGTTAGTGTTTCTACTTCAAAAATCACTTTTAATTCAATGTGTTAGTTGCCATTTATTTAGCAAAGATTAGCCATTTCTGAGTGAAAAACGTTTCTACACCATTTTTTTTTCAGTGCATGAGACTGTAAGAGATATAAAATCTTTTTTTTATATATATATATAATTTTATTTTTATACTTTTTTTATAGGAAGAATATAAACATATCACAATTTGAGATATATATATATATATATATATCTCTCTCAAAGAGTCTTTTTCTCAAGAGATCCAGGACACTTCAGCGAAAGTCTATATTTTCTCTAACTGATAGCAGGGACAACTTTGTGATTTCGTCTCAATATTGCACTGAAATGAACACCCTTTATTAACACATGCAGACAAAAGCTCGGGACTCACTGTAGGTGTTTAAGTATCAGCGCTGGATGCAGATGAGAGCAGAGTTTGATGTGACGGGCCACATGTAATCCTGGCCTGCAGCGGCGCAGTGGATCGGTGCGATGTTGACGGCATTATGGCAGGAATCTGAACTAACGTGACCGGCGTCTTCAGCCGCTAACTAGTTAATGCGTTATGAAGGCCCCTGGCGAGAGGACAGACTCCTCCCGTTGAGCTGTCACACCTCACGAGATACGCCCAAACTCAGTTAGTCATTATCAGAAGACCACAATCCTCTTAACGTAACGCCTCGACTTCACACTCACCCGATGGGGAAATTTCACTCACCCAAAAAATGAAAGCATCCCTCATCATTCACTCTCATGAAGTCTTAGAAAAGCACCAAATACAACCTGTATGTGATACGTTTGTGAGAGGAAAAGAGTGAAATATGAGGCAAAACACTGCAGGTGAAGAGGGTTAAACATTTTCTAATAAACTGCGGAAAAATGTTTATTTTTAAGATTTACTTTACTAGCAATTCTGAGTGAAATGGGTTTACATTTCACATAATTACAAAGAAACGGCAAGTAACACTGAATTAAATGCAAAATATTTAGAAAAAAATCAGTAGAAAAACTGAAACAGTATATTCTTGTGAAACAAGAAACAGATATAAACGGATATCAAAAATTTCCTCAGTTGATTAATCACTTGAAGACAATTGTTGTGAAAAATGTACAAATAATGCATTATCTTCTTAAAAATGTAGTCGTTTGCATACATTCTTGATTTTGTTGTCAAAATAGTTAAAGGGCTTTACAGAGGAGACCCTGGATTTTACTTTTTAGCACTAGACAAATCAAAAAATACTGTCAACAGACAGAAGAAAACCATTTTCACCATGATTTTAGGAATAAAATGTTGTATAAATCAGTGTAAAAGATACATGAACAAACCCCTCAGTAAAACCCTTCAGAATATAGGAATAAAACTGTAAATTATGGTGTAAGTGTTGCTAAAGTGGAGATAAAAACTCATTTTTAGAAACAGCTCTACAGATTGCAATTGAAATCTACTTAAATGTGTATTTTGGATATTTTCTTTCCACTAGTCTGAAAGAAGATATGTTATTGAACTAAAATGGACGAAAAAGCAAGAAAATAATGACCAGTGCCTGGAAAAACAATGGCTTTAATATTCATCACCCCTGCAGAAGCTGTCAAATCTCAAGTGTTCGAATATAAATACTCTGAGCAAAAAACGAGAGCATCATATTTGACTTAAATGTGTCTGTTCCTCATACAAAGCATCATATGACTTGAATTATAGCACTCAAACCATGTCCTGTGTGATATTTGAATTCTACTAATGATATGCTTTAAAAAAAAAAAAAGAACATTTTAAATTAGAAATTCAAAGTACACATTACCATCGTTATCACAGCATAATCATATCGGTTCCTGTAGCTCAAATAGCAGAACAGGGCAAGATCATGGGTGCAATTCCCAGACAACAATATACATGTATAGCTTGAATACAATGTGAAAGTGTCTACCAATTGCACTGAAATATAAAATGCTTCTGGTATCTTCACCGAATGTTACAAACTAAATCATCTATTCAGGGAAGGAGGGCATCTACTTCATTTGGAAACGACTGTGGTTCTCTGATACAGCGGCTTGTTTCCCTTCAGATTCTCTGAGAGCTGAATTAAATCATTAAGATCCTGATGAAAGGAAAACAATATCTGTAAGGAAGAGAAGCACAGTCTCGTCTCAGCATGAGTACAGTCAGAATAGCTGAATACGGTCTAATTTATAAATAAAAGTGATGCTTTGAAGTGGAAGCTTTTGAAAAGGCTACAGATGCTCAGATGATCAATAATAACCTGCATTTAAGAAATTGGGTTACTTAATCAATCATTGCAATTATGTAAATCTAACGATTTCATGCATTTGGATGAACTGATGATTAGAAAAAAAATCTTAACATTTATCGTTTTATGCACCACAGAAGTAAGAAATTCATAATTGAAACAACATACAAATCATTTAAGACTGGGGCAAATGTAATTTTAGTATAATTGAGATTTTATTATATTTTATTAACATTTTGAATGAGTTTTTATTAGTATATTTTTTTCTCATTTTAAATGTTTGTTTTTTTTGTGTGTGTTTTTGGCATTTATTTTTTCCAGTTTTAGTATTTATATAGGAAATTAGTTTTAGTTTTAGTATTTACATTTAGTATCTTAGTATTTTTTGTATATGTAGTACAGAGTAAACCTAAATAAAAATGAGATTTTGCCTTATAATAAATCTATATGTGTGTGTGTGTTTAAGTTTAATATTTTATTTTGTTTCACTTAACATTATTTGAAGTAAAAGTGTTTTATGGTTTAATTTTAGTTTTCTACAATAACCCTGGACTGCTTATGAAAGCAACATAATGACAAATGTGTTTCTTAAACAAAAACAGCACACTGAATTGCACTAAAAATGCATTGCATTAACAGTGCTTGCATTTTTAGGAGCTGAAATTCTTTTTCGTTTCAAATACATTCGTCATTATTTTACTTCCATAGATCGAACAAGTCAAACATTGTCTGGAAAAGCAACAATGGCATAAAGGACAGCACACGAGAGAGCAGCCGAGACATGGGCGATAATGGAGGTGTTAACTGTAAATGACACATGGATAGAGTATTGAGGGGTTGAGGTGGAAAACAGACAGCATTAGACACACACACACACACACACTCTCTCGCTCTTGGCTATTGTAGTCGAGGGACCAGCAGGACCCGTGATTTCATCCGCACTCTTCCACTGAAGTAGGTCAACCAGTGATAATGGAAGGGCAATGAGGAGCAAGTGCTCACCTCCTCCTCCTGCTCCCGTCTCACTGCCATTACAGCACAGAGAGAGACAGACAGGCCCCCTACAGAGACGCGTCACCCGCCAGCAGCCACAACACACCCGCGCTCCAGTCACAACAGACAGACACACCGTCATTACCGCATCTCTACCTGCTCATCTGCATCAACACCAGAACAGCAAACAAACACAATGACTCACCAGAAACGCTTTACGATGCACAAACACCTTATGAGACAAATCAGAATCAGAAACAACCACACTCTTACTGGGTTTGCATGTTTTTATCTATGAACGGGCCATTTGTTTGTTTTATTTATATTAAGCTGCTTGTTCAGTGTATTTTTTTTTTCTTTTATCATTTATTTATGCCTTAACATTTTTCATCATTTATTTATTCTTTTTATCATGATTTATTCTTTTATATTACTAAAAAAAAAATAGCATTAAAAGAGGGGTACATTAACAATTTTTTGCCATAATTTGTGTCATTTTGAGGTGTGACAACAGTGTTTGATTTCTAGATATGGCTCTTTTTTAGGGACTTTTGGGCTTTTTTAAAAGAAATTAAAAAACTTTTATGGATTAAGGATGCCTTTAACTAATCAAAAGTGACAGTAAAGACATTTATAATGTTACAAAAGATTTATATTTCAAATAAAAGCTGTTCTTCTGAACTTTCTATTCATATGTGAATCCTGAAAAATAAAATGCATCACAGTTTCTACAAAAATATTAACTGTTTTCAACATTCAAAATAATCAGAAATGTTTCTTGAGCAGTAAATCAGTATATTAGAATGATTTCTGAAGATCATGTGATACTGAAGACTGGAGTAATGATGCTAAAAATTCAGTTTTGATCACAGAAATAAATTACAGTTTAACACATTCACATAAAAAAAACAGATATTTAAATTGTAATAATATTTTACTGTATTTTTGATCAAATAAATGTAGCCTTGGTGAAAAGAAGAGAATTCAAAACATTTTAAAATCTCTGAACATAAGAAACAAAAGAGTAAAATGTGATGTGATGTGGTGTTTGTTAAAGGTTGAGTGTGGGCTGGTGATATACGAGATGTCTGAGTGGCTGACATCACTCCAGAGTCAAATGCATCTGACCCATCAGAACCATCGAAACACACCAGTGACCAGCGGAAAATCTGGAAATGCACCAGTGACCAGCGGAAAAGCCACCAACGGTAACAAGTACAAAAAAAAAATCCTCATAAATGCAGTCAGAAATTGCTTTTTATAACCTCTGACACTAAACAGAACTGCAAATTATTTCCTGAACACTCCCACCATCTCTTATTGGTCAGTCAGACAGATAGCACTGCCCCCAAACTCACATGATTGGTTAATGTCAGGGCACACAAACAAGCGTTTCACTCTTAAGGGGGAGGTTGATTTCTCTCTCTCATTCAGATCATCAGCTCAGCTCCAATAATGAAATGTTCCTTTTATAAAAACTTATTTTCACATAGCTATGAGAAGCATTATACATGGACGCGCGTGCGGTTGCCATGCTGTATTACAGCTTTAATCAGGATAAAACCATACATTACAAGCAATAGCATTTACAAATAACAGCGTATCTAAAAGTATGAGACAACAACAAACCAAAAACATACCATTGAGAGCCGTGCTTGCACAGGTTCTGTGTGATCCTCTTCACTAATATCCTCTGGGTCTCAATCGGGCTCATATTGATAAGCAATATAGACCACGCCATTGTTTACAATACAACCGGAGCACATGCCACTGAGCTGAGGGGCGGGACTTTCAGACGCGCACTTGAGGTGGTTTAGCCAATCACAACACACTGAGCCAGCTGACCAATCAAAACCCATTGCATATTTCTGAGGGAGGGGCTTCATAAAACCAGGAAATCATCAGAGCATTTAGGAGAAGGGACAGTGCGGTGTAGAATAAAGGTAAATTATGTGAAAATCAATGCGTTTTTTTTAAAACAAAGTATTAACACGTTAGACTGCACCCCATAAACACAATCAAGCCTAAAAAAAAAAAAACAGTCAACCACCCCTTTATGAAGTCAAATTACCAATGATTGACTTCCAGTGGCTCTGAACATTAAACTAGTTTAATGTCTTCAATCAGGGTTTCTGCAGGTTTGACGAAGGCAAATCTAAGACTTTTTAAAGACTTTAAGACCAAGTAAAGAAAATTTAAGGAATAAATTAAAGGGAATGCAATATGTCAAAGCAAATTGACAACATAAGAAGTCTTGTTTTCTGAGAAATTTCAGCGCCATAGAGAAACATTGGAAGATGCGAAGGTTTTATCGGTTTAATGAGGTTTACGCTACAAAAATGGAAAAACGATGTGACTGAGGTACTTGTAACACTGATTCCAGGTATCCTGAGAGGATGGCCAATGCATTATGCATTAATTTTATTACATTTCCTAAACCCAAACAAAATAGAGTAAAATGTCCCCAAGCATTCAACCCCAATCCCAATTAAGACAAAAACTTTCATTTTCTGGTTGTCATACACTCATTAAGTTGCCATTTTAATCTGCTCAAGCAGAACATTAATGTCATCTTGTGCTTCGGCAAAGTATCTCTGGCTAAAACTAGCTAACGTTAACGTTAGTGAGTCCATGCTAACATACAAATCTAAATAGCGGGCTGTTCTCACGTCATGTACAGTGTAGGTCAAAAACACATAAACGAAGGTCTACATTTCAGTGCCTCTCCATATTAAACTGGTTAAATGTAAATTAATTTAATCTTACCCTGCGGTACATGAACAGTCTTGACATCTCAAGAAGGTTTTCACACTGACAGCAAATCTGTTTGCGTTTGTTTGTCCGAGTGAGCAACAGTAACTAAGGGGGGCGGGGCTTACCGATAGCTCAATTGCATCTCAAGTAAATGTATCTTGATTTAAGGATGTTTAGATATTTGCATTGAAAAAATTTAAATACTGAGGAAGATATAAATTTTTTGAATGCATGCAACATTTAATGACATGATCTTATGAATTTCAGATCTGATTTAAGTCCCTAATTTGAGGAAGGGTGAATTAAGACCCACAGGAAAACACTAAATTAGCTTTAAAATGATAAAATGACACATAAATCAGTATCTGTAAGGACACGGAGTCTCCTGCCGGTAGGTATGATGCTCTTTCTGATATATGACACGTCTCGTGGTCTCTCTCATTTGCTAGAAAAATTTTGCTGTAATGGCGGTTTACGGTCGAAAACAGCTTTGGTTTGCTCTACCTCATTCTGCATCTAAACAGCTCGTTCCTCCAGACAGAAATTGCTCATTGGGCCAATTTAAGCTGCATGGCAAACACATTGAGTCCCGAGTTTCCACTGCCAATCACACCAGCAATTGTGGCTTTTCTCCTCTTGGCTTTGGGAAAAGCGCTCGGCAGCAGAAGTCCTGAGCAAGGGATTTTGGCCAACGTTTCATTAAGGTCTCGGCACTGGAGAAAAGGCCGTTCTCATTACGGACTGCAAGACGTTCCCTAACCAGCGGCCAGACGCCCTGAATATGCAGGAGCCGCTTCAGCCTGAGTTTGATTGATTGGGAGCGAGTTATCAGAAACTGAGCGAGAACGCCGGTTTTATCTAGCGTCTGCTGTTAAAAGTGCAATCATAACTGATAACAAAAGCCCTCATTTCCTCTGATTGTGCGGTTTTGACTCTGGCGTACTCGCGCATTGTAATCAGCTCTTCAATAATCGCTCTTTTCCTCGTCATCTGTCAGCATACATTTCCCACAAGCCTCTGATTCCCCCTGAAAGCAGCAGAAACCTGTCTGACGAGATGAAAAGCTTTCGTCTCTGCACCTCCTCGGTGTTAGCGCGCTCAAATATTTGACTCCGTCTGTAATCTGCAACCCTTACAGACGGTTTAAAAGACAAGCAATCTCTTCTGTCAAAGCAGCTGCTTAAAATACTCCGCCACCTTTTGATAAGATGGAAAGGATCTGAGATATGCTGTGAGGAAGAGAGACATTTAATGGAACCGTTTCAACACCGGGACAGTTTAATTTTGTCCAGTAAGGACTCAACAATAAGGATTTTTTCTGTCTTGTTTTGTCTGGTTGGGCCAGTAGTTCAGATTACTTCCTGCCTTGCCAATATTTTAACTTATAAATAAATAAATAATCCTTTAAATATTTTTTAATAATTTTAAAATAAATTAATTGAATTTCAAATTAATACATTTAAAAAGATTAAATTAATTACATTTAAATGCAATAATAATTATAAAACTAATATAAATAGAAAATTTTAGATGTAATTTTAAATGCAAATTTATAACTTTAGACATACATTTAAAATTGTAAAAAAACAAAAAAGAAATAAAAAAAATTCTTATTTCTTATTTAATTTACTACTATTTAAAATATTCTCACACAAATGTAATTTAATTTTCACATAAATGTAACCGTGATCATGTTGATGTCATAATGCGAATGGTGTCTAGTTACGGTTTTAATCCAATTTTTGTGTGAAAATGTCTAAAAAGTAAATTTTTCAAATTTTAAATTATAATTTTAGACTTTTTAAATCTATTTTTACATTTATTTTACAATTATTTAAAAATATTATTTATTATTACACATTTTTTACACAAATTTAAACGATCATGTTTTTCTTTGTTTTGTTAGTTGTTTTGTTTTTTTACAAATACTTTTTGCAATAATAGCTGGAAATTACACATGAAAAAAACACTCAGAAATGACATCATTATGAATATATTCAACTCTGCAAATGGAGTTACTGTTTTTAATAAAAAAAAAATGGAAAGGTCAAGAAAAATATCTTCCACACCTCAAAGGTTACATCAGCTATTATGAAGAGAAAAGATACAAGAGAAATTCTGTTTTTAAGCAGTTACTAAGCAGTTTGAAATATATCAACAGACAGACAGTCAAAAGACACAAGGCCTCTGATGTAGCGATCGATTCCCTGCCAGTGTGAAGGTGACAGACACGCATGCTGCGTTTGGGACACTGGGGCTTCAATTACTGTTCGCTGTCCTTCACAGGACTGACCCGCAGAACCACAACAGCGCCGGGCAGCTGGGCATCAGCGGTAATGCCCCCGTATCCCCCGCCACCACCCCGGACAGCTGTGATTAATGCGCTCGCTGCTCCAGTGAACAACACAACTCCTCAAACCAGCTAACATTATCATAACACTTCACCTCCAATCCTAATCAATACCAACAAGATTTATGGGGAGCGGCCGGCCAGAGACATAAAGTGTGCCACCAATTCAGCTCCACACACTTCCAAACAGACCAAGACTTCCAGAAGATATAATGAGAAACATTGGAGACTTCATTTGTGCCATAACACCTTTTCATTTTTACGATCCGTCTGAACGTGAAATGGTATTTTCTTTGTGGAAAATGCATTTTCAGGAGATTATATTTCACCATAAAGCTCTTAATTCAGATTAAAGCTGCTGTTATTTTGTCATTTCTGTGATCAATGCCTGTTTCTTGTTCCCTTTTCTCAGTCTTGCACATTACAGCACATTCTCAATTCCCCAAACATCTCCTATACATTAAAATATGATATAATATTATATTTAAATAAAATTAAATGTTAATATATATATATATATATATATATATATATATATATATATATATATATATATATATATATATATATATATATATATATATATATATATATATATATATATATATATATATATATATCTCAATACACTCACATACTGCATATATTTTGGAAATATTTACAAGCATATATATATATATATATATATATATATATATATATATATATATATGAATGAATGTTCTATTTTTTATCATATAAATTATAATGTAATTATAAAAATATAATATAATATACGATAATATAAAATTTATATTTTAATTTCTCATTTTAAATGTTTTGTATTTATACAATATTATTTTTTTTTAAATCCCTTTATAAATCCTTTCACACTAAAAATATTTTTTTCACGTAAATTTAACTGGTCAAATGTTTTATTTACAAAGACAATTTTCAATAATAGCTGGAAATGAATCCAGTGTCACATATTACAGCAGATTCTCAATGCTTCTTTAGATGAAACATCAAGTGGCATCACGCAACATAATTTGATCGATATTTCTTACATAGTTTTGCATGAGTTTCTTGCAGTAGTCTTGCAGTCTAGCTAGGTAATTTCTCAAGCTTCTACCACAATGAATCTGCACTAATATCAAAACAAAAGATATGCTTGGTGCTTTCTCCTATTTATGGATTTTTCTAGACTACATAGACTATTTATTTTGCTGTTTCAGCACATATCTTCACCTCCAGCACATCTCTTCTTCATAATATAAAACACAGTGCAGTAAAGCCTTAAAATAACACCTTTCAGGATGTATAAGTATTTCTCTTCCACCTCACTGCCGTGATGGTCTTCCATACATCAGGTGTGGACTCAGATCTACTGTCAGAACAGCACAGATGTGCAAACAAAAGCCAATTCCTCTCTGCAGACGACAACACATCCAACGCTCCAAACGGACACACAGTAAAACCACAATTTTACACAAATGCATCTCCAGGCGGCCTTTGAGATTTCTGTGACTAATCAAGCGAAGGGAAGAGTGTGAGCACCAAGAGCCGCTCCGGACGGAGGTCTGGAAATCCTCTGAAATGGCCAAGCGCTGCATTATTTTCCTGCAGGACAGCATGGAGCCGCTGGATAACCTGACGCCAACCTTCAGCCAAACTCTGAAACCAGGCTTAAGTGACAGCGTCCATTAGGAGCTCTACAGAAACTGTCTTTTTTTCCAGAAAGCAGGCGCCACTTTTACCACACCTTTTATGCAGCCGTCAGGCCCAAACTGGAAGCTGGTGCTCAAATATGCAACGAGCGGATGTTATAAGATCCATCTCTGTGTCTAAAGAGAACCAGCAGCTTTAGTGGTATCAAAACTTTACAAGATACACAACTAAATACTCACGAGAAGAGCAGTATATGATCATTCTCTGTCTTTGAAACAACTAGTATTTTTTAAATATCTTTACAAAAACAAATTATGATTTAAAAAAAATCCAAATGAAAAAAACAAAAAAACAATTCAGTCAATTTGCTCCAAACCTGTATGAAAAAATTATATTTTGACAAATGCTGAATGTTGTTTGGAGCCTAAAGATATTCAAACAAACAAACAAGCAAATAAATAAATAACTTATTTATTAAATATTATATATAACAAGCTATTTATATATCTGTAATATACTCAATTGTTTTTAAATAAATTTATAATAATTTTATAAAATATAATTTTAGAAACCAAATGTTTTCTTTACAAATGGATTTTGCAAAATATACATGTAAGTTTTTAATATTTCACATTAATTTAACTGATCAAATGTTTTTACAAATAAATTTTGCAAAAATTTTTTTATTATATTTCACCCATGAATTTAATTGATCAATATATAAATAAACATTTCACACATTAATTTAATTGATCAAATATTTTCATCAGAAATAAGTTTAAATAAATAAATAAATATTTCACACATTAATTTAATTGATAAAATGTTTTATTTACAAATAAATTTAGCAAAATATCAAAATTACCAAATTATAAAAATCTCTTTGTTTGGCTGTACTGTCCCTTTAAATTAGTTTTCTTTTACTCAGTCAATCTCTTTCAGTCTAAATGAGTGGTTCTTCATCAGAGTGACCGGCAGTAAGGATCAGAAATGAAACATCTCTCTGCTCGTTTGCAATGGAGGAGAACGTCAACAACACAACAGCAGGACCTCTCTGGACCACATGAGTCTCCTTCAAGACTGCATCAGCATTACCCACAACTACTGCAAACCGAAGAAACCTCATCAGAACCCTGGAGGAAATAAGAGGCTTGCTCCAGATTGTCTCAGATTTGGAGAAGAGACTTGTTTCATAAGCCACGATTCGATTTAAAGAAGAAAGATCCTCGATGACGACATGTTTTGGTTCCAGCTCAAGCAGTTGATTCATAACTGGTTTGATAATTACATCGCCGATTGTGTTTATGCAACACATTTAGTGGCACATCCTTCAGTACAGGAAGCTCATCAAACACATCTGCTCCTCAGACAAACACACCAGCAACAGAAGAAAGAGAAACATGCAGCCATTTGTCTCCTTTGAAGCGTGCACTTGGGATTATTAAATTTGAAACAGGTGAGATTAATAATAACCCAGGGTTATTTCCTCAATAACTAAAACTAAACAAACTAAAAACATTTTTTACTTGAAATCAAATAATCTTGAACTAAAATGACTGTGTGTGTGTGTGTGTGTGAGTGTGCGTGCATTAATAATATAATAATAATAATAATAATAATAATAATAATAATATAAATATATTATTATTATAAAAAAAATTAAATGAAAATGAGAATAAAATAAGCTGAATTTGAAGTACTAAAATAACTAAAACTATATAATTAAATTTATAAATAAAACAAAACCTAAAAATAAAAAAAAAAGTAAAACAATTTTTTTTTTTAAATAGAAGACAACACAATTACCAAAACATTCAAATTAAAGTGTTAACAGAAAACATAAAAATAAAACCTAATTTAAAACATTATCAAAAATTATTTAAAACAACAACAAAAATCAAACAAACAAATAAATAAACACCTAAAAATAAATAAATAAAAAACACTAACTAAATGAAAATGAGAAATGTTATAAATTACGTTTTAAATTAAGGTACTAAAACTAAATAAAAGCAAAACGGAAATGACAAAAACAACAAAATAAATTGTGAAAAAAAAAAAAAAAATTAAATTCAGTTTTCACCTTCATTTTAGTCAAATCAAAATATGAAGAAAACCTCTACATCAAAGATACTCAAACAGCACCATCTCAGTGTTTTTTCGGGAAAGCCGCTCTCGGACCCTGTGGAGATGGCTCCTTCAAGAGGAGGCCGTTTTCCTCCTGAAGATCGGCGCTCGGGTCGTGTTATATAGAGACGGGGTGAGGGCAAAGGTTAAAGTCATTATAGACGGAGCGGTGCGGCGACGCCCCTAGCTCTTCTTCACCCTCGCTTTCTCTTCCTGCTCTATTTTTGATGAGTACAGGGACTCGGAGAGCTGGCGCTGTGGCGTTAATATTTCATACAGCCATGCAATAACACCGACAACATCTTCCCCTCCTGCCATGGCCAACGGCGACGGGCCGCAGCGACGCTCAGCTCGAGGAGAGCAGGTGTAATTTGCAAATGCTAATTGAACTCGGGCACGGGTCAGCGAGCTTCCCTGTCTCCTCACAGCTCGACACACGCGGGCCGCCTATATACGCCAAAATCCCTTCATCTGTGGGCCGGGCCATCCAGATGCACTGGCAGATCAGACGAGCGTCATCCCAAAAAAACAAGCACATTTCTGATCTCATTTCCTTTTTCTCAACATCTCTAGATAATCAAGTCTTTTTGCTGTGGTTGTTCTTCATCACGGTTCAGCAAACACTGTCTCTCAATCATGAGCACGACAAATCAATTACGAAAAAAAATTAATCTCAATCATCTTTAAAACTGAAGTGTCATTTCTGCCAAGTCGTCAAGTCTTGAAATGCTTTCGCGGTCTGCCATTGGTAGGACAAACAGGATGCCATGCCCCCAGACCCACACCATTGGTTGAGATGATGTTTATATGTTGGACACAATAGTTTTCAGACTGACACAGAGACCTGGAGGGTTCATAAACTGCATTAGCACAAGCCTGTCAATTTCCATCTGTTTCAAGATCACCTCTCAATGGAAGAAAAATAAAGATCTGTAAAGTTTTGGTCCCTTGTGATCCACATACAGCACCTGCTGCAGTATTTCAATTACTAAAAACAGAGGGACATTCAAAACACTTAACGTAAAAAAGTGACATTAGATATTTAAAAATCAAATTCAATATACATTTTATTATATTAGATAAATAAAATATTTATTATGAACATTATATTCATAACCAATAAAATGACAAAAATACAACAAAATTGTGTTCAAATGAAATTTGCTCAAAAACAAAAGAAAACAAAATATAAAAATAATTAAAAAATTAACAAAAACTTTGACCGTAAACAAAAAAATTAAATAAAATCTGAAAAAAAAAAAATCTAATAAAATATAAAAACAACTTTAACCTAAATGTATTTATTTCAGGTAGTTCAGGCAATATTTGTCATTTTCTTTTAGTTGAAGTTCTAAAATAGCTAAAACTATAAAAACTAAAAAATTAAACACTATATTCAAAAAAAAAAAAAAAAAGACAAAAGCACAAAAATTACAAATTTTAACAAATTAAAGTAAGTTCATTAAGCTACATTAAGCATCTTCTTTATAGCAGTTTCCTGTGGAAAACCTTTCAAATGAAACTTGTGCGTCACGTTCATATCGCGGGTATATACTGTGCATCTTTTAATATGGCTTGATTTAGTTGTGTGGCATGAAAACTATGAATCCAGAAAACAAGACATGTTCCCAGGCTGGATTCAGATCTGCCACATCTGACAGTCACTCAGTAAAGCCTGTATTACTGTTATTAGGTTTTCCTGTAAATAATCATTACAATAAAAATGAGAGCAATAAAATGAGTGAAGGGAGATGAAGCACTTCCAGGTCGAAGCTAATGCAGGTGAAGAGGTCACGGATGCATCAGTCGCACATTGATCATCATTAGCGTTTACTTAACACCTCGCATCAGTCACTGAAGCCGATGTCTAGCGCTCTAAAAACACATACTATCTCGCATGAACGTTAACAAGACAATGCAGAGATTACAGGTTCACTCAGTTTTTATCACCTGAAACATTATATTTCAAAGTGACTTATATAACGCAATTAATGTTCAAGCAAGCAAAACATGCGCAAATTTGGATTCATACGGAATAAATAGAGGTATGTGAACAAGTTTATTTTTATATCCAATTTTCCACACTCCTCTAGTTTCAGTTTTGCTCTTCTTTTTTTTCTTCAATTTTTTTAAGCTTGCTATTTATATTAAACATTGCTTTTAATGAATGCTACTATAATTTATTTTTGTTTTATAATTTTTCATTCATGTTTTGTTCTGAATACTATTAAATTAAAATGATTTACACGTTCAAAGTGTTTACCATTTGTTTTGTGGTGTTTTATTTACTAGAAATTTACATTTACATTATGAATTTTATTTTCACAAATAATATATTTTTATTACAATGTTTAAAAAAACTAATAAAATAATAAAATGGCAACAAAATTGAGACTTTAAAATTAACACAAAACTAATAAAATGAACAATCTAATTCAAAATATTAAAAACTATTAAAAAACTAAATAATTTACTGAAATGCAAATAAATAAATAAAAATAAAATATTAAAAATATTACAATTATTAAAATAAAGAACATCAACTTAAATGTATTTATTTATATTTTATATTTATTATTTACTATCATATATACAGTTAATTATATAATTAATAACAAATGTAATATGTATTATAAAAAAAAAAAAAAAAAAAAAATGAGATTAAGAGCAGGTTTAGCGAATTTAGTCTTCTCCCAAAAATATGACTCATGACATTTACATCGCAATACGAAAATAATATTCATGAGCAAAGTTTAAAAGTGATATATTGCTTACCCTATACTCTACAGATCATTTCTATGCCCTGGATCATGTTTGCATTTGCATAAATCAATAAAAATACTTTCATTACACATTACAAGTAGGCAGAATTGCTGAATGAAACCAAACTGGCGTGCCGAAACATTTCTATCAGAAGCGTTTTAATTAAACGTTTAAACGTCAGCATCAACACAGTTCAACTGAGTAGGCGTTTTCAATCAGAGAAAAGGCTTTTTCTTTTGTTTGTCATTAAAGCAGCTCTTCAAACACTCTACAGAGCTGTGATTCCCAGTAATGAGTCCAGTTTCTTGGCAAGCCGAGCTGAGAGTTTGCGATAAGAAGAAATAAACGTTGCTTCTTGTATTTCCAGCGTTTCTGCTGAGTGCGTCCAGCATCCTGTAGCAGCGGTCAGCGGTAAATACTCATTATTAATGCTCGACGTGACACATCAGGGTAAAACACGGGTCAACGGCGAATTCAAAACACGGACAAGTCGTATATCAGTCCTCGTGTCTCGTGGCACATGTTGCGTCATGACCCGGCTTTAATTAGGGTCAAACATCACTGCCTGTATTTGTTTTGATTTGTGAGATTTATACATCTTAATTTAGCAGCTGGCAAACACGCAACAGATGTTCAACATGCCTAATTGTTGAAAAGAAATGTGTGTTTCCCATGCGAGAGAGGGAAACCTGTGAGTCAGCTCTCAGCAGACGGCAGATAAACATGAATTTATCGCGCCTATTTCAGACAGATAACGCGGCAGCCAGACGTTTATATACTGTAGAGTTGCATTGAACGCACATTCTCAAGCTTATCTGTCAAACGCATCTCGCTCATTTAAGCTCTGCCAAGCGTGCTGTTTCATCTGAGAAATAAAATCATTTTTAATCAGCCAATCGAGTCAATAGGGCGTATAAAACGCTTGCTGTCAATATTCGCATCCTCCAGAATGAGTTAACGCGCGATGCTGATCTGCTGGGCGATAAACGCGCCTGCTCATTGTTCATATCTGCGGCGATGCCTATCGATTCTTTCACACAGCAGTTTATGTCCAGTCATTCAGTAAAACAACGGCTTATCATTATCATCTGTCATAGACGTGAGCCAAGAGAGCCGTCAGCGCTAATTCCCTCTCTTCAGAGGAGAACACAGATTCCTCTCATGCTACCGGTAAATAGAGAAATACTGTCTTCATCAGAGCGGTAAGCATCACTATTACTAGTTATCAAACCTCTAACACCAAGTATTAAACACCAATGATTCCTGCAATCATGCATCTCACAAAAACATCTGAAAATGTTCTCAGTGCAACACAACGTCCTATAGACATTAAATTACAATGATCACAAGAACTTTATGAAACAATATTTTATAGAAACTCTCCTCACGGGATTCATATTTTACTGAATGAAAAGGTCACTTTTTATCTTAGGTCATAAGAAATTGAATTTAGGCACATAACACTGAACCGACCCCCTTCACAGTCTTGTGAAATTAAATCTGACATGTCAAATATATTATTTTAGGATCATTTGTATGCTATTATGGCATTTATTAATTTTTTGAGTTTGAATCTTCAGTTTTCATTTAAGTTTTAGTAAATGTTACATGCTTTTGTATTATATTTTTATATAAAAATCTTTATATATTTTTTTCTCTTTAGAATTAATTTATTTTATTTGACATTTAGTTCATAATTTATTTAGATTTTGATTGCAGTTTTTAGTTTATTTATTTTTTTCAATTTTATTATGTGCTTTGTCATTTTTGTTATATTTATATTTTATGTTACTAAGGTTTATTTTTTAAATTTGAGTTCCCTTTAAATTTTTTGCTTCAGCTTATTTCAGTTTATCTCAGATAATTGCTTTTTCACCTAATATTCATTCTTTATTTCAGCTTTCATTTAATTTCTTTACATTTTCATAAAAAAAATTATTTCTATTTAGATTTATTTTATTTCAGTTGTTTTAATTTCAGTAATATTCAGTATTTTAAACTTTAATTTAATTTATAATATATTTAATTTAATAAACATATTATAAATAATAATAATAATAATAATAATAATAATAATAAATAACAATTTAATATATTTAATTTATTTATAATTTATAATAAAGTTTTTTAATTTTAAGTTTTACATCTAATATTAATATTTTATTTTATTATTTCAATAGCAATAGCAAATTTTGGTTTTAGTTTTACTTATGAACACAAATACTGCTACATAAAATGTTTTTTTGCCGTTACAATTGTGAGATGTTTTTTTAAACCTCTTTAATACTTCTTTTATCTTGAATTCCACGCCACGCACAAGACACTGCAAAAGACTTGAGCACAGTTGTCCAACACATCCACACAGTGCATGTTTACGTAGAAAAACAACGCAAATCAGCACAAAACCACATTCTGTGTGAACACCCCCTGAATCTACCAGTCATGTTTTTATGTTTTATATTGCATCATTATTCATTTTTACTTCTGCATACTGGATTTCCCCCACAGCCCAGGACTGAGGAGCAAGTCTGCATCTGTGAGGGGTTAACCAGCGGCTGGTAAGTGGCTCCATTAGTCGGGCCGAGCAGTCGGGAGAGAGGAGCCCAGGAGACGCTGCTCTGAGCGCAGGAGGCGGCGCTGTAATGGCGCTCACAATGACCGACGCAGCCATCGAAACGTCCAACTGGGGCACCAGATGCAGTCGGATCGCGGCCAAGGAGTATGAGAGGAAAGCAGGCTCCTGCAGGATGTCAGAGCAGGAAATGAAGCGTCGTTCTCTCGGTTTCTCCTGTCCGCTTTTGGGAGGAGACCAAAACAACAATCTGCGTATGAGAGTTGGATAAAGGTCTCCGAACCGCTCGCTGATGCCTCCGGGCAGGTTATCAATTTGTTGACAAGCGCAGCCCATTTCAGATCAGCCTCACCTCCTGCTCTGTTTCCTGCACTCCAGGTTCGAGTAATGAAAGCCACGTGTCCCCGGGGTCCGGTCATGTTTGCACTCACTCAGGCCTGCAGACGGGCCTCATCTCAGGGCCTGTCAGTCATCAACTGAGACGTTTCTCTCATTAGCACCTCTTTACACCCGTCTACAGGAGCCCTACTGACCCGACAGACCCAAACAGTTATCACTGTTAACTACAGCTAAAACCATTAAAACATTTTCCACATTTAAAATAAACTTCAACTTCAGAAGTAAAAACTTTACATTTTATTTTATATCTGTTAGTTGCCAGGGCAACATTTAAAATTCATGTAGTTAAAGTTGAACCGCTCAAAATAACTAAAACGGTTAAACAAAAATTGTTATTTGACATAAATGTTAACTTTAAGGCTTTTTACTTTTTAGTTGCAAATGCAAGCATTTTCTAATTTGCATTTAAAGTATTGCAATAACTAAAACAATTTTTAAAAATCTATTTGAAATAAGCGTGTAAACAACTGAAAATAAAACTAAATATTTATTTCAGTTAGTTGCCAAGGCAACATATTTCATTTTCATTTTGTTTAAGCTAAAGTGCTAAAATAAATAAAACTAAAACTTTTTTCATTATTTGAAATAAAATAAACATTAACTTAATTTTTATTTAATATTTATTTTACTGCAGTTAGTTGCCAAGGCAGCATTTCCACTTGTCAAAAGTATTAAAATAACTAAAACTACAACTAAAACCAATAAAAATCATAAAAAAATAAGCTTTTTTTTATGTCTCTGTTATTAGTGGGGGGGGGGGGGGTTCAGTTAGTTGCCAAGGCCAATTTCAAAGTTGAAGTACTAAAATAACTAAAACTGAAACAAACTAACAAACAAATAAATAAATATAGGCATATAAAAAAAATTACAAATTAAATCAACTACAGATCTACAATATCATCTTAAATGACAGTAAAATAAGACACGGATACACCATGTGGCTTCTAGAGCGTCTGTCTTTGAACTGTCCTGCTCTGTCAAGCCCAGCGTCCGGAGCGAGACGTGCCGTGGAGAAACACGCATCAGGAGACAGAAGCGTTGGCCCTGCGCTCATTAATCGGGCCCCTGCGATGACCCTCTCAGCGTTGCTGGCTCTGACCAGCTGTTTCTGCAAAACGCCGCTATTTCATTTTTTTACGAGCTCCACCTATTAATCTCTGGATGCGACGCTGGTGATGGCGCTTCAGACGAGCGGACGATTTCATCTGCTAATTAACGGCTTTAGTTTCATTTGCAGCCTCGGCGGTCCGTTTTACCAACAGAGCTTTCAGCACTTTTGCCAATTAATAGGAGACGTCTCAATTCATTGGTTTAATAAATGTGTTAATTTTGCGAGCAGGAGGCAGAAACAACGACATCATAGAAGATAAATTCGCTCTGATTTAATTTTTTGCATTCTGGCTGCATCTTAACTGTACAGGACTGGAAATTCATTAGAAAGCTTAATCTGGGTTTGAAAAGTGCGCATGCCGATGACGGCCTGTGTTCAAACGAGCGGCCGGATTGGAGAAGACTTTTCCTATTACTGAACTGGGCCCTTCAGAAGCACTGCCGCTAATGAACCTGAACGCCTCTATTATTAAGTTACCACAGAAAATCCTCAAGGCAAATGTTCTTCTGGTCTGTGAAGGAAAACATCTTTACAAGATAATGGCCTTTCCTCTAATTACAATATGTGTAAGCGCTTGTGCTCGGCGCGGGACCTCTTCCCTTTGAAGAGTGTTGGGTCGCCGCTCTCCACCCGTTTCTATTTCCAGCTCCTCAAATCTCAGAAAAGGAGAACAAGAGAGAGGACTTTAATAAAAGAAGATGACGACGAGTAAGAAAGGCAGCAGTGTCTGTTTTAGCAAAAGACTCACTCGATGGCTGGCAGCTTGAGATATAAGCATGCTGAATTTAAGAGTAAAAACATTATTTTAATAAAACCACTATATCTCACAAATGGCCACAGATGTCACTGATAGTATTAAATTTGCTTATATTTCTAGCTGTCAGCCAATGAGATTTTATTTAATTATTAGTTATTCATCTAAACAGAACACATTTTAAATATAATTAGTTATATATATATATATATATATATATATATATATATATATATATATATATATATATATATATATATATATATATATATATATATATATATATATATATATATATATATATATATATATATATATATATATATATATATATATATATGTGTCCTTTTAATATTTTAATATTACAAAAATATGAATACTATATAATTTTAATATTATACCATAAAAATGATTTAATAGCATTCTTTTATACATGCAGTTTTATTACAATTACAAATATTATATATACAATAATTAAATTAATAGTATAAATTATATTTATATTTTTAATATTTCAAATACATGACAAAAAAAAATAATTATATATATGTGTGTGTATGTGTGTGTGTGTGTATGTATATATATATAATTTTTAAATGAATATAAAAAAATACATAATTTTTTTTATATAAACATAAGGTATAATATTAAATATATTCCTTCTTTTTAAAAAATATTTCATTTTATCAAAATAATTGAAACACTAAATAAAATGAGGAGAAACCAATCATTTGCATGCAGACACAACACGAATGATACTGCATCAACAAAATAAATATTGATCTGGTTTGCTAAAGTCCTCACATGGGAAAACGGATTTGATGGAAACCTATGTAGATTTCAAGGGCACCAGGACGGTCTTTATAGTCGCTGCGTTAACAATATTACTATCAACAACCTTCATTTCATGTCATTTTCTCTAGAGAGGATTCACATCTCACCAGACAGAACAGAGCATCCGATTTCTCCTCCCTACATTTTCACGTTCTGTCCTCCTTTGTAAAGATGTGAAGAAATCGAGAGAGAAATTCAAAAGGGTGTGAAGAACTCGAGTGATTCATCGAGAACGTAATGAAGACATCTGCGTGTCAGATTTAATGAGACGCTACAGAAATGCATCTTTATCCTCCGGGACACAAACGCACTGCTGCACGACACGTCCACCAAACTCCTCTCCTCAGTTTTTCCTGACATTCCTGGAATGATAAACATCTAAATTGGGCTTCTGTTTACTGGGATGAAAGGTCATCTTGTCAAAAGTCTGGGATTGCTCACAAAGCCCTTGTTTCTGACAGATCTCCACCCCCAAATGAGCCATAATCTCCCTGTTCACCTCCTAAAGCACTCTATCTGAGAGAACAGAGGAGGCAACAGCCCCGCTGCGAAGCCACACACAAACACACACTTAGCTAAGCATCTAAACGAGGGCCTACCATTGACTTTTCATACAAAGACAATTATACTGACTAATGTATTGAGCTTTTTAGGGGTACAAATTAAAATGACTTAATTTTTTTCCAGATTTTCCTCACTTTTGGGACGAAATTTGTCCCCAACCTACAGCTAAGTAAACACACACACCCTCATTCTTCTGCCCATTTCCTGGTAATGGCTTTTTAAAAGGGGGCACTGAAAGCTTTTCTCCTTCCTCCTTCGACTTTTGTCAGGTTAGTTTAAGTTAGTTAATTAGTACACGTCTCTGCCTGTCAAGCCGCATCCCCCCGGTATTCACAGTTTTCTTACGGGACAGACGCGGCTCAGGAAGGGCTGTTTTGGGCTTGCTGATGGAGCACCTCAGAGATCAGTCGAGAAACGGCCGATAGGACTCGAAACACAAGCTGTAAACTGACCCGCCAGAGACCAGTTCATTTATATCTCAACTGTTTCTCCTAGACAGAAGTTAGATTAAACAGACGTTTTTTTATTGATTGTTCTTTTGAGTCAGAGTCATGTTGGTGCCAATAGCCTCGTGGTTAGTGCGCCGACATACAGCGCAACTGCGGCGACCCGAGTTGGAATCCCATCTCATGGTCCTATGCCGATCCCGCTCCCCTATATACACTAAATACACACACACACACATTTTTCTCTAGTATTGCATCTATAAATGCAAGCAATAATGTCCATTCAACAAATAACATTCTCTGAAATAGGGCCTAAAAACACTATATAAAGCCAATATGTCATAGTTTCTCTTTTTAAAGTCCAAGCCTGAAAAGAATTTGGCTAGTTTTATAATGGATATTGATTTAGCACTCGTGGCGATGTGAACTGACAGGTTTGTTGTAAGATCAAGGCACAGATGTACAGCCCGCGGCGGCTATAAAAGTTAAAGCAGAACTGATGAATACATTCCTGAATCTGTCATAACCTCCCGCTCGGACCGGCTCACCACATCCAGAGATCCAGTAAAACAGGAATCACAGCACGGATTTCACTGAACAGAGGCTTCATTCACTACATAGACTAATGTAAGGCTCCTCCTGTTACAAACAACACAAGAGCAGTGCAATATCACAATTATCTAGAATAAATTAAGGAGTCTCCTGCTCCTCAGATGTTTCTCAGACCCAAGGAATCTCAGAACTTCTCCTCTAGGGTTTCAGAAGAGAGCTTGTCTCAACCTGTACTAGATCTTACCATTACGGCAAAGTACACTCAATATACACACAATCAATTCTCAAACATATGAATGAATGAATGAATGAATGAATGAATGAGATGTATTAACAAATGAATGAACCACTGAACAAACAATAGAATAAATGAACAAACAAAAAATGAGTGAGTGAGTGAGTGAACTACTGAAAAAATGAACAAAAAATAGAATGAATAAACAACTGAACGAACAAGTGAACAATAGAACGAACAAATTAACAAACCACTGAATGATCAAACAACAGAATCACTGAACGAACGAACAAGCAGAATGAATAAACAGATGAACGAACAAGAGACAAATAAAAAAATAGAATCACTAAATCAATGAAGGAACAAACTGAATGAACAAACAATTGAACAAATTAATGAAGAAAATAAATTAACAAACAATGTCTTTGAAACACTCCCTATTTCTCATCACATTAAATTTACTCTGACAATAACTCATTTTCAGTCAACAAACTCCACTTCTCTCAGATGTTTCTCCTTAAGAGAAGTAAAAATGGAAACAAGGTATCTACTTAAAGCCAAAAAAGCAATAGAGAAGGCTATTTAGCCTCATAAAAGAGCAACCTCCGAGCAATGACATTTTCCTCTGAGCTGCTCGCTTATGAAGCCAAGAGAAACGTTCAGCGCTCAACATTAGCTGATCTGGCTGCTGCTGTCACTGTAAGCCACAAGCAACATTCATCTACAAACTTCAGCTCCGGCGAGCCAAAATCACGGCCGAACAACGACAAACAAATAAAAACCTCTGCCAGAGGGAGCGCGAAAGCCACGTTTCACAGATGAGCGTAATTCCGATGTGGCTTTTAACACCAAAACCACATAAAAAGACAGTGGAGGTGGACGGGTCGATGGCTGTGTTACAATCATTTGAAAACACTCCCGAGTTCACAGCTTTGCAATGCATCACGTCGCTCATTAGCATGCATGCGGTACGGCCCCACAGAAATCAATAAATCACCAACACTCGCGCAGCTCGCTCTTCCCTCAGAGTACTTATTATTGATCATAAACGAAGCAAAAATGGAGCTGCAGCTCAGAGAACCACATTACTTATCTCTGCTTCAAACGAACAAGTTCATAGACGAGAGGAGACAGCCGGAAAGAGACAACCGGGGCATTTCCAATGCATTTTCGATAACGAGCAGCAGGAGGCAACAAAAGAGTTTTCAGACCCCATTCTGTTTTGCAGGTCACTTCTGAATGCATAGCTGAACGAACAAAAGGAACGAACGAATGAGCAATAGAATGAATGAATGAATGGCAATGAACTAATAGAGCAAAACAATTAACAAATTAACAAACTAGCTACCAATATTTTTGAAACAGTAGGCTACCTAACGCCACCAGTGTTAAAACTGACAATAAACCTAACTACAAAGTGGCTTTGACTAATTAAACCTGTTTGAACAAAAGAAAGAGTGAATGAATGAATGAATACACAAACAAACAACTGAACGAACCGATGAACAAGTGAAAAATGGAATAATGAACAAAGAAACAACAGAATGAGTGAATGAATAAAACCTAAAAACCTAACTCTGACCAACTAAATCATAAACGAAGGAACGTACAACAGAATTAATGAACAAGTGAACAATACAATGAATGCAACCAAACAAAACAACAAACAAATGAACAATAGGATAATTCAATGAACTAATGAACTAATGATCGATAGAATGAATAAACAAACTAACAATAAAATGAATGAACAAAAGAATAAGCCAGTGAACTAACAAACAATAGAATGAATGAATGAATGAATGAATGAATGAATGAATGAATGAATGAATGAATGAATGAACGAACGAACAATAGAATAAGCCAAAGAACTACCAAACAATAGAATGAATGCATGAACAAACGAGAGAATGAATGTATGAACAAATTAACAATAGAATAAACAAACTACAGAAAGAAAGAAAGAACAAGTGAACAAAAGAATGAATAAATGAATGAACACTAATAAACCATCAAACTAATGAACAGTAGAATGAATAAACAAACAAAACAATAGAATGAATTAACGTATTAACAAACATGAATGAAAAATGAATCGATAAACAGAATCTTTAAAACCGAACCTATAGCCACCAGCAAAGTGACAATAACCCTGACATTGACTTGAACTAAAGCAGTATGAACTAGTGCTCTTCCAGCAGGGATACACAGCATCTTGGACACTCTTGAGACGTGCACAAATAGGCCATCTGTTGGAGAAAACACGAGAACAGACACCTGCAAACCTCACTGGACTCCCTTCCTGAAGCCTCTTGGGTTTCACATTCTTGCCCTTTTCTTTTTGTTTGGTAGAAAACCAGCTCTTTTTACTCAGCGGGGCGCGAGGCACAGGTTGAACTAATGAAAAGGCTGGAGGAGCGAGAGAGAGAGATGGAGATGGAAGTGGAGGAGAGAGGCGAGATGTCTCCAGAAGAGCAGCACATGAAAGCGGAGGCGTGCTGGTTCGGCCGATCACCGTCCCAGTCACTTACCGCCGCTGGAAATTACTGCTGACTCTAATTAGTTATTTAGACACCATGTACAGCATGCAGCAGGCAGACTTCTGAAGATGTACGGAGGAACTGTACGGCGCCTCAGGTTTCCGTTCGCTTGCTTTCTTCCAGACGGGCTGCTTCCGTACATTTGCAATTCCCTATTGATAATCAGCTCTGCCGAGAACATCTCTCAATCCTGGATCAACCGGCCGCTCTCTTGCTTTTGTTCAGAATTTACCACGATTCGTAATGACCAGGATTTCCATATTATGCTAATAGCGGCCTACTATGTCATTAAATAAAGCTGTTAAGGAATTAATATGATTACAGAGGCACAGAGTCTGCTTTTAATGATGCATGGCAGAAAACGGCTTGTATTTTTCATAATGCTTATTTTGATATCGGCGTGATGATCTGCTCTGCCGCCCTCTCGCCGCCGGCTTCATCAGCATGCTGTCAGTCAAACGCACCGCCGTGTCACTTCACGCCGCGGCTTATGTACCAACCTACGCATGACAAACTCTCAGAAAATTATTACTGACATGCAAAGAAAGAAAAGCCGTTCTGGAGGCATCAGGCACAGAGTTCTCTGATGTGATACAGAAAAATATTTACTGGAAATCCAACGCTGCCCCCCAAAAAACTCCTACAGACTGTTACGTGAACGTTTTACTTCTGGATTCGCTTTTTTGTTTTGGGGACAAGAACCATGGTAATACTGAAGTGTTCAAGAATCTAGTATAATTAGATATTTAAAAGCAGGATTATAGTTAACTAAAAACAGAAATTATAACGTTACTTGAAATAAAATATACGTTAACTGCAATACAATAAAAAAAAACGTTTTATTTCAGGTAGTTACCATTGCAAAATTTCTTATTTTAATTTACTTTAACTTAAAGCACTGAATTAACAAACACAAATAAAACATTTAAAAAAACTATTCAGACATATAACAAAATCTACAAAAATACACAACAAATTACAAAAATTAACAAAAATTCAAATAAAATGGAAAATATAAACATTATTCAAAATATTAATAAAAACTGTATTAGTACCGCAATTTCATCACCTAAAAGAACTGCAAAAAAGAAAACAGTTTGCCAGTGTTATTTTAATATGTATTATTACAGTATTTATTAATATTTTAATTAGCTAATTTTTTATAATTTCAGTTTACATTTTAGATTAAGTTTTGGTACGGTTGATATTTGCATTTGTAATTGTTATTATATTTATTATAGCTTTATTAAATTATTATTATTATTTCAATTTTTTTCTATTAATTTTATTTTAAGTTATTTTGCTACTTCAACAAACATCTTATTTACCTTTATTGACAAGGCAAAATTTCTAAATTCTTAATCGTCAAGTTATTTTCCTTTTCAGTTTGTCATATATATATATATATATATCTCATTTATTTAATTTTTTTTAAATGAACACAACTATCTTTAATAGTTTTGGTTAACAGTAACTGAAACGCATTACCAAGGACAAGCTAAACGCATTACGATACCTATTATATTACTTATTGGAAACATGCTATTAAAACAAAGTTTCAGCATTTCTAGCTGTATTTGATTTTACAAATGCTTTCACAAGGCAACCAATTGGAAAGGTGAAGTGTGCAACTAGTGGAAACAAATGGAATTGCACTCGGTTTGTTTTGGCTGAACGCAATAACAATGAGAGAGGTGCATCTTCTCTCCTGCAGATATTCAAATCTCAAAAGAGATTCGCATTAGCGGCGTCTGGGTTAACAGACATCTCATTGAGCGTGCCCACCTGTGCGTGTGGCACTGTCATCTGTCTGGCAGCTGGTGGCTCTTTTCCTCGGGCGGCTTTGCCTAATGGTTCCTGCTCTCCCTTCTGAGGGCCGTTAGATGGTCGGCCACTTAACCCTGCCAGCATGTAGGGCTCAAACAGCATCTTACCAGCTCGCATTTGCGCTCTGACAATAAATGATTCATGAGATAACAGGAGGGCCAAAATAAACAGAGGCATTTCAGCCCTTTTCACCCCAAGACTCTCCCTTCTTTAGCCTAATCTGCAGGGTAAGGGCTCTTCAGGACGGCGGTAATGATACGACGGATCTGCTGCTCTGGACTCTCTCACACAGCTACCAATCACCGGAGACAGCGTACAATTACTTCACAGACGGGGCATTTAAAGAATTACAAACCCGGCCTCACGCGGCCACAAGAAAAGCACACAAAAGCGAACAGCGGTTGAGCTTTTCTTGGACTTTCCATGACTTCAGATCTGGGTGTCTTTAAAGGAATGTTCCATATTCAAAACAGCATTTGTTTTATTATGTTGATCACCACAGATAATAAATTCTGTCTTTCTACTCTTACAGGGTAACAAAAAGCACAAATGTGTTTTTGTTGAATCATGAATTCTTTCTGAAAATTCAATTTGGCAGTGAGAAAAGTAATGCAATAAATTTGACTAAAAAATGCAGGGTGATAAAATATATTTTGTTCATGATAAATGTTGACTTCAAAAATTGTATATATTAAATTTGCCTTCAAATACAATAACTATTTTATAAATAAAATAAAATAATCAAATATTATTAATCAAATATTCTAAATAAAATGATAAAAATTAAAATAAAATTGTTAGTTGCGGCCTTGATTTTATTTTATTGCATTACCATTTACTTCCACTAAAAGTACATCATGATATTCGCTTTTATTTTATGAATATCATTAGATTTGTTTATTTTAAATTAATATGTATTTATAATTTTAAAATACATTATGTATATATAAAATACATCTTTAATTTGTAAATAATATTAAAGGGAAAGGGAAGTGGTGTGTGGCCAAGTATGGTGACCCATACTCAGAATTAGTGCTCTGCATTTAACCCATCCAAGTGTACACTCAGTAGTGAACATACACCCCGAGTGCCACGACTGCCCCAATTAATTTATATATACACTACACATAAAATATCATAATGTATATGTTTACAAACGCTAATATAATATAATTTAATATAATATAAGAATATCACCACAAATGCTGCTATTAAATCTTATAATCAATCTTAGTATCACTCAATTGTAGATGAAGTTTATACCAGAGATTTATTACTCTAAAACTGGAAAGAAACAATGAGTTTAAAAGGATTACGACATCCGGCCTGCCGCTGTATAAAGATGCATTATTTTGAATGATAACATATATTCGACACGCACAGAAGATGATGGGCACATGCATGGATTTTTCTGCACGTATGAAATATTAATGACAAATATTAGCCATCTTTGTCACTTCAATCACAGCTGGGGCTCCTGAAGTTGCTAATGGAAGTGGAGCGGCGGGCGACGGGGGAGGTCGGGTGAGCTTTATGGTCTGGAGTGATAGAATCACGCAGTAGTGATGACTTCATATAGGGCCATCATAGCAGCACCCTACCAGAGCTCTGTGTGTCACAGCACGCCTGCGGTCGACGCCCTCCGGGCCCCGCACTGACTTTGACGTGAATGTAAAGTGACCTGCTGGTGTGGAGCGGCGGCCCACCCTCACAGCTCCTGCTCTGCAGCGCCCGTGAAAATCACCGTCGGTGGAGAGATGGAGCGAGATTGTGCTGTTTTATAATTGTAGGCATGTATCCACTCATTCAGGGCCTAAAATTAACACTCAAATCAAACATGAGTCCAAATCTGTGCTGGTGAGTATATGTAATAATAATAATAATAATAATAATAATAGTTGTTGTTATTATTTTATTATTATTATTTCAACCGTTCAATAGAATTACAGTGATATTTATACATCTTTTTATAATTTATCAATAATAATAATAATAAATAAATTTAAAAATTTAAAAATTCACGTTTGCGTGTCACATGACCGTGTGGGCGGGGTGTGAGGAGAGGCAGGGCACATCCCAGAGGCCCTGTGTTTCAGAGTTCATGTAATCCTGCCGGATTTAAGTGTTACGCCAAGATCTTTCTTGCTAAAACTCTTTTTTTTCTTTGCCTATCATCCCCTCCATCACTCTCTCCAACTTCCCCCGAACGGATTCCTATTCATTATTCACTCTCACACGCGGTCGCTGGCCTTTCCGCGCGCCTCCCCATCACTCTTCCAACAGATCAAAATTCTGCACAGGTTCCAGGAGCTTCTGGCACACAGGCAGCTATTTGAAGGGGAATTCTGGGGTTGCGGCTTTCAAATAAACACACCTTTATCCCTTAATCTGCTTTAAGATAGATTCTGTTTCAATTCTGAAGTAGCATTCTCAATGTTCAAAGGCAGACGCCTGACAACATCACACACGTGAAACATAATTGATAATCACCAGTGACAACCTACACTACCCGCATGATTACGATTTAATACATCTGGAATAATAGTCTGTTCTGCTCACCAAGACTGCATTTATTTGACCACAAATACAGTAAAAATAGTGAAATATTATTATAATTAAAAATAAAACGTAATTTATTGCTGAATTTTCAGCATCATTACTCCAGTCTTCAATGTCACATGATCCTTCAGAAATCAGATAAATCAGAAATGTTTGTTGAGCAGTAAATCAGTATATTAGAATGATTTCTGAAGATCATGTGACACTGAAGACTGGAGTAATGATGCTGAAATTCAGCTTTGATCACAGAAATAAATGACAGTTTACTACATATTCGCATAGTATACAGTTCACTTAAAATATAATATTTCAAAAATGTTCCTGTATTTTTGATTAAATAAACACAGTCTTGGTGAACAGGAGAGATCTTTGACTGGCAATGTATGTGTCTGCACATGCGTGCGGTTGATGCCTGCAGGGGTCCTGTCTTTCACAGACCTCTCTCACCTCATCCACGTTTAAGTGCATTAATATTGCACCAGGCCTGGTGGCGAGGTTAAATGGCCGCCCATCTGAGAGTGAAGGGAGGGGGAATATGTCAGATGGAATATTTCCCGGCCGATTCGGTGAAAGCAGCACATTCAGTCTGAGCTGCCACACGGAGGACGCCACACGAGTCATTTACAGGAAATATAATCTGTCTCTTTCCCTCCATTAGCAACACACATGCGCTGCCTCTCCATTAGCAACACAACAGATTCTCGTATTTACTCCTTCACGCCATAGATGGAGAGACGGTGCTGAGACACGCTGCTCTGAAACACCTTGAAGCTTCATGTAAACATTACGGCTAATCATCACGGGAAATATCAACCTTCCACAGGATTTCATCTCCATGTTAATTATGTTGAAACAACTCCGCTGCTTTTCAACAGGAAGGAAGGAAATGATGCAAAATAATTGCAGATGAATTGGCGGTATTGCACAGCACCTTCTCAACATTACTGTGTAATCTTTCCTAGTGAGAACCAAAGGACGTGTTTGACATGTTTAATTTCTGTCAGGTTTGTCGGCATACATTCTCAGGGCCAGTGAGCTTTCGTCTGCGCTATCAGGGACGATTACCTTTGTTCATCCGCATTCCTACATGCTCGTGTTTTAGTGCGATGGAAAGACTGTTAATTGTATATCGATTTAGACCGATGAGATACACGCAATCAAAACATGTGACAAGACTGCTAATAGAAGATGATTTGTAAAATATGCCGGATACAACTGACTTCACAGTTAACCTCAATTAACATTTAGCGCAAAAACAGTGTGTTAACAATGCACACAAAGACATAATGAGGCTAACCTTCGTTAAAAGGCAAAATCAAGAACTTAAACAGCCATTCAGGATGGAAAAGTTGTTGAGTGAGTGATATCCAGCAAATGAACATGCACAACATGACAAGGCTCAAAATTGCGACCAGTTTGGTTACAAATTATAAGTTACAAATTATGCTGGTGATGGCGATCATGTGGTGAATGTTGATCCACCAGCCGAAAAGGTGTACAGAACTTGGAAAGAATTGTTGAAAGACTTCAAGTGGCTCCGCTATGAAAATTCACTGTGCTCTATGCACTGCATTCCCTTTAAACCCTGTGGGATGGAGTTTGCAGGTAACACTAACAGCATTCTCCACCGAATCTACACATTTTAAGCTCGAGAGCTTGGTAAAACACAGAGAGAGTGCCAAACACATGAAATACAGGGACAAGTGTGTGGCAAAATGTTCAGAATCATCAGGTTCAATCGTTAAGGCCTTTAATCGTCAGGATGTTCACGTAGGGGTCTGCGCGATAATATCGTAATTGTTGTTTTAACGATGTGCGATTTGACATCGAGTACATTGCAAAAACCAAACAAAACACCTACAGAGAGTTACATTACGTGATGAAGTCTAGTAGGTTAGACTAGTGCGCGTGTTCATTTAGAGTGTGTTTTTCACTGCATGATTCAGTCTGTTAAAAAGCATCACAGAATTCAAGATATCGGGGCTTTATATCATTTCATATAGTTAATATCACATGAAGAGTGCCGTTTTTTCCTCCAAAAATCAGCATGATTACAAATGTGATATGAATTTTATGCAACATTTCAATAAACAAGAAGTTAATTATTAAGAGACTTGCGTTTTAGACACCATATTTCCTGTTTTTGTTCTATTTTGACAACAAAAATAATTCCAAACAAAGCCACAGCAACATGCGACTGAGCAACATGACGGGGTTTCTCCTGAATGAATCAACCGTTTAGATGATTTGGTTCAGTCGCAGTGACTCACTTATTAACAGTGATTGGTGCCACCTGCTGGCGGTTTTAATTTCACATTCAAAGTATCTAAGTTCTTTTTTTTTTTTTTTAAATATCGGTATTCAAAATTTTATGTTTACAGTATTAAAACATTATATATGCATGTGTAACTGCAGGTTAAATGCATTCATGTCCTGCATTAAGCAGTGTGTAAATGCATCTTACACACTTAGTTGGTCACTATTTCCACTCCCTCTCGCTCCGCTCCTTGTATCAGCCTCGTTGTAAATTAAAAACCTGGGGGGGGGGCTTTTTCTTATAATGGGTCTAAGCTATGGAATGCATTACCTGTGTTCATTAGGAATGCTGGTTCCTTAGATGCGTATTCTTAAAACAATCCTTTTAGTAAAGATTTTAATTTATGATTATTTACTGTGATCCCATTTTGACATTATGTAGTTTTGGTTGATTTGTTATTTTGTTTGTATATGTTGTAGTGCTTTGAGTTTAAGAAAGGAGCATTATAAATAAAATGTATTAGTATTATTATTAGTATTATTATTATTATTATTATTATTATTATTATTATTATTATCTAAATGCCACTTCAGAAATTCAAAATTAAAATTCAAAGATGAATTTTGTTGATACTGATTTCATTTGCTTGATAACAGCTCAAATGTCTTACTATTTGAATTGACTGATTAAATGTAAGAATTTGACTCGAATGACGATGCACACTTTTAGAAAACAAATGGCTTAATTGTAAAATTACCATAAAAGGTAAAAATCTATTTAAACTTATTGGAAAAGATTCCTTTCTATCACTGCTGTGAACTGACCACCTAACTGGCCTAACCCTAACAAAGTCAACTGTCCACGGTAGTCCTTAAGATCAGCACAATAACACACTCAGCAAAATATCGTCTAATTATCGTTATCGATAAAATCCTAGAAAATAGAGATATAATTTTGTCAATATCGCACACCCCTAGCTGCCAGCCATTCCAGCCGATTGCCAGAGCTGAATGTAAAATTCAACACCGCATACACCATCCTGACCCTCGTCAAAGAGGAGCTCTCTCTCTGCGTTTAACCAAACTCAGATTCATTTAGGTGGATTACGAAAGAAATCTGTCAGTGTTCTTTTCATTTTCTATCTTCGTCAGCGCTTTGCATTTCCCGCGGTAGTTAGCTCCCTGTCACCTGACAGTGACTGGGTGATTGACAGCTAATATTGACCAATCTAAAATCAGCATTAAAGTTAAGAATGTAAAGATGAAATCTGTTAATATATAATTTGTAATTGGTGTGCTCATTCATTTTTGGTGGGTGCTCCTAAATTTTTGCCGGTGCTCCTAACTTTTTAAAGTTGGGAGCACCAGTGCTACAAAGTAAAAAAAGTTAATTTCGAGCCTGCATGACCTTTCTTTTAATTAACAAATGTTGAAAATAGTTTTTACTGCCTCATATTGTTGTGGAAACCATGATAGAATACAGAATAATAAATATGAACTTAATGCTTTTATTCAGCAAGGATGCATTCAATTGATCAAAAGTGTCAGTAAAGACTTTTATAATGTTACAAAAGATTTCTATTTCAAATAAATGCTGTTCTTTTGAACTTTCTATTCATCTGTGAATCCTGAAAAATAATAAGCATCACAGTTTCCACAGAAATATTGTGCAGCACAACTGTTTTCAACATTGATAATAATCAGAAATGTTTCTTGAGCAGCAAATCATGATATTAGAATGATTTCTGAAGATCATGTGACACTGAAGACTGCAGTAATGATGCTGAAAATACAGCTGCAGATCACAGGAATACATTACAGTTTACTACACATTCACATAGTAAACAGTTCATTTAAAATATTATAAAAAAATCACAGCAATAAATTACATTTTAGCATATATTCACATAGAAAACAGCTGTTTATATTGTAATAATATTTTACTGTTTTTACGGTGTTTTTAGTTAAATAAATGCACAGTACCTCAACCGCCATTCAGAACAGAAAAGCGCAGATAAATAACTGTTGATATTATCCAGCAAATGATCAAGTACAACACTGCATGACCTTTCAAAGAGTGTAATTCTCTAAAATCACGACCTGCCGTGCTTCGTCCACAATGTGAGAGCCATTATGCGGTGTTGCATTTTAAATTAGATCCATACCCAGTAATTACATTCATGACAAAGACATTTTCTTGAATCCACAAAGAGAAAGAGCACAGATGAGTGAGAGAGAGAGAGAGAAAGGGTGGATTTTACTGGCCCTTATGAGACTGACAACAGCGAGGTCACCGGGAGGTTATGCAAACGGAACAAAACACTGAAAAATTAAAGGCGTGAGCTCCAGAAAGCGGCACTCAGAGCACAAGTGGCACGACCACTGAGAAGATCTGTGAAGAGAGACCCGCTGGGAATCCAATGCACCACCTCACATCTTCCTCAAGCACCTCACAAAACATTAAACGTCTGACTAGACAAAATGACTGAACGCAGAGAGTAGGGGTTAACGGTGGAGCGGGTGGGCGTAATCCATTTACAGTGAGTTAGCAAGCGCTGGAGTGAGAGGTGAGCGGATGACATTCATTCAGGATCGCAGCGATGGACTTTCAGGTCCATTTGTCTGCGGTGTTAGACAGATAATTAACAGCACTGTCAGTGCGCACCACTGCTCCAGCAGAAGACCTGAAGGTGTATTAAAACTAGCTGATTGGCTGTATTTACAAGTGCGGGCGCTTTACACGCTAGATAATGCTCTGATAGTGCGTTTGATGGATATGAATGAGCAAGGTGAGGGTTTAGAGAGAACTGGGTCAGACTGAAATCAAATGGAATTAAAGGAAATGGTGAAGCATCACTTTCACAAATGCTTGCTTTGTAAATCTGAACTGAATTAGCCACAATATACAGGAAGGTGAACTGGAACAACAGTAAGAAGGATTTTTGGATGTGCTTCCACCCTGATCCACAAAAGCCAAATCGTTAAATTAGATTAAATAAATAAAATAATTGCAAATCTATATAGGAACTTCAGGGCTTTTTATAGCTTTCTAATATTTTTTTTTTTTTTCAAAAGCTTTATCAAGTCAACAAGTTTACAGTTCGTCACAATAAACTTTGTTTTTTGAATTAAAAGTTGCAGTTACATTAATTTCTTTGAACAGATACATTTTAATTCTACTTTGTTACATTCAAATTAACAGAAATTCTGCATCCTGTTTACAAGAATTGAATCGAAATTTAAAAGGCTGAATGGTGCTCAACACTGATGTTGAAGTGGCACAGGAATATTAATATTACCACAATAAATAAATAAATAAAAATTCACAACAGTCTTATCTAGTCAACCGATATGGGCATTCTCAAATGCCAATGGATGTCCATTATCATAATTTTGGACTACAAATAAGTTTATGCAAACCTTATTTTTCATCCAAGCAATCACAGTTATAGGCCAATGGGAAAAAAAACAAAACATCAGCACTACTTATACTGGAGGAAACGCTTATACTTCTGCAGTGGAAAAGTGGCCATGATGGTGAGCAAAAACAAATCCAAATCAATTAATTTTCTGGCATTTGATTAAACAGAGTTTGTGGAAATTCATTTTCGGTAAATATCAGATGCTGTAAAGCTTGTCTGTTCCGCTCTGAAATGCCACACACGGAAACATACAGGTACATGGATTAAAGGTTGCTGCGGGGTGAAGTCGTTTTGTCTAGTCGTGCTCTCTATCTCATTTCCCTCTGATTCAAAAGGCAATTCACGCCTCTCAGCGCACCTCATTTACATTCCCACATCATCACTGGCTCGACAAGTGCAGCACATACAAAATGCATGGTCATAGTAGCAATAAGCAATGAAGGGGAGGAAAACATAATAAAAAATAATATCACAGGCGATAATGCAATTACTGAGAATAATAGAGACCAGAAGCTGTGGGAACACCCATAATTCTGGGTTTCTCCACCAACCAACAGGTGTTTCGTGAATTTGAGAGCCGTACAGAGTCAAACCCAACATTTCCCCAACAATCGCACCAGAGAAAGACCTTCTGATTATTGTGATGTGAGAAATGCCTGTTTATGTGTTGTGAAATGAGTCTCTTTCATACCTGCTTCCATTAGCTGTTGTTTGCACTGCAATCAGCTCTGCTTGTGCCGATTCATTTAATCTATGCAAGAGGCCAGAATTGACATTTTACTCAAAAAGCACAGACAGCAATGAAAACAAAAGGAAGGTTTATGCTAAAGTCTGCTTCTCAGAAGTTTCTCCTGGTTTAAAAAAAAACAAAAAACAAGCAACTTCACAGGAGCCACCAAGTGTTTCAAAAGAGACCAACAACGTCTCATATTGCCATTTGCAAAGATTCTGAAACCAAAAGTCGCAATATGAACTCAAACTTTCTTCATAACAAGATCAAACGATCAGAGCTGTTCTACATTTAATTTCACAGCTCTATACTCTTACTAGGTGATAACTACTGACTCGTGTGTCTATTTTTATTTCTCCTAGAGAACTTGAGGATCTAAGAAAAAGTTGATACTTCAAAGAAACGTAACATGAAGGAAGTATTTCAGGAACTAATAATGAAATGGAAGAACTGATAAAGAGAGACAGCATTGTCTCTTCAATTTCCACCTCAGTGTTAATAGAGAAGGCAATAACAAAGCCCAAAATCTGCATAAAGAGGCTAGATCATATTCACGTTTATTGGTAATGAATGACTACATGGGTAATTCACTTCCATATAAATTTGAGTTCACCTGGGAATCTCAAATTTACCCTCCAGCTGTCTCCATCTCACAAAACAGCATACGCCTGCAGCTCCACTTCTTTGGACTTGGCACTCAGAAGAGGAGATAAACTCGGGAAATAAACACAACAGTAGAGCGGGCACTGCTGACAGGAAATGCCTCCAAACACCAGGCCTTAAGGAAAAAAAACCCAAAGACCAATAAAAAAGCATGAAGGAACGTAAAGAAAGGGCAGCCTGCCCTCTATTGTTCTGTGAGAAGAGTCTTTGAAGGAATCTTTCATGTGGCCCCGGGGCCTCCGCTCAATTCCGCTCCTTCCTCCAGCAGCTGGGGTGCAGGCGGGCCCCAGGGCAACAGAATCCACCGCACTAATGCTCAGCAGCAGGGAGGCCCGAGCTGATTTTCTCATGCCAACTGTTGGCTGTGGGTTAATACCGTGAGTGAAGAGTCTGCCCCCGCTGAGCAAATGAAAGCCTGTGTGCGCTGTAGGCTGGATGTTTCTCTGCCACACCGCAGGGGGCATTCCGCCATTCAGACAGGCCTGGGGCAAGTCATCCGTCTTCAGGGTAACAGGGATCTCGCTCTCCCCTTCCCTTCCTGAGTGGCCAGTTTTCCGTCTGGAATGCACCTCCCTGCGGTGCGAGTTGAAAGCTATTAAATAAACCCTGATGATGGGGGAGTGATAAGAATGCTATCACAATAAAGTCAACAACAGGCCCGAGTAAGGGGCCTCTCCAGACCCGCCCCAGTGTGATGAATTGAGCCCATCAGGCAGGCCAGCTGCCCCGGAGGTTAGCAGGCATCCCCTACTGGGTCTCAGGCCAGGACTGGACGAAGAAAACAGGACGGGAGAGGCACATTTGTGATGGCATGCCAAAGCGCACACTGGGCCGATAGAGTTCGGCCAATATTTTCACAGTGGCGACCCAGAGCAGGAGCCAACACCATTGCCAGCGACACGCAGTGCAATATGGACACACTTGTGCCCGTGTTCATCCCCATTCATGATTCAAGAGACTGGCTGTGGCAGCATAACGACAGCTGCTGAAATACAGCACTGGTAATGGAGCCTTAGCATTATCTATTTGGTAGCCGAGCAGACCGGAGTCTGAAGCGGCTGAGAGCTCATTCCTCATCCTTATCTGTGCTCCTTAAAAAGATGTAGGTGCCATAATCACCATGGTTTCCCGCTGCTGATGTCCGCTGGCCAGCGCATAACGACTACGGAAATGAGCAATAACCAGTGAAAAATGGCTTAGGTGAATTTCTGAAAAAGACCCTTTGATTTGGCTTTAATTTTTGAGAGCATGATTCATTAAAAAGGAAATCAAGAGCGAACCTCACAAATAAGCCTGTGCCCGAAAGCTGACCTTGATGCAGTTAACTTTCCCCCGCTGCGACCGGGAACAGGACATATGTGATCCTCACCTCTGCCAGCTCACCTACGGGCCAACAATGAACCTGCCCCCGCATTCACACCTGCAATGATTATACCACGGCTGGAGGAGTGTGATATCGAGAGCACAGAGAAGAAAGGCAGAAAGAGATAGCGAGAGAAAAAAACTGATGATTTAAGGTCTCTCAAGTAAGCACTTTCCCCTCGTACCCTCTTTTCTTACCTCCATCCTCTTTTTCTCTCCCGTCTTATTCTCTGTCTCTCTTTTAAAGATGATGAATGGCACGGCGGTGAGAGGCTATTAATCAGGGCGCTGTTGTTGAAGAGGTTCTGATAGGGCTTAACATCACCCCAGTGTTGAGGTGGAAAATATGGTACGGTCTGGACACAACGGCCTTTTACAATAAGGTTGGCACAAAAAAAAAAAAAAAACACTCCAAATCCTGTCTACATAAGCACACTAGGCATTTATCTGCACAGCAATAGATATAGCCGTAGCAAACGGGTCAAACTATGGTCCCTCATGGACTAGAACCAGGGAGAATTTGCTGACTTCAAGCAGTTTCTGTGCTGATTCCGAGAGGGGAAAATCAGTTATAAAAATGTGTTAAATTGGTATACAAAAGCATTATCCAATTACATTTAATGAAGCATGATTTCTATGGAGTTCTGTGGAAGCAGATGATATTTCTTTTCTCTAGCCACCAGAAAGTGACCAGAAATGAATAACTTTTGTCTTATTAGCATAGGGCTTACATTTCCATATAATTAGCATATGCTGGCTACATTTATCTGGGGAGGGAAAACTTCTAAAAACTTTCTCTGACTAACTGAAAAGGCATGCAACACAGCAAACATTTGCTAGAGATGAAAAAAGCACTGCAAAAAAACAGATCCTGGAGCAGAAGAGAGAAGCCAGCTGGGATCACAGACGTTGAATATTTCCCTTACTGGTCAGTTAATATGGAGCTGATCAAAGCTGCCCTGCCCCGGAGACACTGGTGGGTAAACAGGTCGGGTTATCAAAGCAGACCTCCTTATTCACAGGGACTTGAATATAAGACCACCACCACAGGGGCAGAGACCGCGGCAGCCGCTGGAGAGGGTTCAAACCTGACGAAGCTCCTGTGATCAGAGACGAGCTGGTGAAGAGCTGCCACGCAAGACAGAAAGCAGAACCACACGGCACCGGAAAAGTATTTGCCAAAGACATGAGTGAATTTTTGTGGTAAGGATTCAAGAATCAGGAAATTCCCAGCATCCTCTCGCTGCCATATGGGGTTTGGGTGGCCTTGAACGCTCCGTGTGAATAGCTGCATTGTTGCTCTGAGTATTCAATGGGCTGTAGATCACGGCACGGAAGAACAATGGAATGAATCAAGCAAGGACCTCCGTACGGTCAAGTGAGGCCCATCTGAGAAAAAGCACAGCAGGTAGATGTATGATTTAGCATGGAGAAATAACTCATCAGACAATAGTAGGGCCCTATGATTTCCGCAATGCGGTAAACAGACAGAATCATGGAATCCAGTCATAAAAATAGAACTTACTGTATAACGCGGAATGTCACGGAATGTTTGGATGACTAAATCAGAAGTAGGTCAGTACTAGGGCTGCACGATATATAGTTTCAGCATCAATATCGCGATGTGCACATCTGCGATAGTCACATCACAGGATGTGCGATTTTTAGTATACTGGTCTCGTTATTTATACTGATCGTTTTCGCGACAGCTGTAGCGTCACTCCGCCCCGCGCTGTCTATACTGGACGCGACAAATCGACCGTTGCAAATCCTTTGAACTTTGTGTCATTACGTCATAAAAAGAATGAGGGATTTACTCGCAGGGATTTGCTTGGTCACGCCGCATCCAGTGTAGACAGAATCACTGATTATGGGTTCTATTGTATTTTGTCGCGCTGCTTGCGTCCGGTGTAGACACAGTGAGAGCCAGGCAGATGCACGTTAACACTCAATTCCGTTCACTTCCTGAAATGATACATACGCGCGAAACTGTCAAAATGCATGTTTCTGCAAGCATCTTTGTAAACACAGTTGCTTATTCAACCAGTATACCGGAATACTGTTAGAATTACCGTTAGAATACTGTTAGAAAAATATAAAGCGTTGTTTATCTATTTTATATCTTTGTTCTATTATATTTATCTATGTTTGTAATTTGTTTATTTTTCTATGCTGATTTACTCACCTACAAAATCACCCCAATCATTGATTTTTTTTTTTTTTTTTTCCCAAATAACATTAGAGCTTTTTAAGTCATCTGGTGTTGTTTTTTTGTTTTTGTTGTTTTTTTCATATCGCAATATATAATCGCAGAAATACAAAATATCGCAATGTGTGTTTTTTCAAATATCGTGCAGCCCTAGTCAGTACACTTGAATCAAATGGCGAGATATGGACTAATTATCTGTAAATAACTAAACTAATATCCCCTCTTTGTTTGCCAAAAAATAAAAAGTTTAATTTTCATGAAATAAAAGATAAATTCAATTAATGTAGAAAAATTTAAATGAAACTAGAAAAATTTAAACAATTTTTTTTTAAATTATAAGGCTATTCTAAAAATAAAATGTTAATAGATTAAGTTGTTTTATGCATTCAAATAATTAGACATGCTAAAACACAAAATATGGTAACAATAAAAAATAAGAAAATAAAACATTTCATAGGGACCTAAACATTATTTTTGTTAAAAAAAAATATAAATTGATGTTAATGTGCATAATTTTCATGATTTTAATTTAAACATGCTTTTTGAATAATAAAATTATTTAATCATTAAAAAGGAGTCCAGAAAAATTAAAAAGGAAAAAACGGAATTTGTGAAATAAAATTTCACATAGGGCCCTACAATAGGTCGATCACTGACACTGGCTCAGCTGTGATTGACTGTTAGGGAGGTGTGGTGGAAGTCCAAAGCGAGGTGACCGTGGGTTCCACAGATTTCATTTCCTCTCGCTCTGTTCAATCATTTAGCGGTGCACGTTCCAAAAGGTGAGCGAGCGTCTCGGGTTCCTCATGCAGATGAAGCTGAGGGGTTCAGCCAGAGGGGAGTGAGTTGGATTGGGGACTGAATGGAGGTTAACCGCTCACTGTTTCAAATCAGTCACTCTCTCCTTCACTGGGTCCCCTCTCGGTTTTCTAGCGTCACGGAAAAGAGGGGGAAAAATGTCTAAAATTACAAACTCCCCTCTGTTCATCACAGTTTGATGTTCTATTAAAAGTGCTGCTATTTCGAGAGGGAAGTTCCCAGAACTTCTCAAAGAGGGAGGTGAAAAGCTCTCCAAAGGTGTAATCAGAAGCGAAATGAGAGGGTTTAAGTCGTACTCGCAGTTGTATTTTTCTTTTTGACTTTTAGCAGCTTAGCAGTCTCAAAGCACCGCACTCTTCCTTTGTCACTTCTAGAGCCCTTTTCTCAAAGCTGTTTAGCCACCAAGCGTGGCATTGAGCAAATATCAGCAATAGGAAAACCTCAAAAGCAAAGTGTTGTGCACCTATCAGCTTCGATTAACTTCAGCAATACATGTCTAACTCCCAGCGATTATGCTCTGGGTCAAAGGCATAAGAGTCACCGCCTGCCCTTGACCCATCTAGCATGCATTAACTCAGAGACATCCTCTGCATCCCTGAAGCCAGTCTCTTCACCGAGAGTTCCTGATTGGACATTTTATCCCCAGAGCAATCACACCCCCGCCAGCATTCTCAAACGTCCTTCTCCACAGGAAAACAGCCGCCTCGCTGTGGCTCCTCAACTTTCTCTACCTTAGGATTCACTCATAACCGGCAAATGCAAAGACAGCGGAATTAGAAAGCTGTCGACTACGATCCATCAACGCAGGGTTGCGGTGCTGCTGTCTAAGTCATTTTGGGTTTAAAAGTAAAGACAGAGACAGCCGTATCAGGCTAATCAGAGCAAACTAATCAAATTAAAACCCAACAGTGTGCAATCTATAAGCACAGTGGTTCTCCTGGTGTATTAGGTCAGCGAGATTCAGATGGTCTTTGAGGTTCATTCTCGAAAAGAAAGACAGATTGACTCTGTGTGAATTGGCCAACAAAGCCGCCCCATTGTGACTGAAAATGAAATTCCCAATTAAGCCTTTAATACGTGTCAAAACACATTAACTTGGCCTTAGCTCATGCAACATCTTGTAAAACCCAACATTTACAATACAGTTACCATCCACTCTCATGGGTTCAGACGTCCAAACTAATGATGTCATCCCCAAAGATTATGGCCTGATACAAGCACAGCACATTAAAATCACACAGGCAATGGAGTTTAACAGTGTCAGAGAGAGTAAACGTTACAGCGCTCTTGCCTGCGCAATGAGAGCAAATAGGTAAATGGTTGGTGCTAATTACAGCTGACAGATCACTGGAGTGTGTTTCAGAGAAGACCAAAGGGTCAGGATGAGGTACAGAAGCACAAATTGAAGAAAACACACTTACACACACACACACACACACACACACACATACAGCATTCACAGAAACACATCGATAATGCTTATTCTGTGGTCTGGGGACATGCATGGCAGAGTTTAAATAACTTTAATGAACCTTATCTGGTCCGAATTGGAAAAAGAAGCCCTCACAGGGCAGCATTTATCAAGAAGACTAGCCCTGGACAGATATTTAAGACTGACTCTCTTGCCGTATTTCGAGGAGCCTCTCTTTCCATTTACAAGTCAAGTCACCTTTATTTATATAGCGCTTTTAACAATACAGATTGTGTCAAAGCACTTAACAGTATCAAATTGGAGGATAGAGTGTCAGTCACTTCGAAGGAAGCGTCAAAAGTGCAAAGAAAAATACTCGGCCCACGCACATGGATGGTAACTGTACTGTATTTTGCACAAATGACTCATTTGGAACGCTCTACATTGGCAGTGCAACACAAAAATCAGACAGGGAACTGGACTCAATTGATTTTAGCATATCCACTTTTAATTAGACTGTTCTGAAATTTTTCTGATTTCTTTTTTCACTGAGCTCTGCATTTTGTGATTGCTGACTAAGAGTTTGGCAAAAAGAAAATAACTAAAAAGGCATCACAATTAATGTGCCTAGCTTTTAAAAATAGCCAGCATGATACCTTAAAATGCTGTCTAAGTAGGTAGCTTTCTCGGTTTTGGAACAGAGCAAGCGTGTCTGCTGTGCGTTTCATAGGACGGCAGGGGTTCGGTCTCGGTCCTGTTGTTTTTTTATGAGAGCACTCTGGAGCGTCGCACCATTTGTCTCCCAGTTGCTTCCAGGAAGCAGCTTATAAATACACTGCGAGTCTTCCCACAATTATTTTATGACACAGCGAGTTTCACGAGACAACTGACAGACTCTAGATGCACCAACTCATTCCCCCTTTTCTTCTTTGTCTCTCTTGGTTTGTTTCGGTGACGTTTCACCCACAAGAGTTTTTCAGAAAGAATCAAGAGGCTTAACATCAGCACACTGGGAAAGAGTTGCTGCTTTGTGCTGCTGTGTCAAGTGTCTTTCTCTGTTGTAATTTTTAAAGGGCAAAAGATAAGGAAAGTTCACTGGAACTGTCTCTCTCTTTCCCTCTCCCGCTCACGATCCTCTCCGCGTCCCTCCGGGCCCATTCGAACAAGCAGCGGTGGAAAGCGGCCTAAAAAAACAAGCAGTGGAAAAGGTTTTCAGCAAGTTAATTACAACAGGGTGAGGGCTGTGAAAGGCCGCATTGTTTGTGTCAGGGCCAGTCAGCATCAAAGGACTGATTCAGACGCATTCAGCGCACCTTAAGCCCCGCTGGGTTGGACGTCGTACCACGTTAAACGCCGGCCTTAAAGACGCCCTCGTGGCTGTTTGCTGTTTTTCTTCAAAGTGATGAAACAATATTTGGAGTAGCAGAATAAACACGATGAGAGGTAATGGGCCAGAGGGGAGGAACAGCGTCATGCCGCTCGGGTCGGTCTTGCTCTTGTTTGGTGTGTTTACAGAGTCCGCTGACCTTCAGGGAGGTTATCTTTGGGTGGACATTTAGCCTCCTTGCTTCTATTGTGGCATAAACACAAGACACAATAGGAGTCGGATGATCAGGAAATGACATCAGGAGCATCCTAAGCTGGAGCTGGCAAACAGTCTGTCGTCTGTGGTTGCATATAGCATGCAAGCCTCCCCGGAGTGGACTGTGGGCAGCGCCATATGTAATGGAAACCAGACTAATGATACAAACAACAAAAACAAAGAGCAGGAAAAAAGCTGAATGTCATTAAAAGATGCATGCGTGTCTATGCTGGGAAAGAGGCTGTTTATGCTCTCATTTCGTTCTAAGGGCAGCAGTTGCGTCCATGGAGCACCAGAAACTATGTGAAAACACAGTTGCTCTTGTTTTTCCTCTCAACGTGGCACATTTGCAGGCACGCCGTACCTCATACTGTGAAAAGCAATTTGTGCATGGAGGAGGTCGTACCTGAGGCCCAATTATGTTATCAAAGACAATAGTGGCCACTGCGGAGAACTGGAGTTCTTGGGCAAATTGCTCTACAGTGTTTCCCTTTCAATTTTCTTGCCTATGATGACCCATTTCCTGTTAAAACAGGAAGTTAGGGTGGGACATAAGCAATACCTAGTGCTTTTCAGGTAGAATTAGTGGAGGAGATGTTCTCATTCTAGAGACAAAAATCTATATACGCCACAAACAAGACACAAACTCAAATCATAGAGGTTTTACCCCATTTTCCTGGAACAGAAAGAGTGTAAATTGGTAATATTTTATTTTGATGGTCCCCTTGACTATAAACCTCTTAGATATTAACCCCAACATGCATTCTACTGACTACCCTAGTAAAAAAAAGTTATATATTTAAAATACATTTATTTCATACTAGTTATGGTTCAAATTTATTTGCATATTTACTGACATATCGCTCAAAACTTACCAATATAAAAATTATAATTAAACTTTATTTGGAGTACTACTTGCACACATTGCACATTTCTTAAAATTAAACCTAAAATGTGTTTTTAATGTCACTACTGATGAGGATTGTATGATCTTTAAATAATACCGGTCTTTAAATGCAACATATTTAAAGTGTACCTAAAGTATACTTGCAATAGTTCTACTTTAGCACAACCAAATATACTTTAGTGTATCTTTAGTTGGACTTTAGCACTACCTTCGCACAATTAAAGTGCATTAAGCACAAAATTAGTTGTTCCAATTTAGCGGACTTAAAGTATACCAGTGTAGTATACTAAAAGTACAATTGCAAGGTATATTTATTAAGTACATAATATTTAAATGTATTTATAGCATACTTAGCTCGAAATGAACGCATTTCAAATACATTGTAGTATATTTATTTTTCACTAGGGTCCAAGTAACTTTGCAAGTACATGTCAACTTATTCTGCTTGGGGGTGCAAAGGGGTGGAAAATTTTCAAAAACCTTCCAGAACTTTCGGAAACTTTGCAAGATTTTTTTTGGAAACTTTTGGAAAGGTTCAGGAACTCTCCAACCCTAATCTAACAGTCTACTAATACTCTACTAGTTGCAAAGTTACTTGGAGTCAGCAGGATGTTTAAAGTGGAGCATCAAAATAAAGTGTAACCTGTAAAGGCATATGTCAGCGTTTAGGAGTACGCTAGTATATAGATGTCAGCCTCAAAGCTACAGACCCAGGTTATATTGTGTTTTTAAAGACGGTCTGTAAAATAAACTCTTGCAATATTAAAAACAACCCCCCTACAAGCCTCGGTCGAAAAACATAAGAGCAGTGGGTCACGACTGAACAGATGTCTGGAATAAGATATGACAGCAGGCTACAAGAACAAAAAGCATTGCATGTTCTGCATCAAACGCACTGCCCGGCGTGTTCTTTAGATGCCACAATCAAAGGACAAATGATTAAACTCGCCGTCGCCCCACTGTGAGCGGGCCCGTGGTGTATTTGGGGATGTAATTACAGGACTGGAGACTGGGTTAGATCACGCCAGAGGAGTTTTCCTCTCTGGCACTCACCTGCATCACATTAGAAGAGATGAGAGAGCGCAGGACAGGGAAATGAAACTGTTTACCCAAGAGTCACTCCTCAGTAAATCAATGCTAGAGAGGGCGGCCCATAGGTTTGTACAGGATATCCTGAGTGTTTGGCTACAGGACCCTGCTGTGTGTGACCTGAGGTGGGTGTTTTTTTATGTACGAAAAGTATACATACATGCGTTTATCTTATGATAATAGACAGCAGCCATGACTGCCTACTGTTTCAGTGGCCTGGATTTTATAAGTATATTCATTTTCTCCATTTGCTTTTTTTTTTGAAGGGGGGGGCAGCTTTATTGAGCAGGGCCCGTATTCTTAAAGATTCTAAGAATCCTTTTATAGAGCTCCTAATTTAGCTTAAAAATTTCTAACTAGGAGTCTTAGCTTAAAAGTAATTCAGGACCAATCTGAGAGCAACTCTGAGCAAGGAAAAGACAAAACCTTTTCTCTTAGTGAGGAGGCGGGGTTGACCCCGTTGCTAGCTATGACACAGTCTTTTGAAGACTGTGATTGGTTGTTTGTCAAGAAGGGAATAAAAGAGCGCTTTTAAGAGTAGTGTCTATTATAAGCCTTCACTTTAAAATTACAGGCGTAATTTTTCTGTATTCTCTCTCTCTCTCTCTCTCTCACACACACACACACATTATATATGTATATATATTCTTTATTTTTTTATTTACCATGTTGTCATACTTAACATATTTAATAGGAAATTAACAGCAACATAAGTGCTGTAACAGACCCAAATCATCACTGCTGCATAGTTGCATTTTTCCAGTTGCCAAATATGTTAATGTAGTGATTACGTCCATTTCTGGCGCTATGGCATTTCAGCACGGTGTCGGAGTTGTTAGCGTGTCTCTAATAAGATCGGTCACAAACATGATCCCAGCACGATCTAATGTGTAACGTCTTATTAACTCACTGTCGTGCGTTGTGTGCAACACATTTATTCTCCCTCATGTTTCGTCCATTTTCTCTACTGCTAAAGAAACTCTTAAGCCCCTTAAAAGTCCTCATCCGTACTCCTAACAATTTTGGACCTTAAGACCTCTTTTAAGGGTTAAGATGCTTTCTGAATTACTTTTTTCTTTACTAGGATCTTTTCTTTAATTTTAAGAGGACACACCCACATTTCTAAGAATTTTCTTAGAATTTTGTTACTAGGAGCAACTCTTAGCACTAAGATTCTTCATGAATACGGGCCCATATTTCCAAATGACAATGTATGCATAACACACGACAACCAGCATTTTGTTTAAACAACCAGAATACAATAATTATTCATGAGCATTTCTAAATATTAATCAATAATGCATTCTTGAATCAAACCAATAACCTACAAGATAAATTGGTTACTTCTGATTCAAAGAAAAAAAAAATAGTTTGCAATACATAAACAGTGGATAAATTAACTACTCATTTCCTAAAATATTTTATTTGCTCATTATTTATAGGCAAACAGCGAGTTAAACTTTACAACAAGAAAGCTTGCAAGACTGCAACCACAACCCTGTATGAATCTTGTTCGCACTCCAACAGCAACTTCTCAGAGATAATTTGAAAGTTGAAATCACTTTGACGTAGGCCTTTTGAGCCAAAGTGCTAATTTGGGAGAAGAATCTGGAGAGCTTTAACAAATTAAGCACTCTCATCTTACATAAATTAGCCAAAATATTTAATGAATAAACACACAGCGAGGGCAGCTGACACATAAAACGTTTTCAAGTCAATATCAAGTTTGAATTTAACGTACAGTATAAGATAAAGTTCTTCCAGCCTGCTCATGACGAGCCAGCTTTAACGCTGCCGTTAATGTGCTTAATTAGCCGTCCAAGTAACCCACTCCAAGATCCCAGGAAACGGAGGCGGCACAGGAAGGGGCTTTGAATAAGATTACAGGAGACTAACATCACTCAGACACTCCGGCAAAAACAAACAAGGCTTTGAAGGCAACGGCGGCCGAAAGGAGACCTGGACTCGGCCAGCGCACCTGACAGAGAGGGACACGGGCACCGATAGAATAAACGGCAGGATTAATGTCGTCCCGAGCGGATCTCTCCCACGGATGCTCCCCTTTTCTCCTGCTGAGGGATTATCTGTCAGAGCCCGGCTGAATCACCGCTCTAGACACCCTCGGCTGTCTCTGGTCGTTGGCACGGCTCTCAGTCACAGTCCTCACTGCTTCTCCAGGCCAGATCGGTTTATCATTAACCCGCCCCACTGGTGAGTAATGCGAAGTAGACAAGGACAATGACAAAACGACCTTCTGTCTGTGCGCAAGATGCCCGACCACCCCTACGCTGCATATCTGATGACCCCCCATCCCTGACAAATCCGCCCCCGGGGAGCATCCCTGACACAGATACCCCTGTCCGTCGTAATTGATCACGGGACGTCAGCTGGCAGGTAGAGCTGTGAAGAAAGAGGCTGGGGAGATAATGATTTAAGTGACTTTGTAGAGGTCAGAGGTTCGAGACTGAGGTCGCGGGGGACTCTTGTTTGCTTTACTTTGTCAGTGCCAAATCACGGCGCTTTTGTTTTCTGCGTATCGACAAAGAAATTCTGCTGCAGCAGAACTGCGCTTCGGCCCATCATTATAAATCAGCCTGTTAAGAGTTATAAAATTTTAAAGAGCTGCTCTCTGGATTCACTCAGGGGTCTCCATTAAAGAGACTGGAACGGATGACGGCCAACACAGCAAAGCGAGCCACACGTCTCTTTCGGAATTACCTAGCAATTCCAAATACACTCCATTTACTTCCTTAATAAAGCTTCCTGCTATTGTGATTGATTCATCAACGCATGTTGTTCTAAAGAGAAAAATGTGTCTTCATAACCTTTTATTGAAATATAACAACTCAATCCACCTCTGAGACCAGGTCCTATTGGTCTGATATCACAAAATCCTCGTTTTAGGTCGTATAGAGAGGCATTACATCATACAATCAATTCCTGATGGATAAAATCAACATTTGAATATCATATTTAATTCATAAGCACATCAAATCACATTACATGTGAATACCATTTCAAGGTGGCTAAACATAGCCTTAGAGTAGAGCCTGTAAGTGTGTTTACATTACTTTTACTGTGATATTATAAATTACAATCAATATATCATTTGAAAGCTTACTTATTCAAATAAAATAAAATATTGCAAATCAACCTCATTTCCAAAGTATAAACTAAGATAAAGATAAACTGCATAAAGCTAACAGCAAAACATGTTGCATTACAGGAACAATTACAGTTTAAATGGCTTTCAAGGTGATTTTAACATTTTAATGGGTAGCTTTACAAATGCAGCGTATGTGGCAGGGTTGTTATAGTTACCTAAAACCATTAAAGAAAAAAATGTGTTACTTGAAATAAAATGTTAACTAAAATAATAAAATTACCTAAAATTACCAAATAAACATTTTCATTTAGTGAATTGATGTACTAAAATAACTAAAATTAAAACTGAAATAAATGAATAAAAACATAATATTTAATAATACTGAGAAAAACACAACAAAATGAAAACAGAAAATATAAAAATAAAAACTATTCAAACTATCAACAAAGACTAAAATAACACTGGTATGTGACCTGAAAGTCCCTGTGAGTGTATTATTTTTACTGTGATATAATCATAAATTTACAACAAATACATTATTTGAAAGCTTACGATTCTTCAGATGAAAATATAAGTCATTTCCATAAGATTAAAATGCATGACACGAAGAACGAAACCCAGGGATTGTTACTGCAGTTTTTGGAGGCGTCCCTAAACTAGCAACCATCTTGGCAAGCTCTGAAAACTGTAAGGCCAGTAACACGTAACCGGATCTTTGCCACGACGCTGTTTCTCACAGAGAATCTCTCATCTGTCGGTCGAATGCATAGTGAGCATCATGTAAAATGAGACGCAACGATCCAGTGATTATATCCATCCATCCCCCCGCTCGACGCTGTACGTACACATTAACCCCATTAAACGCATTCCTCCGTCTACATGCCCAAAACCACCCAAAACACAGAAATCCTGAAAAATCTCAGCATGTGACAAATGCATGGCAGGCTGTAATTGTTTGTATGTTAAAATACTTGCTGCATTGCTTTTGTAAGTCGCTTTGGATAAAGGCATCTGCTACCTGCATGCTGTAAATAAACCATTGTAGTTAGCCATTATCTTAGCACTGTAAAATTATTATTTGATTATTTGAAGCTGTAAATAAAGGTTACTGGATTGTGTTTTATGTTCGCAGTTATTGTGATTGATTCAGTACATGTAAGAGAAAAATGTGTCTTCATATTCTTTAATTGGTATATGACAACTTGCTCGAATTTGTGACCAGGTCCTAATTGTCTTACGTCACCAAATCTTCATGTTAGGACTTACAAAGACAATTTACACCATACAATCATTTTCTGATGGCTAAAATCAACATTTGTGTTTCTTGTGGAATATCTCATTTCACTCAGGAACACATCACACTACAGGAATAAAATGGGCTGTGAACATTTCACATCAGATTTAAACCTTCAAAATTCAAGAGCTGAAAATATTGCAATCAACTTTCCATAATATAAACCAAAATAAACAACATTTAGGATTTCATGGTGATTTTAACTTTTTAAAGAGTAAATAGAGGGTATTTGACAGGGACATTAGCTAAATAAAATTAAAACCATGTTTGTTGTTGTTTTTAAAATTAAATGTTAACTGAAATTATGTAACTTTTATTATTATTTATTCAAAAAAATTATTTCAGTTAGTTGCCAATGAAATATATCTTTTTTGTTTAGTGTAACTTTAAAATGTGCACTTAAAAAAAAAAAGACAAAAGCACAACAAAATTATTAAAACAATAACAAAATATGAAAAACACAAAAATAAATTATTTTTACTGCGATATAAAAATTATTCTTTACAAGCAAAACATTTGAAAGCTTCCTGATGGATAAAAATCAACTATTTTGTTTCTTGTTGATCATCTTATTTCACTCAGAAACACATCTCAGTGATAAAATGGGTTGCGAATGGCATTTCATGACAATTTCAGTTTTCTACTAAAATGTCACATTCATTTTAGTGTGTTACTTTCGGTTTATTATTTAGTTAGCAATTTCTGAGTGAAAATTGTCTCAAAGTCAGTCCTAGAAAGGGTGTTGGGAGAAAAACTTCAATCATTATCTTTGCAATGTAATTTTGGTGACACTTGAAATGACACACTTCACCTTTAAGCATACAAACCGCTTTACAGAAAGAGGCTGGAGAGATCTAATTTTCTATTTTCAAAGTTGGAGGGGGGAAAAAGCCCAGAAAGAAAGAGTCTCTCTCTAAGCAGCAGTGAGAAATGAGAGCAGGAGATTATAAGCCTGGTGTGGTTCTCCGGCATATTCTTGGCTGGAGAATGAAGACAGATAGCAGGCATGAAGGGCTGGAGAAGCCAGAGGGGAGGGAGGAAAGAGAACGACTGAGAAAAACAGGCCACGCTGTTGGGCGTGGAGCACAATAGGGATGAAATATGGTGGCGAGCAGAAAGATGCTGATTAGTGGAAGGCTTCCCGGAAAGATCTACCAACCCGAGAAGCGAACTCCCCCTCGCAAAGATGCTTTCCGCGGCCGCCTGTGGCTTCGGGGGAGATTTTCGGCCCGCGCTCCATCCTTCCATCCGGATCGGCCCTTAATCTGGGCATCGGGAGCCTTCGGGGCTGCGGAGGCTGCGATTAACGACGGCAGGGAGATCGTGTGCTCCTAATAGTTACAGCCTCCAAGTGGTGTAACGCAATTACAGGGGCTGCAGAAGAACAGCTAATGTGCATGCAACGAGCAGCCTGATATGGATCAGCTATTGAGTTGGCTGTTTTTAATTCACTTTCCAGCACAAAAACCGGGGCATTAGTTAGATTAGATGGGCCTCGGCCGGGAGGGGCAACTGAGGCCCGGCGGAAGGGCAAGTGAATTTGTTTAGTGCCGCCTGTCAATTACCATCTGAAACCTTCTGCTGAACGGTTATTTATCTTCAGAGGTGAGGGGAAGGGAAAAAAGACTCGACAGGACAAAACAAGGCCCGAACGCAATTAATAAAGAGACCGTAGTACTCATGACCGTAGGCAAAGCCATTTGGGTTATGACCATCAAAATGATGTATGAGGCCACATCGAAGCTGCCGCTTTAATATATTCTGATCGGAGCAGGAAAGTCTGGGCCAGTGCAACCGTCCACTCTAATGCAAAACAGGACAATAACCAGATTAAAAGTGTTTGAAAGGTAGCAAAGGTATAGCTCAATTGTGGATAAATGCTAGTTCTGCTTACGGAGAATAATAGTACTGTGCAATGTAGACAGATGTAGAAAAGAAAAAGACAATCAATGCAAATCAAATTAAAATCAAATAAAAAAAATTATATAAAATAAAATAAAAATTATAATATAAATATAAAATATTTAAGTACTTATGAAAATAATATAACAGTATTAAAAACAACAAAACAATAGCATAATTTTTTTCATTTTTGTGCTAGGTAGTAGGGATAAACTGGCCAAAATTTCTGTGATTATACAGAAATATGTATACAATAATAATAATTATTATTAAAAATATTATTATTATTAAAATAAAAATAATAAGATCTCTCTCTCTATAATATATATATATATATATATATATATATATATATATATATATATATATATATATATATATATATATATATAGTGCAGTGAAAAGGTTTTTGCCCCCTTCCTGTTTTTATAATTTTTGGTATATTTGTCACACTTAAAAGCTTCAGATCATCAAACTAATTTTAATATTACACAAAGATAATGCGAGTAAATACAAAATGCAGTTTTAATATGACGATTTCATTTATTAAGGGAAAAAGCTGTCCAAGCCTAAGTGGCCATACGTGAAAAATTAATTGACCCCCTCCTGTTAAACCATGAAAAAACTGTGATTAACCACATTATTTTAGAAAGCTGAGTTAAATTTCACTAGCCAAACCCAGGCCTGATTATTGCCAGACCTGTTGAATCAAGAAATCACTTAAATAGAACCTGTCTGACAAAGTGAAGCATGCTTAAAGACCAACACATCATGTCGCAACTTAAAGAAATTCATGACATGTATCAGTCTGGAAAGGGTTATAAAGCAATTTCTAAGGCTTTGGGACTCCAGCAAACCACAGTCAGGAGACATTATCCACAAATGGAGAAAACTTGGAACAGTGCTGAACCTTGCCAGCAGTGGCCGGCCGACCAAAATTACTTCAAGAGCGCAACAACGACTCATCCAGGAGGTCATAAAAGAACCCAGAACAACATCTAAAGAACTGCAGGCCTCACTCGCCTCAATTAAGGTCAGTGTTCATGATTCAACAATAAGAAAGACTGGGCAAAACCGGCATCCATGGCAGAGTTCCAAGGCAAAAGCCATTGCTGACCAAAAAGAACACAAAGGCTCATCTCACATTTGCCAAAAAATATCTGGGCAAATATTCTGTGGACTGATGTGACAAAAGTTGAACTTTTTGGAAGGTGTGTGTCCTGTTACATCTAGCGTAAAACCAACACAGCATTTCATTAAAAAGAACATCATACCAACAGTCAAACATGGTGGTGGTAGTGTGATGCTCTGGGGCTGCTTTGCAGCTTCAGGACCTGGACGACTTCCCATAATTGATGGAACCATGAATTCTGCACTCTATCAGAAAATCCTGAAGGAGAATGTCCGGCCGTCAGTTTGTGACCTCAAGCTCAAGCACACTTGGGTTATGCAGCAGGACAATGATCCCAAACACACCAGCAAGTCCACCTCTGAATGGCTCAAGAAAAACAAAATTAAGGTTTTGGAGTGGCCAAGTCAAAGTCTGGACTTAAATCCGATTGAAATGCTGTGGCATGACCTTAAACAGTCCATTCATGCTCAATCCACTTAATTCAGCCCTCCAATGTCGCTGAATTAAAACAATTCTGCAAAAAAGAGTGGGCCAAAATTCCTCCACAGCTATGTGAAAGACTCATTGCCAGTTATCACAAATGCTTGATTGCAGTCGTTGCCGATTTAGGACGCAATTACCAGTTATTAGATTTAGGGGGCAATTACTTTTTCACGTAGTGCCAGGCAGGTTTGGACAGCTATGTTATGCTAAGTTACGCTTATTGAGATTGATAAAACTCTAAGAAAGAAAGAAAAAGCCTATAAGTTCAGTAGGCAAATTCAGAAAATAAGCAAATACATGCAAGTAGCCAAGTATGCAAAAAAGAAAAGGTAGTATGACACTATAATTATGATGATGTCATCACTGTTGGTGAGAGTTGCAAATCAATGGGAAATGCAAGCCAGAGTTGTTAAAAAAAACAGCAGTTCGGCTGAAGTAATTGCAAAAAAATAATAAGTAAGTGGAATTTCAATACAGTGCTCATAAGAGAGTCATAATGCAGCAGGGAAAATTAGCGACTGCAGCCCACAGAAAAGCACAGATGAGTCAGGCGAGTTTTAGATTCTGCGGCCAGCTGAGAGAATGAAAACGAACAAACGATCAAAAAGCACCGTACAAAGAAACAATGCTGCTGAAATCTGCATATGGCCCACATTTCTTTGTTTTGAGCACACTTAAAAAAAAAAAAAACCTTCATGACTTTGTTCTCTCATAGAAACAATTATTTTATGAGCATGGAAAACCATTCAGATCCAAAGCGCACGGCAAATGGAAACGCTTGAAACTCACCTTCGGGGAGGCTGGGAAAGGCCATGCGAGACCCTAGTTAACAAATCATTATCTGCTTCATCTCTTCCATATCTGGTGAGAAACTCGAACCGGCACTTTCCCCCCCTTCACAAAACGGCTCTTACAGCACATTCAGCTGGTTAAACAGAAAAGAAAATGGGGCTACTGTTTTCACCTACAACCCACACGCACACATAATCGCAACAATATGGGGGAAAAATCCAGGCACGCCAGCTCAATGATATAAAGTTACTGTGGCTGCAGGGAAAATGCTTTTTATCATTTGCAGATTACACAACACAAGGGACTTTTCTGTAACCCCGAGACCACCGGGACGCAGACAATGAGCGACTGAGACTGATCTGAAGTACACAAATCACAAACTATCCGTCACAGACTCGCAGTACATCAATGCGCATTTGGTTACTGCACTCGGGAACCTGAAGAAACACCAGAGGAAGGTAAAGAGACGGAGATGTGAGGGCAGACCAGACAGAGCCTCAGGAGCACTTGAGACGAAATGACGGCGCTCCTTCTCTGAGAAAGCCTGGTCTTTTATGCATCAGTCAAGTCTCTGGTTCTTGGTCTAACGGTGACCCTCTCTGCACTTTCTGATAAAAACAGCTCTTGAATGTCACTCATTTCTATTTCGCTGGCTGTTTACACTCTTGAGAGTCTGAACAGAGGTTGTAGAAACTCTATCCTGTGTTCTGTCAGGCACGACTGAAAACAAACGAGAGAAAACGCAAGCTAGAAAGTAAATATTCATGCCCATATTTCACGTGCCTATGTCGCTAAAATTCAACCAGTGTGGAAACAACTGCCAGAATGAGAAATCGGCTGAAACCAGACGTGGCCTGTCCCTGCTATTTCTTGCGTTCCTACTAAACGCTACACAAAAGAGATCAGATTTCCATACAAAATCATTTGCACATGACAAGGAGGGGATGAAAAAGGAAACATGTATATGTGCAGGGGGAAAATGCGAGCTTTTGTCCTATTGTTTTACAGACTTGGGGTTTTGATTTCCATAAACAAATAGCAAGAAAAAGAATCAAGCTAGAGAAGAGGAAAAATATATGTATAAATATAAATATATGGATATGGATATAAATACATTAATATATACATTTTAGGGGTAAGAAAGGTACAAATTTGTCCTTTAAAGGGTTTTATGCAAAAAATTAAATAAAGAAATAATATAAATATTAAATTACATAATATAAAAAAATAAAAAGGTTGCATACATACCCAAAACAATAAATTAAATAAATCATAAAATAATGATTACATTATTATATACACACACTTACATGCATCATACATACAAACACACACACACCCCTCATTACCTCAGAGTAGTAATATGCCTTTTAAAGGTGATATTATCATCATTTTAGTGATAAATAAGGTACAAAGATGTCACTTTAATGGCAGTAACAAGCTTTTGTACCTTTAAAAGGTAAGATTTTTGCAGTTTTTCTTTGAATGTGTTAAATAATGTGCATTAAATAATATTTAATACAATTTTAACTTAAGGCAAAACAGCTTCACATTATACAACACTTGCGTGCAAAAAAAAGAAAAATACTCAAACAAGAAAAAAATTATTTTAAAAAGTCATATTTGAAACTTATAAAATTGCACAAAACTGTGAATGCACATCATAAATCTATATTAATGCACCAGTTGTGCAGCTGCAGATATGAGTCTCTGCTGAATCTCTGTTACACTGTGACTTGAGGTTTTAATTTCCATATCCAAATAGCAAGAAAAGCAGTCAAGAATGGCAGCGGTTAATATATCTGAGTTTAAGAAGGAAACCGGAGAGTTTGCGCTATCCTGCACTCCCTCTTCCTCCTGTTTACTCCTCTTCCTTTCTGGCCCAAATCGTTGCTTTTGTTGGCGCTGAATTCAGCGCTGGAACGCGGCAGTACAATAAAACATTTCCCTCACAACAACGATAAAGCACAAAAATGTAACCAGTAAAGTGCAGAACTTTTGCAGTTTTATTGAAAGAACAACCGTGTGGAGATTTACTGACGTGTTTTCTCACAAACGCGAGAGGTAAAAGTGGGTGGCGGGTGAAATTTATGTGTGCGGCTACTGAAGGAAAGCATTCAAGGGGCCGTAACTCTAATCTGACAACGGCAGCGGCGTTCTGCACTTCACACTTGCGAACCGCTGTTCCCTTTAAACAACTCGCTGGTCCAGCGCCAGCCAAAAACTGGCAGGGTCGCCCAGCACCCCTCGGCCAGGAACCGATACATTCCCTGTGTCATGGGTGAATCCCTGTGTTTGCGTGAGAGTGTGTTAGAGAGCAGTTAATGCAAGGCAAATCAGCCAGCGCTCATTACGGCACAGAGTTTATGACCCCTGACTGACAGAGAGAAGCCGCCAACTGCATCCTGCAGACAGACAGAGCTAAAAATGTCACCGGTTAATAATGAATGCACAGGCACATACACATTAACAAAGTATGGCAGTGACACTCGGGTGGGCGGCATGAGTAATGCTATATCATACTATATCAGTACATAACTGCAGAGTTAATTACACAGGAATTTTACAGGGGAGAAAAAAATGAGTCATTTATTAAATAATAATTGCATATTTCTACATATTTCTAGTGAATAAAATGTTTTTTTTTTATTTACATTATTTAAAACCTTGATGGTCAAAAAACAATTATTTCTACATACATAAAATAAGGTAATTATATTATATTAATTATATGTCAGAAAAAAAGTACTTTTAAAAGGTAAAATCTTTGCCCATTTTTTCTGAGGATGTATTATATTATATATTTTAAATTCAATTCAATATTAAACAATATGAAATATAAAATAAAGCAAGTACCACTTCACATCATATAGCACTTAAGTTTAAAAAAATGAAATACACAAAACAGGAAAAATATACTTTATATTATATTATATATTATATGCACTCACTGTCAGGGGAAAATGTGCAAAATTATATATTATTATTATTATATCCCCCCCCCCCCCCCCCCCTGTAAAATGTGCATATTATTACATTACAGTAGTCATACTCGCTACAAATCTTTTAGGTAAAAATAAGAAACAAAGATGTCACTTTTTATGGTACTACCCTTGTGACAAGCTGTTGTACCTTTAAAAGGTACGATTTTTGCCCTTTTTCTGCCCTTTTTTCTTTTATTAAATATAATATTAAATATCTTTATTTTATAAGACAAAAACAGCTTCACATTATATACATTTAAAAATAAAATATTCTAATCAGCGAACAAAAAATGCATAAAATTTCACTTAAAAAGTCACATTTGAGATCATTTCAAAATAGCACAAAACTGTGATTTAAATCTCTATGAACGCACCTGTTGTGCAGCTGCAGATATGAGTCTCTGTCGAGTCTCTGTTGCACTGTAAATACACCGTCTCATCTCCACCCATCCCTAACTAACAGCTCCAGCACTACCTCAGAGGAAGGCTTTTGTACAAGCCAGAAATGGCTGCTTTGAGTCGGCCTGTTGTCAATAACACAAAGTCACTTTTCTGGTCCCTGTGCAATGCTGACTCTCCACTTTATCCAGCCGCTCGCCACTTCCATTACGCTTCCTATCACTTTAGAAGAGGATATATTATTTATCTACTTCCCTGTCTATGTTTGGAGGTCTACGTTGGGGCCAGTAAACTTCTTGTTGTTGTTTGAGAATGTTCACATCGTACGAAGTGCCCACAGGAGACGTGATTTTCATTTTGCCCTCATTCCAGTAGTTTTATTTTAATGGGCTTTTTAAATGCCCAGATTTAATCAGAGGATTCCAACCTGACGTTTTTCCGCTGCTTTTTTTTATATTCCGGGCTTTTTTTATGATGTGGCAGCAAAGGACAGAATTAAATGCAGTTTTGGGGCTCGTCGCTCAGCCCACCCGCTCCTCATCGAGGGCCCTGTGATTAACGATGTTTAACGCTCTCGGTGGACACCTTGCACTCCGCTTCTTGTCTTTGTACTTCATCTCAACACCCTCCATTCTCGCACGGTCGTGGTATTGTTGTGATAAGCTTCTCCCGGTGGGTTCGACAGAGTCAGGTCATGCAGAAAGCCTTCATTAAGGAGACTTACTACTATACGATTCTCAATCGGGCTCCCACAAAATTAGCCCCAGCGAGGATGGCCCAGTTAAGCACTCGCGGCTCGCGGGACCCTGGGGAAACGGGCCTGGAGATGTGACTGAACATGAAAGTGCTGAGTTTGGGTTTACGGAGTGTGATATCACACGCAGATAAACTAATGGTCCGACCACAGAGCAACTGCTTAGACATGGAAAACAGAGACAAACACGCAGCAAGATTAAGAGAAGCACGAGGACGGTTTTGCATCTGAGAAAACAGAACATGCGAGAACATGAATCAAGGCTAAAAGTAGTACAACGCAGATAAATTCCCATTACCTTGTTCTACACTACATATTCTAGACACTTCCGAACGGATCACACAATATGCGGCTCTAATTTAGCACCTCATTTAACCGGCCGAAAAAACAACATTAGACATTGACATTGTGACACACACTCACTGAAGCTTTTGTAATGGCCCGAACAGTTAAAACTCTGCTTGGCAGTTTTGTAGACAACTAAAAAGAAGAAATATGGGGGGAATTATCCAGAAGATTGATTCTGGAGAGATGAATGCCTGCTATTCATGCATCTTTATCTGACAGGGCTTCTGCTCTCCGGGCCTTGGGTTTAGTTATTCTCTCAAACAAAACATGTTTGGGCTGGGTCGAGGATGTGTCAGGAGGAGAGCGCTTCATCACTGTCTGACGGGGAACTGATAGGCTGCGCAATCCAGACGCGAGGATCAGTCTAAAAGCCCCAAATGGAGAATGATAACCTGCTGAATTCCTCCTGTATGGGGTTTGTCTGATGCCAGGCCCCTCTGCTCAATCACTGACATTTACTTTCTTAACATACATTCCAATTGTAAACTAAAACGTTTTTGTTAATCGAAATGAAGCTGAAATTAAATATAAATTTTAGATAGAAAGTAGAAAACTAGAAGTGTTGCTTTGCCAGCCGACTGAAATAATTTAGTTTGGTACACAAATAATACTAAAACTGAAATAAATATAAAATTAAACCTAAACAGTAAAATGACAAACACAAAAAAAATTACAAACTGCAAAATTACTAAAAATATAAAAATAATAACTATATTAGCCTAATTCAAAACATTCATTAAAGATTTAATATGAATAACAACAATTCCTGTCTTACTGTGCACAATTTGTGTATATTATTCCAAAGAAAAAAGTTAGTTTACTTTGCAATGGATAAAATCTAGTCTGTTTCACATTCTGCAAAAAAAATAATTTAAATAAATAAATAAACTTCATAAATCAAGTCATCTGAACCAACAATTATACACTGAAAAATGTTTTGCTAGTTCCCAGCATGCATTGCACCTTAATTAATAATAATTATGTGGTAACTATTAATAAATAAAAAAAATGAGACAAATAACGCTGGAAAAAAAGTGGTGTAGGATTTACTTTTGAACATTGCATTGGATAAATGTTCAACCAAGTTCATTAGTAAGGATGGGTACCGAGAACCGGTATTTTTTTGGACCGGTACGTAATTGGATCAATACCGGACTACCGTTAAGCTTCAATACTGTGATCGATACTTGCGTTGTTTTAGCTCCGTATAGTTCAATGTTAATGACTAATTAGAAGCTGTTGCTTGTCATTTTCCTTCACTGAATGATGTGGCCGTCGTTTGCTTGACATGCTCGTGATATGCGTGTGCATGTGCGGTGTGTGTTTGCGTGCAATCAGTGGCGGCAAGAGTGAAACGTTCGAAAGTGTGGGCTCACGTTACAAAACTAAAGCGACACCAGTAATATAATGAATAGATGCAATATATGCAGTTGTGTAATAGTGAACAAAGGAGGCAACACCAGTAATATAATGAAACATTTACTAACAAAACACAACATCTACTTCAAGCAATGCACTGTATTTATGATGTCTCCCGGCTCCAGCTCCAACTGCAACTCGCAAGATACGTTCACATCAAATGTTGTCTCAGCGGTAGAGTTACACTCACGAGACACTGCACTTATTCGCAATCACAAAAGTACATTATTTGTGTGTACTTTAGTTTAAAGCCTTGCCGGTTAAACATTTAATTTGCGTGCTGCTCTGACGTGCACTTATTCAAAGCGCGTACACCTGACGCGTGCGTAAGTTACACTAAAGGCCGGTCAAACAGCACATGCTGGGGTCGACAATATAATTGGCCCGGTGGCCCGGACGTGCTTTTAAAACCGTCAGGGCCACCAGATCGCCCCAACCACTAGCCCGGTGGGGCCAGTAAAAATAATGCCTCGATTAAAAAAAGTCTAATTTCACATTAATTACCTGTGGTTCTGTGTTTTGATTTCTGTTAAATCGTCTCGGTAACCACCGCTAACACGTTACGTGATCCCGACAGCCTTACAGATGCAGCGGTTTATGCGCTCCGTGACGTCTGCTCTGCACCGCCTTGCTCGCGCCCGCGGTTACGCGCGCAAACTACACACTGCTGCTCAGCACCTACCTATAGCTACTATTAAGCTAGGCTACATGTTTCTGAAACCCCCATCACCCGGCCAAACGCCGGGTAAAAAAAGAGAAGGCAAGGAAGAGAATCACCAGAGGAATTGAGGGAAAGCGAAAGGGAATACGAAAAGAAAAGGCAGAGAAAGTTTCAGCCCCAGTGGCGAGACCGCTGGAATTGGCTGGGCTTAGGGGTGTGCGATATGACGATTTTTGATCGTGGACGATAAAAATGTCTCCACGATCTGCTTTTGAAGAAATATCGTAGTATCGTGCTACAGCGCACATTATGTCAAATACAGTTCTGGCGCCTCCGTCTCTATGTACTGTACAACACGACATATAGCAGTAGAGTTACTCTGACAGGACCCTGCACTTATTCGCGATCGCAAAAGTACATTATTTGCACACAAGCCTTGCTGGTTAAATGTTTCATTCGCGCGCTGGTCTGACGTGCGCTTGTTCTGAGCGGATACACCTGAAGCACGCGCACTAAAAAGCCTGTCTTTACGCTTGCAGTGTGAAACCGGCGTAACAGCGCCTGATTACTCAACTAACTTATATTTTGCGCTAATACTGTCAAAACACACAAGGTTTACATACAGACTCAGTTGGTTATCTCTAAAATGAAAGTAAATAGTTAAGAGAGAAACAGATGCGTGCCTGTATATTAGATGCGTGCAGCTCTTAAAGGGACAGGACACTAAACATGCTGTCGACTGTCATTAAAGGGATAGTTCACCCTAAAATTTAATTTCTGTCATTATTTACTCACTCAGATGTTGTCCCAAACCTCTATTAATTTCTTGTGCTGAACACAAAAGAAGATATTTTGAAGAATGAGGGTAACCAAACAGTTGCTGGTCCACATTGACCTGATAGCAGGAAAGAAAAATCCCATGGAAATCACTGAGGACCAGCAACTGTTTGGTTTTCCACCTTCTTCAAAATAGCATTTATGTTCAGCAGAAGAAAGAAACTCATTCAGGTTTAAAACAACTTTTGAGTAAATGATGGTATAAAAATAAAACATTATGACAGAATTGACAGACAGATGACAGAATATTTATTTTTGGGGGAACTATTCATTTAACGTTAACAAAACAACAAAACGCAAAGAGAAAAATCACTCACTATTCTTGACTGAAAAACTTTAATACAGTTGCTTTAGGAATCAGTTTATCTAGTGTTTTATTTTTATATTTGTTCATTCGATTTCATTGAATGCTCTGCTAAATACACCTATTGTACCTGAAAATAAATCACTGTTTGTTTTATTTGTATATTATGTGTATTTGTAATGTGTATCTTTGTTCTTATTTTTTAATAAGAAAGATAGAATGATGACAAAGATTTTTATCTTCGCCCACTTTGGCCTAAATATCTGCCATGTCTTTTTTTTTGTTACCTTGAAAGGCTTTGTCTTTCTAGTTTGGCTGTAATGCTCAGACAACTTGTAAAACCAACATGACAAAGAATTGTGATAAAACCGTGAATTGTGATATTTAAAAAAAAAAAAATCGTGATATGATATTTTCCCATATCGCCCACCCCTAGGGGGCTACGATCAAGAAAAAAAGAGGTTTACTGTGAGCTCTGCAGATCAATGCCCACATATGCAGACAAGTAAGTTAGAGAAAAGTTAACGTGTATGAAACCTATGGTATGAACATAATATAATGAATTGCTGTGTGACTACGGAGAATGAATCCTATGCAATAGGTTTATTTGCACTTGTTTCATGTTTTTGCACAGTTTTGCTGCACTTTGCACTAAACCTACCTTAAAAAAAATAAATGCTATTCATGTTGTTCAAGCAAACTGTTCTTTTTCGTGATTATTGGGATCAATACCCGACGCGTTGACCTGGGCCAGTGAACTTCAAAAGACAAATTTCCCTTATTGTCTACCCCTGACATGATTACTTGGTTATAGCTTGGTTGCGCTAATACTGCCAAAAACACACAAGGTTTACATATAAACACAGTTAGTTATGTCTAAAGTGAAAGTAAATGGAGGGAAACAGATGCATGCAGCTCTTAAAGGGACAGAATGCTGCCGATTTTCATTAAAGGGATAGTTTACCCAAAAATTAAAATTCTGTCATTATTTACTCACTGTCATGTCATTTGCTGGTCCCCACTGACTTTGATGTGGAAATCACTGGGGCCCAGCAACTGTTTGGTTACCTACATTCTTCAAAATATTTTTTATGTTTAACAGAAGAAAGAAATTCATTCAGGTTTAAAACAACTTGAGTTAGTAAATGGCAATTTTCATTTATGGGTGAACTATTCCTTTAAATGTTAATAAAATTAAACACAAAGAGAAAAATAACTCCCTGCTCCTGACTGAAGAACTTTAATACAGTTGCTAAAGTTCAGCAGTAATAAAATAACTTGAAATTTTCAACAACTTTTCACATCATATCTTTTTGCACCAAATAGTATCGATAAGTACTGTAAGAGATGGGTTGTTTTTTGTGGTACGCTCAACGGATGAACATTTAGAGACTGAAAGTCTATTGGGGGATACATTCAAGGTTGCAACTGGTGCAAAACAACATCATTATCTCCTGAGAAAGAACAACGCGTTTAGGACTTGGTTACATCTCGACGTTGATATGTACTGGGTGCAGAATTCTGGCACAATATACTTATTGTGAAACCTCAGAAATATTGCTGAGTAATGGTTCATCTTTTGTAATTGATACAAAGTGCACCCAACTGGGAGGGGGATCGAGCCTGATCAACTTGCTTTCTCTCTCACTTGGAGGGTTGTTCTTAACCCGCACCTAATTGTGAAGTATAAAACATGGGGTTTCTTTCAGTTTCAGTGGAAGCTCAGCCGTGGGTTAAAAAGACGTCGCCCAGCATTCTCGAACAGGTGCTGGTCTTGCACTTTGACTGAAACGAGCTCCCCAGTCCACCGAAGAGTGAAGATGACAGCACAGTTCTGAGGTTGCATATTGGTTATAATATTTTGCTTGGGGTTTTAGTTTTTAGTGTATGCTCAAGTTAGAGTATTATTCATTCACCAATATTATCTTTAATCCATTTACTCATGATCATTCTTGTATTATGCACTGGTTTTATGATCATCTTTCTTGAATGTGTTTATGGTTTGATTATCATCATTTTATGCATTTACTTCTAATCAGTATCAGTATTATTGATATCAGCTGTGTGTACCAACAATAAACAGTTGTAATTGCTTGATTAGTATGGTGTACGGACCTTTTTATTGGCGCCTTCTCTCGCCGAATTAGCACCTCACTGGTCTCACATTAGCTTTGAAAACCAAAACAGAAACCATACTAACACAAGTACCGGTATCGATATCGGTATCGATAAAATGTAAACGATACCCATCCCTATTCATTAGATGAACAAAAGTTACGTTTTCAGTTGTTAATTGAGTTGAGTTTAGTTAACTTAACTTTTTTTTGTTTAGATAACTTTTTTACATTGCAGAAATAAACTGGTTGTGAATGACATTTCATGTTGACTTTAACTAAGAGCTTCTCTACTGCCCAAGAAGCACCTGTCCATGATCATAAAAACAACTGCAGGTCTGTGCATTAAGCTTCAAGTAAGATCCAGCTTAAACAGACAGCCTGGCCTGAGGCGGCGTTTCTCTAATGACCCATCACGAACCAGACCCTTCAGCCCCCTTTTGAGCTCCCACTTTATAGCCAAGTCAACAGTAGGACTTACATTGACCTCTTATCATCTCTCTGGCTGCATGGGGCCTTTAATGGAAAGCAGAATCCAGTGAAAACCTCAAAGTACCAAGTAAATGTATGTTCTTATTTAAGTCTCATAAAAACAGGAAAGCACAAACATTTATCTGTGCTATGCTTTCATCTGCTGTCTGCCGAGCTAAAGAATAACAGAGCCAGGAGGCTGATAAAGTGAAGATAGGAAATGGAAACGCGTGGGTCTCATGTTCCCATGATTCCAGCAGGGCGGTGATTGCTTGTCCCAGCCTCCCTCTACGGTGAACAGCGGTGCATGGCCCTTTCATTACACCAAATGCATGCATCAGTATGCACAACAAAAACCCATCCCATGATGCTCAATTTGGCCAGCGGTCAAGCGTTATGCATTAGCTAAGACACTAATAATTTGGCAAATGCAATTTTAGCGGCTTTGTGGCTATTTGCAGAACTTGGATTGCATGCATTTCTCGGTCTTTGACTGACATGCGGATTCACACAGTACAACACGCTGTCGGCTCTATAGTCAGGAAGCATATGGCTGAGCGTTTAAGGGTTAGTAATATGATTTTTCTGCTGTACTCAGTGACGATAAGAGTGCTTTCTAGTAAACTCAGTCGTGCACATTGTGACAGTATCCCAGCAGGCTTCTTGTTTGATTGGACACCACTTTGTGCCTACAGGGAGAGCCATCACACGACAGCGGAGCTAAAAGCAAAGCACTGACGGTGTTTCTGGTGGGACCGTGTGCTTTTTATAGCCGCGCATGCAATAAGCGAAAAACTGTGTTCTGCTATTAAGCCACAATGACAAGAAAAACATGCAAGAACAACCGTCCAAGATGAAATGCTTTTACTGCAGGACTGTAGCTCTGTTGTTGGATGACAAACGATGCAAGTGCTTCATTTAAGAAGGTCAGAGGTGAAGAGTATTTTCTGCACCACTAGATGCAGCAAACAGAATCAAAGAACTCAAAAATGCATTAAAATGATCTGGCTTATTTTATGCATCACTACTACTATAGTGTATAGAAACCTCCAACACAAATACATTGAACTTCTATGAAAGCTTGTTCCTGCCACAGTATAAGAAATAAAAATGGTAATTGCAACTTTCTCTCACAAGTCTCACTTTTTTACTTGTAAACGTTTCCTTCCTTGGGAACGTCAGAATTGCAAGATGTAAACTTTTGAGATATAAACTTACATTTTCAAGAAAATGTTTTGGTTGTGGAAACAAAAAAACAATTCTCAGAATTCAAAGCGACAAAATTGCGAGATATAAACTCAGAATTACAAGGAAAATTCTGAATTCTAAATTTATATCTTACAATTCTGAGTTTACACCGATGTAAACTCAGAATTCCAGGGAAAAAAATAATTACAGGAAAATATAAATTGTGGGACAAACTCAGAATTGCAAGAAAAAAAAACTCAGAATTATAAGATAAAATATGACAATTGTCTTTTTTTTTTTATTATTTTAGTCCGTAATCAGCAAGTTTCCTTAAACTTCAGTGTGCAACTACACTATAAAAAAATTTTTTTTTGAAGTTAATAGTAAATAACGCATACAAGCATACGCAATACAAGAAAACACCATTTCAGTCTTCCAACTCAAAATTGGATTTATTTGTGAAATGTATTAGCAGTTTTAAAGCCCTTTTTTCTGTCTACTTTTTTCCAGTTCGGTTTGATGCTGCAGAAAAATGACACCCTTCACCTCTGACCTTCTTAAATGAACTAAAATGTTACTTCTGAGCATTTTACATGGCCTCAGATTGGCGCCGTTCACCAGCAGGGCCAGTATCCGGTCGAGCACATTTACGGCCGGGCGTCGTCCGCTCCCAAAAACCAAACTCTATCCTTCAAACTGTAAAAAGGGGTGTCACTCTCCTCTCCATAGCTGCCCTGAGTGGAAGCCCCTTGACTGGTAATAACTCTCATCTCTCTCTCCATTTCCTGATCACAATTACCCTCTCCATGAGGAGCAGGAGCTGTAAATTACATTTCTCTGATCCTCAGCTATAATTGGACACTGAGGATTCTCCAAGCAGCAGCCTTTCTGTAAGTGGAAAACAAAGAGCCTTTGAGCGTTTGGGTTTGGATTTCACAACGCGACTCATTACATTAAAAGAGAAGCGTAACATCACTCCATGCTCAATAGCACACATGACCACGTCAGCGAACAAGTGCATGGTATGAATTCACTTATTTCTATAACACATTATATGATACAGAGCAGCTATGTGTGTAATATATATATATATATATACATACACATACAGAGTACACACATATAGATTATGTAAACAAAAACTTTCATTTTGGATGAGATTAATTTAGGGCTGTCGCGATTCGTCGATTTTAAGTCGACTAGTCGATTTTTAAAAGTCGTCGACTTAATTTTGTTCACGTCGAATAACCGGAAAAATACAGGAAGTGGCGCATTTTACAGACGAGAATCCATAAAACACATTATTAAACTATTTTCCAAGGCTGCATGATATTAAACTAGGGGTGGGTGATATGGGAAAAATATCATATCACGATTTTTTTTAGAAATATCACGATTCACGATTTTATCACGATTCTTTGTCATGTTGTCAACAAAAAAAAAAAAAAAGACATGGCAGATATTTAGGCCAAAGTGGGCGAAGATAAAAATCTTTGTCATCATTTTATCTTTCTTATTAAGAACAAAGATGCACATTACAAAAACACATAATATACAAATAAAACAAACAGTGCTTTATTTTCAGGCACAATAGGTGTATTTAGCAGAGCATTCAATGAAATCGAATGAACAAATATAAAAATAAAACACTAGATAAACTGATTCCTAAAGCAACTGTATTAAAGATTTTCAGTCAAGAATAGTGAGTGATTTTTCTCTTTGCATTTTGTTGTTTTGTTAACATTAAATGAATAGTTCCCCCAAAAATAAATATTCTGTCATCTGTCTGTCAATTCTGTCATAATGTTTATTTTTATACCATCATTTACTCAAGTTGTTTTACACCTGAATGAGTTTCTTTCTTCTGCTGAACATAAATGCTATTTTGAAGAAGGTGGAAAACCAAACAGTTGCTGGTCGACTTCCATAGGATTTTTCTTTCCTGCTATCAAAGTCAATGTAGACCATCCAACTGTTTGGTTACCCTCATTCTTCAAAATATCTTATTTTGGGTTCAGCACAAGAAATTAATAGAGGTTTGGGACAACATGTGAGTGAGTAAATAATGACAGAAATTAAATTTTAGGGTGAACTATCCCTTTAATGACAGTCGACAGCATGTTTAGTGTCCTGTCCCTTTAAGAGCTGCACGCATCTAATATACAGGCACGCATCTGTTTCTCTCTTAACTATTTACTTTCATTTTAGAGATAACCAACTGAGTCTGTATGTAAACCTTGTGTGTTTTGACAGTATTAGCGCAAAAGATAAGTTAGTTGAGTAATCAGGCGCTGTTAGACAGGCTTTTTAGTGTCCGTGCTTCAGGTGTATGCGCTCAGAAAAAGCGCACGTCAGACCAGCGCGTGAATTAAACATTTAACCAGCAAGGCTTGTGTGCAAATAATGTACTTTTGCGATCGCGAATAAGTGCAGGGTCCTGTCAGAGTAACTCTACTGCTGTATGTCCTGTTGTACAGTATATAGAGACGGAGGCGCCAGAACTGTATTTGACATAATGTCACTGTAGCACGATACTACGATATTTCTTCAAAAGCAGATCGTGGAGACATTTTTATCGTCCACGATCAAAATTCGTCATATCGCACACCCCTATATTAAACCCATTTAAAAATCATAATTAAGCATAATTGTGAATTCACAAATGCTATGATTTAATTAAATAATTATATGTGATGCAGTTCACACAGTATATGGTCTTTAATTATGTCCATGCGTGTAGTTAAGCACGTGCGTCTCACAGCGGCTCCGTTCACAGGAGCTCCACAGAAACTTATTTACATGTGGAGCGTCTCAAACTCCATCTCTGCATGCTGTTGTGAGTTTGTGTTTACTATAACGTTCATCTGGGGACGCAACGTGCACCATTTCATCAGATTTGTGAGGTAAATCATTTATAAATCTACACAAACAGGAGAATACATCGAGATTTCAAAATAAAAGCTCAAACCCTCACTCTGAGTTACACGGTTTGATCTCCACATATTCATGTAATTACAGCGGCTGTAGCATTTCTGTCCTAAAGAAATGGCCATATATTAAAGATTATATATTATATTAAGTGGACATTTGAATTAAATGGTGCTTGGTCAATATCAAACAAGGATTAGTTCGCGCAGTAATGTGTAAAAATAATCGTCAGGCCGTCGGCGCCCCCTGCAGGCCTTTGTTGTAATGCGTAATCCATATGATTTCTTGCTTTTGATACTTTATTTGAACTAATTATTATTGCATCATTGCTATTATATATGTATTTTAAGTCATTTTAAAAGCTATTGTTCACTTCTATTTTTATTACCAAAAAAAATAAATATTATAATTATAGGGCCCTATGAAATCCGTTTTATTTACAAATTAATTTTTTTCCATTTTAATTTTTCTATACTCTGTTTTAATGGTTAAATTAAATTTTATTAAATCAAAAAGCCTAATTAATTGAGTTTTACAGTTTTATCTTTACCAAATTTTATTTTCCATTATTTTCTGGATTCCATTTTAATGGTTCCATTAAATTTTAAATCACCAAAAGCATCTCCAATTCATTGATTTTATATTAAAAAAATATTTTGGTAAATAATATTTCCGGTAAATACTCCTTTAAAAAGTGTTTTTTGATTTATAATTTTAGTATTAGTAGACTAGAACACGTGGATATGCTGTCATTCTTACACTATAATACTGAACTTTAATTTCAGTGATTTGGACTATGAGATAGACGCTTGCTTCTTGCACTCTGTTGCACTTTACTTTTGCTTTAAAAAAAGGATTTCATAGAAATTTGGATTTCATTTGATTTAATAAAATATTAAGTAAAATTGTAGATTTTTTGTGGGAAATTATTCGTTTAGATTAATCGTTTAATCGATAAATTAGTCGATAGATTAATCGAAATGTTAGTGGCAGCTAACAATCATTTGACAGAACTAATCAATTATGAAACAAATTTGCTCTACAGGAGGCAACAGTGTCATTATTCAGATTAGGGCTGGGCGATATATAAAAAAATTTTGATTTCTCGATACAGTCAAAATTTTACGATATTCGATATATATCTCGATTTGTTTGCATTTGCTTTTAAATAATAATTTAAAAAAACATGATTTTCTTTTGCCCCTATTAAAAAACAAAAACAAAACTATTTAGATAGAACAGCTATTGTTACAAAGTAAATACAAAATGTTTAGTGCAAATTTAAGCAGTTAAAAAAAAAATAATCTAGACCAAGTGATCGTGAAATTAATTCAATTCAACATTAAAGACAATAGTATCATTTTCAACTCAATCCAGTTAATAGTGTCCAATAATATCCAATAATAGTGTTGATGTTGCAAAGTTTATCAATTATGAAATGAATTCTATTCAGTCATTATTCAACTCATTTCAGATCAAAGTTGATTCAATCCAGTTTACTGTTAAATGTTACACAAACCAACACTTATGAAATTAACTTGACAACTCAATTCAGTTTAATAACAGTGTTTTTAAAAAAATCATCAATTATGAAACAAATTTGCTGTACAGAAGACAACATTATCATCATGCAGCTCAATTCAGGTCAATGTTCATTCAATTCAGTAAAATAACAGTGTTGATGTTGCTTATTCAACTCAAAGCTCAATCCAGCTCAATTACTGCTGCAAAATTCAACAATTAGGAAATTAATTTGATTAAAGCAGCTGTGCAGAAGAAACAATGTTGTCATTATTTAGCTCAATGCAGTTTTGTTCTCATCAATACAGTCAAATTGATAACATTGCTGAATATTCATAGTCTCCAACTAAGCAAACCAAAGGCAACAGTGCATGGCGAAGAACCCAAAATCCATCAGGTGACAAAAACTGGCCTAAATGAACAAAACACAGTTCAGGCTGCCTCACAAGTCAGACTTATGCACTGATATTATTCAAAGATTTTGCATCCAGCTTCTTCTGCGTGAAGTGTTTGTGTCACGATGGAAAAGTAGATCTGCTGACAGACAGGCCGGTCACTTCAGTGGCGGCATGCTTGTGAAGTAGCCACACTTGTGCCAGGCTTCACTAATGGACTGCTAATAGAACCCAATGCTGCACTTTGATGCTTCCCCTGTAGTTTACAGGGTGACAGTGTGTGATTAATTGCACTCACTCCACTCCCCATTCGCTTTCTACTCTTTTTTGCTACGAATAGAGGCTGTCATTGCCATGACTTTGCTCGCTCACCTACCTGCACAGCTGGATACGGCGCGATTCGCAATAGACAATGCAGAGCGCATACTGTAATACATCTTTTCCACAGCCGGCGCGCTACGTGATGTCAGGCGAGGAGAGCTGCAACCTCAGCACGCCTTTCACAGCAATTATCACGAAAAAATATCCTCAGCACGGGGGAAGGCCAACAAACAGCGTGTAATGCTGATGCCCACAAGGCGACAAAGGAGGAGTTTCTGATGACACTGTTTTGGCCCGACCTTTACCTTCACCAGCACGTGACCGCATTAAGTCTAATTTTCTCCTTCAAACTTAAAAATGGCCTTACATCACAAGGGAATTACGATACATGGTGGCGCTAGGTCATGGTATAGTAGCTGTTCGGCGCACAATGAAGCCTTTGTGTTTCCAAACGTACTTGGAGAACGACCACGATGGCTGTAACCTTAGTAGAGCCCTTGAGACCCAAACATAAGGCAATGAGGGAAGTGCTTTGAGTAATGATGATCGCAATAGCACTCATTTTTACGCCTACCGGAGCTGCATCTGTGTCTCTTTTTGGGTTTGCTAAATATTTCCTTAAAAAAAAAAAAAAAACATCCATAAACAAAGCTCAGAGGACGCATAACATGCAGAGCGAGAGGACAGAAGTGGAAAAAGTGAACTCACGCTTTGACGCACTCAGCAGGCAGTGGGTTTGCTTCGCTGTTTTTTAAACAGTAATTACACATATAAGACAGCAAACAAGGCGCCTTTGTTTCCCCAAAAAAAGCATTGCATATGGAACCGACGGCATACAGAAAGCAGACAAAGCGTGCAGCCTACATGAAAACAAAAACGTACAAGAATGGATTATGCACATTTGGGATCTTCGCCTTTCATCAGCAAAGGATCTACATATTCAAACAGACAGCCGGTCTACTTCAGCCCCCAAATCCACACGGCCTTCTGCCGTTAAAGCGGATGACAAGATCGTTTCCTGTCTAAGTATTGTCAAGGGTCGCACAGTGCTGTTTTTTATCCCCCTCGCTCCCTCTTGACTTTCCCGGTCACCTCTTATTCATATTCAGGCAACGAGAGACACTTGTGGTGGAGATGTCAGTGATTTTACTGTACTTGATAAAGGCACTCCTTTCCTCTCTATTGCTCTCTCCTCCGTTTCCAGGGCCAAGAGAACACTGGGACGAGTGGGAATTCACACACTTAATTAAAACAAGTGTATCGACAGTGAAAAATAGGGGGATCAGGAGAAGAAAGGAGCGTGAGGGAATTTTTTTCCATGCAGAGTAGCAGTAACTGCTTAAATAACCAGGCAGTTCTTCAAGCACGAAAAGATCCCCATGTGAACCGGAAACGTGTAGCTCATTAGTATCCAAAAAACCTATGGGCCATTAATTAGTCGCAAACAATGTTCTCCCTAAATATCGACTTCTTAATGGACACAAAGAGACTTGGTTCGTGTTCCCATTACAGTCAATGGCATTGGCCTCCGAGGGCTTCTGGAATCGGCCTTAAGTCATCCAGCGATGCCCTTCAGACACTGGAGTGGGATAGTTTTTCCTCAACCTTTCCTTGTTTCTCATTAACTATGCACAATTGTCGAGGGAGGTTTTGCTAGACTGGATTGGGTTTTTAACAATCCGATTCCTGGCGTTTTTGGAGCCTGAATCATGCAACACTTACAAACCTCACTTAAAAATAATCAAGTATTATAGTGTATATAATCTAGAATAATACAAACATCACTTTATATGTAATTATATGTATTTGGCAGAAGCAACTTGCATTGCATTCAAGCTTTCCTTTTTATTCAATGCATGCATTCCCTAGGAATGGAACCCATGACCTTGCCGCTGATCTATTGTTTGAGCTGCAGTAATCACTTTTTTTAATAGTAGTACATAATCTAGAATTGTACAAACATCACTTTACATTTAAGCATTTGGCAGATGCTTCTATCTAAAGTGACAGACACTGCATTCAAACTTTAGCATTCCCTGGGAATTGAACCCACAACCTTGCCATTGCTCTTCTGTTTGAACTAATGGTTTAAAAAGTAGCTATTAAATAATAAAGTAATATAGCACATATTCTAGAACAGCACAAAAATGACTTTACATTTGTGCATTTGGTAGATGCTTTTATCCAAAGTGACTTCTACATTGCATTTATGCTTAACTTTTTCTTCAATGCATGCATCTCCTGGGAATCAAACCCATGACCTTGCCGCTGAGCTACAGGAATCATTTTTAAAAGTAGCTTTTAAATAATACAGCAATATAGTACATAATCTAGAATAGTTCTATAACAAGTTCAACACCTTTTGACAGTGATCTCCAAAAAAATATGAGATCAGCAGAATCCAGTACACTGCAACTACATTTAAACCACTGAGGGAGGGTTGCAGTCAATGTCAAACGTGGCTCGGAGGAGATTCACAAACCAGCCTTGTGATAGGGAGGAGGTCTTTGTGTCATCTCTCTGTGTCAAGAACATGGCTGCCGGTTTACTTACACAACAATTATTCAGCGAAATCCTTTTAATGGAGTCCCACACTCAGTTCAGTGAACGGACACGTTCAAGAAGGCAAACAGCATCAGCTCTGGCGTATCTGAGATATGGCACAAACACAAACTTGAAAGCATCTTCAGCGTAGAGAAAGCACTTTTAACTCACAACATTGTGCCCTGAGGAAAATTCATTTAATTAGTAAGTTCATTAAAATGCAATCAAAGCACAGAAGTACTCAATAGGAAAATAATCAAAATATTTATTTTACTCCTAATAGAAACAGGGAATTTGGGTAAATTATCAATTCAAACTCTTAATAAATAAAATGCCAGCAGCACATTCGATTCTCACAGAATGAGGCCATGAGTGATTTTTTTTTACGGTTTCAAGTAATGCATTTGTCCCGTTTCTCTGATTTCTTCAAAATATTCCCAAAGGAATTTTGGCACTTTGTAATTAGGATAATAAAATTATCTATAATATAGGTCGATGGTTTAATTATGCATTATTTTTAGTATATTATATATATATATATATATATATATATATATATATATATATATAATGCATAATTAAACCATGGGAGAAATTAACGTGCTAAATCCTTTCTATACTAAATAACACGCGCAAACAAGATTGATAGCAAAAGGGGTTTGAAAAACAACTCAGAACCAAATAGGCTACTCTCATCCTTTAAAGACAGAAAACTATCCTGTAACAAGATTTCAGCATTCACAAGACTAAAGATATCAAGAAGCACGATAATCTTTCAGAAAGGTGCAGATCCGTCGGTGCATAAAAGCACAAAGGTTCTGTTCATTTCTAACGTGAAGAAACACTAACTGCTTTTGTCATGACAGACACACAGCAGCACAAGACACAGTTTGCTCATGTAATGACCTCATAATGAGCTCATGCCTGAAACTAAGACCAAATGACAATAATCCACATGTGCGATTTATCAATGTAAAGAGATTTAACCAACTGTGACAACACTGGCTGAAATACAAACTACACTCAGCGATAATAAACGAAACTACTGCAACAACAATAATATTAACAGTATATGCCATTGTTAGTTTAATTATATAAACAAATCCAACCTGGCGGGAATTACGCTAATTAACAAAACATAATTTACAAACTTAAAAATCTGACAAATCAATTCATGAAATATAAAATCTGACCAGCAATGACTAATTTAGTTTAATAATTCCCATGAAGACTAATTAGCATTATTTACTGAAATCAGATGAATATCTGCATGAAGCTGCATCGGTTTGACAACTTTTCACACGCAGATCTTAACAATAATTTAACGAAACTCTGGGTGATTCAGCAAACTTCAGTCAGCGATACTGATCGATATTCAGCTGATATTGAAAGGTTTTCTTACCTTGAGCCTCTCCGGTGTTGACGAGCGATAAAACAGTAAAAGCGAACACAGTGATCATCTGCGCTAAGAATCCCGATCCTCTTTCCGCAGTCTTTTTACTTCTTCCCATCATACAAACAGTCAAAACCAGGCAGAAATCCGCCGATCAGGTGAAATAATAACCAGAGGCACCTCTGGAGATGTTGTTTCTAATAAAACCAGCGGAATCTGTGGCGGAGAGATTATTATTCGCGGAATGAAATGTTGCTGGAATCCGTTGGTTTTTACCTCAGCGCACTCTTCTGACAGACAGCGGCCGTCAAACACAAGTGTTTGGGATTAATATCCTCAGTTTCTTCTCTTCTGAGCAGTTTTCCTCTCCAGGCTTCGCGAAACGCCGCGGATCGGCTGTAAACAGGTAAATCAGCGCTCCTGAGGTGAGTTGATGTCTGTCAGTGAAGTTCCCTCAGCGCGCGCTCCTCGCCTTCTGATGGAGAGCTGGAGGAGCGCGAGATCCCCGCGCGAGCCGCCGGTGCTTCAGCCAATCCGCTTGCGCTCCGACTTCAGTGCGAAGAAACCCGGATGCGGAGCGGATCAGCACCTGATCAGGTGCATCATGTTATCAAATGAGCTTTATTCTACTGTTATTCTGCTTCTTTTGTGATCCTTTTCTGTCCATAATCTTAGACTCTTTAAATGCTGTAGAATGAGGGTTATTTATTTATTTATCAAAAAATGTCAAAAACAGGGCCTTTGTAGGACTTTATTCTCTGATTTTCAATCTTATTTTCACTCACATGCCATTTAGATATTCTACTGTTATTTTTATACTGTTTTTATACTGCGTTTTCTACTGTTTGTTTATTCATTCATTCCTTTATTACATTTTATTAATTTATTTATAAGCGAGCAAAAAATGCCAAAAACAGTTTGCCACTGTAGGATTAATTTTTTTGACTTTCAATATTATTTTCAATTGTCATTTAGATATTTTGTTATTCTGTTGCTTTTACGACCTTTTTATGCTCACAGTTCAACCATAATCTCAGCACACACAGAGATGAATATTTTTTATTGACTGATTTAGCAAAAATGGTTAGCGAATTAAGAACAATTTGCCATCGTATGACTATTTTCTGACTTTAAATTCATAAAATTCACAAAAGCAGATCTGAAAATGACTTTATTGGAGTTAATGTTTCACTCTTGGTTCTGATCCATGACACTAAGTAAACAAGAGGAAAACAAACCTCGCTGGAATCTAATCAACAAAACCCTAAAGTACATTTGCTTTCCTTATCACTGCCCTCCTGTTATTCATTTAGCCCTGCTAATTGCCCAAAACATACTCTCTTGTCAGAAGGCATGATCAATAATTATGACAGGAAGAAAACCACAAACCATGATAACTGAAGTGATCTTGCAAATTCTGCCGCTGCGCGCCTGGCCTGTCGTCATGATAAGAGAAGACTGTATCTGTGATTCCAGCTCATCAATCTTCTCTATCTGCAGGTGTTTTGTGTTTGCATTTATGATGCATGATGTCATGGCTTAATGGTTAAGGATCTGGGCTGCTGGCTTCAGTATTGCGGGTTCAACCCCAGGTGGAGTGACCTAGAAACTGGAGAGCTGCCAAAATTCCAGTCCTACCTCATCACCATTGTGCCCTGGAGCAAGTCACTTAACCTCGGGTTTCTTCAAGAAGGCTCTTCAGTCGTTTCGAATGAAGCGTCTGCTTAATGGCCACTAAAATAAACTGTTTGCGCTATTAAAAAAGAAATCAAGACAAGCTCTCTCAGTAATTGTGCTAAGTAGCACTACTTTGTTTTGTCCATTTGAATTGGTTTATTCACTAAATGCAAAATGCCTCATTCAGCCAATAAATACATCCGTTTTCTTGTTCAACAATTTTTCATTTAGTAACACAATAAATTACTTTGTTGCTTCGCTAGTCATATATAGGCTAGTCTTACAGTAAACTCAATATGTTAAGTGAATGCTTTATTTATGAAGAAACAATCATCCTAAAAAGCAAAGATAAGCGGGATATAGTTTTAAACGGTTGAACACACTGACACACAAACCTCAAGAACATTGGCAATGAACAAATATAAAAAGACAAGCTCTTAACATCACAACACTACAAATAAATACAATTATATTTCACACAAAAATGAAAAATACATCATCATTTACTCACCTTCATGTTGTTCCAAACCTGTACGAGTTTCTTTCTTCTGCTGAGCAACAAAGAAGATATTTTCATTATTTGAACATTTGCTGGTACCCATTGACCTCCATAGTATCTTGTTCCCCTACTATGGAAGCCAATGGCTGTTTGGCTATTCTACAGAAGAAAGAGACTCACAGGTTTGAAACATTTGGGTGAATTCTGTTTGGTCTGACGTGGGTTTTATGTAGTTTCAGGAACACTGCATTAGTATTTTGAGATTAGTATTTTGTAAACAGTGTGGCAGTTACACTGACTCTTGTCTTATTTTTTACATAGAATGCACTCCAACACTGCATTGTCACCAAAGACACAAGATTGTCATGTTTTTCCATTGGATTTATGCATCTTCACATTTTCCATGTAAATTCTTGAGCTGCCTCTGTAAATATTATGTAAAGTTTACCGACAGAGGTAATGCTGTTTACAGCGGTAAGATCATACCGCCTTTAATCTTGCTGAGTGACAACTCAGAAAACCCATTTACTCGGGTAGTGGTTAACATCATGGGTGGCCTGCCTGTGTAATCTCATACACGCAATTCCAAGTACATAGCGTCTTCCGAGGCTTTGCCGTGGTTTTCTGTGAGCACAAAATCTATTGTGAACTCTATATCCCTTTGTTGGGAACAGACTTTTGTTTGGCTGCAATGAAAAACAGACTGTAAAAAAACAACAACTATATATTTTACAGTTTACAAAACCTTTATAGTCACAAATGCTAATGCAGTTTTCTTGAAACTACATAAAAACCACCAACTTGTCAATAATCCACATATGCAACTAGTCAAAGAAAATTTCATATTGCTGAAATGTTAATGTTAATCATTAATACATTGTGTGGTTACTATTATAGGATTATTGTTTTGCAGTTTGCCGACTTTGTTTTTGTTGTTATTTTGCCAGTGCTGTTAGTTAACTGTCACCTATACTTGAGGTTTGAGTGCCGACTCGAGTCTTGAGGCCTACAGTATGTTCAACCATTTATTTATGTATATTTTCACTTTAGAACTATTGCTCCTTCACACACTGATTTTCTAGGTATTTTTGTCTTGTTTTCTAGTATTAATATCTAAACATTCTTGAATCATAAAAGATAAAGATACATTTATTTGAGAAGATAAATTATTCAGATACTGTCTTAAGTCATGTCCTCTGTTTTTTGTTTTTGCTTAAAATAAGAAAAATATCTGCCAATGAGGCAAGAAAAATAACCTTGTTTTGCCTTTGAATTAAAATAATTTTTTTGCCCAACTGACAGACTGTTTTAAGCAAAAACTAACAAAAATGTGATGCATTTTTCAGTACATCATTTTGCTTCGTAAGTAAATGAATGATTTAAGAAAATTTAGATGTTTGAAATGGAAAATAAGACAGAAATACTAAGAAAGGAATTATTTTTTGGCAGTGGCAAACAAAGATAGCATAGTTCACTTAACATCTATGCAGTTATCAAAACAAATTGAATTATTGTAACTAAGAGGCCGTTTACACAACACCGTTTTCAACTAAAAATAGAAAACTTTTATGTGTTTTGGCCGTTTTGGGGCCTTAAACCGCAAACTATAGACTTCCGTTTTTTTGTGCATTGTTATTGTATAAATGTACACTAAATTAAAATAAGCTAAAGAAGAAATGTGTTGTAGTCTTGATGAATTTATTGACTTGATTTATTTACTGACTTATACATTTTGCACACACTGAACAAACAAATTCAAATCGACAAAATAAAGTAGTGTTACTTGGTACAATCAGCTGAGAGGACATAAACATCTGAACACATCAAGTTACCAGTTTTCTCAGTTTATTTTTTTACGGTGACTAGTTACAGGCAGAACAAATACTGCATCCTGTGCAAGCATGTGCTATTAAATTGTGCTGCACGTTGTTCATCTCTTCAGAAGCAACAGAGATCTTTTATATCGTGGATATTTTTTAAGCTTTACAACTTTGAAATGATACAGTGTTCCGAAGCAATATCAAAATGTCAGAGGTCTCAGTCAGCAACACAACAATAGACATAATTCCCTCTCACCCTAAGGTTCAGCTCTGTAATATCTTTTTCTTTTTGGCATTGTGGCTGTTTTTATGAACCCGCTTTGATGACCTATTCCCATCCCGGCCCCAAAAGGAAAACAGCCCCCGAGAGAGCCGGGAAAAGAACATGTACAGGGTCTCCAAGACTAATGTCACCCAGCGCTCCCATTTGGCACCAGAAGTGACACATCGTGACATCATTTCCTCTTTCCAGCGAGGAGCCGCAGCATCCCTTTATTCGACCACTTTTAGAGTTATTTGGACTGTAATCCTTCATAACTGCAGGTTAAATCAAGCGTAACGATGGACTGAATTGGGTGGCCATACGGCTGGATTTTCTGTTAGACCTTTTTCTGGACATATCATACAGTAAATGATATATAAACCCAAACAATTCACAATCGCATTAATTCGGTGTGTTTATCCTTTATTTTATATCCATATGTGACCCTGCAGCACAAAAGCAGTCATCAGTAGCACAGGTATATTTGTAGCAATAGCCAACAATACATTGTATGGATCAAAATTATACATTTCTCTTTTATGCCAAAAATCATTAGGATATTAAGTAAAGATCATGTTGAAATATGAAGATATTTTGTACATTTCCTACCGTAAATATATCAAAACTTAATTTTTGATAAGTAATATGCATTGCTAAGAACTTAATTTGAACAACTGAGCTTTCCTGCAGCTCAAATAGTAGAGCATGGCGCTAGCAACGCCAAGGTCATGGGTTCGGTTCCCAGGGAAAGCAAGAGCTGATAAAATGTAACTTGAATGCAATGTAAGTCGCTTTGGATAAAAGCGTCTGCTAAATGCATAAATGTAAATGTAAAATGTGATTTCCTCAATATTTAGATTTTTTTGCACCCTCAGATTCCAGATTTTCAAATAGTTGTATCTCAGCCAAATATTGTCCTATCCGAACAAACCATACATAAATGGAAAGCTTATTTATTCAGCTTTTATGTGATGTATACATCTCAATTTGAAGAACTTGACCCTTGGTTTTGTGGTCCAGGGTCACATATATGCAATTTCCAATCAATCAAACTGAGAACAGGAGGACGTGAGAAACCAAATCGAGTAATCAAAATGAACTGGGATTTGAGAAAGCATGACTTATGCATTGACTCATCTTGTTTTTCGCAGCTTGAACAATGATGTCGGTGAGAATCTGACATCTTACTGGCATTTCACTTTGAATTACCAGCGGGAGGGAAATTGCTTTTGTGCTGTGTTGCTGATGGGCCTGAGAGAACATTATCTATTACTCGGGCAAACTTGACCAAATACTGAGAACTATGATTATGGTCTGTCTTTCCCTGTATTATTATTATGCTAATTCACAATGTTTGGTAAATGCGTTTATGTGCGAATAGTGACTTTCTTTTTTTTTTTACTAGCGTCACAAAGTGACTTCTGCAAGCAGTAATAAAAATAACAATAGGAAAGTAACTATGGACTGGTAGAATTATTTGTACTAAATATTGTAGGTCTATTTTCATGAAGCAATCTAATTAACCTTAAAATGTGAAGTCCCATATGGAAATGTAAAATATTACATAGATTGCTCTCTCTCGCTCTCTAGTGTTAGGTAGATTGTTCCAGAGTTTGGGCGCTAAATAGGAAAACGATCTCCCGATTTTGATTTGATATTCTAGGTATTATCAAATGGCCAGAGTTTTGAGATCGCAGCGGATGTGAAGGACTACAATGCGATAAGAGCTCACTCAAATACTGAGGTGCCAAACCATTAAAGGCTTTATAGGTAATTAGCAAGATCTTAAAATGTATACAATGTTTAATAGGGAGCCAGTGCAGTGTTGACAGAAGCAGGCTAATGTGGTCATACTTCCTGGTTCTAGTAAGAACTCTAGCTGCTGCATTTTGAACCAACTGGAGTTTGTTTATTAAACGTGCAGAGCAACCACCCAATAAAGCATTACAATAATCTAGCCTCGAGGTTATGAATGTATGAATTAATGTTTCTGCATTTGACATTGAGAGCATAGGTCGTAATTTAGATATATTTTTAAGATGGAAAACTGCAGTTTTACAAATGCTAGAAACATGTTTTTCGAAGGAAAGATTGCTATCAAAAAGTACGCCTAGGTTCCTAACTGATGAAGAAGAATTTTCAGAGCAGCCATCAAGTATTAGACAGTGATCTAGGTTATTACATACAAACGTTTTTGGTCTAATAATTAACACTTCTGTTTTTTTCAGAATTTAGCAGTAAGAAATTGCTAGTCATCCAGTTTTTTTTATATCAACTATACATTCTGTTGATATAAATACATTCTTTTGCAAATTGGTAAGTTTCATCAGGTCACGAAGAAATATAGAGCTGAGTATCATCAGCATAACAGTGAAAGCTAACACCATGTCTGCTGATAATATCTCCCAAGAGTAACATGTAAAGCGTGAAAAGTAAGGGGCCAAGTACTGAGCCTTGAGGTACTCCATACTGCACTTGTGATTGGTATGATACCTTTTCATTTACTGCCACAAACTGATGGCGGTCAGATAAGTATGATTTTAACCATGCCAGCGCACTTCCTCTAATGCCAACATCATTTTCTAGTCTATTTAAAAGAATGTTGTGATCGATAGTGTCAAACGCGGCGCTAAGATCCAGTAGCACTAATAGAGAGAAACAACCACGATCAGATGATAAGAGCAGGTCGTTTGTAACTCTAATGAGAGCAATCTCAGTACTATGATATGGTCTAAACCCTGACTGGAAATCCTCACATATATAATTTTTCTCTAAGAAGGAACATAGTTATGATGATACTACCTTTTCTAATATCTTTGACAGAAAAGGGAGATTCGAGATGCTGGGTAATGTCTGCACCTGCTGATGTTATATTTTTTGTTAATTTAGCCACTGTAATAAAAAAAAACTTGGGGTTGTGTTTGTTTTCTTCTAAAAGAGACATAAAGTAACCAGATCTAGCAGTTTTTAATGCTTTTCTGTAGGATGGGGTACTTTCCCGCCAAGCAATACGAAATACCTCTAATTTTGTTTTTCTCCAGCTGCGCTCCATTTTCCAGGCTGCTCTCTGCAGGGCCCGAGTGTGCTCATTATACCACAGTGTTGGACTCTTTTACTTAATCTTCCTTAATCGTAAAGGAGCAACCGTATCTAAAGTGCTAGAAAAGTGCGAGTCAATAGTTTCTGTTGCATCATCAAGTTGTTCTGAGCTATTGGATATGCTGAGGAATTGAGATGAATTAGGAAGATTATTTATAAAGTAGTCTTTTGTGATAGAAGTGATGGTTCTACCATATTTGTAACAAGGAGTTGGCTTTACAGCTTTAGCTATATGGAATATACACGAAACTAGATAATGATCTGAGATATCATCGCTCTGCTGCAATATTTCAACGCCACTAACATCAATTCCATATGACAGTATTAAATCTAGAGTATGATTTCGACAATGAGTAGGTCCTGACACGTGTTGTTTAACACTAATGGTGTTTAGAATGTCTATAAATGCTAATCCCAACGAATCTCTTTCATTATCAACATGGATATTAAAATCACCAGCAATTAGGACTTTATCTGCAGCCAGCACTACCTCAGATATAACATCAGCAAATTCTTTAATAAAGTCTGTATGGTGCCCTGGTGGCCTGTATACAGTAGCCAGTACAAACATCACAGGGGATTTATCACTAACACTTGTTTCTTTGGATAACGTTATATGAAGCACCATTACTTCGAACAAATTATATTTGAAACCCGACCTCTGAGAAATACTGAAAATATTGCTATAAATTGTGGCAACACCTCTCCCTTTACCTTTTGCATGCGTTTCATATTTGTAACTGTAATGTTGGGGGGTAAACTCGTTTTAAGTAATGTAGTCATCTGGGTTTAGCCAGGTTTCTGTCAAACAAAGCACATCTAGTTTATGGTCTGTGATCATATCATTTACAAAAAGTACTTTTGTAGAAAGGGATCTAATATTCAATAAGCCAAGCTTTATCATTTGTTTATCTGTATTATATCTGTTTTTTATTTGTTGAACATCAATTAAATTGTTACTCTTAAATTGGTTTGGATGTTTTCTGTATTTTCTAGTTCGGGGAACAGACACAGTATCTATAGTGTGATAGCTAGGAAAAGGAGTCTCTATGTGCTGAGAATTAACTGACCTATGAGACGTGAGGCGGCTAGCAGACGGTCGGTTTAGCCAGTCTGTCGGCTTCCTGACCTGGGTCCCAGAAAGTCAAGTACGAACTCTAAGACTATGTGCCATATTTCTAGAGAGAAGAGCGGCACCACCCCAAGAGGGATGAAGACCATCTCTTTTCAACAGGTCAGGTCTGCCCCAAAAACTCATCCAATTGTCTATGAAACCTATGTTATTCTGAGGGCACCACTTCCGGACATCCAGCCATTGAGTGACAGCAGTCTGCTATGAATCTCATCACCCCGGTAAGCAGGGAGGGGGCCAGAACATATTACAGTGTCTGACTTCGTACTTGCAAGTTCACACAACTCTTTAACATTATTTTTAGTGATCTCCGACTGGCGAAGTCGAAAATCATTAGTGCCGACATGAATAACAATCTTACTGAATTTACGTTTAGCATTAGCCAGCACTTTTAAATTTGCCAAGATGTCAGGCGCTCTGGCTCCCGGTAAACATTGGACTATGGTGGCTGGTGTCTCTATTTTCACGTTCCGTGCAATAGAATGGGCAATAACTAGAGCACTTTCATCAGGTTTCTCAGTGGGTGCGTCACTGAGTGGGGAGATTGTGTTTGATGTTCTGATCGGAACGGAAGAGCAGTGTTTTGACCCACGACTAGGCCGCCTCACAGTCACCCAGCCGCCCTGCTGCACGGGCTTTACCGGAACCGAACAATGTACATGACTCCCTGAGCTAGTCGCATCCAAAGCAGGATTTACAGGCCTCACATTCTTACTGTCCTCAACTAAAGTTTGGATGCATGTCTCTAATTCTGAAATCTCCTCTGTCAGCCTAACTATTTCCCTGCATTTATCACATGTGAATCCCTCGTCGACAGAGAGAGATAAACTGTACATGTGACAAACAGTGCAAACAACAATAGCAGGAGAAGAAGCCATTACTCACCGTGATTGAAGAATTATTTGCTTACCACTGTTGTTTGATGAACTCGTGAAAAACGGAGCGAGAAAACAATAAAAGGCGTGAATAGAAGCGCGAATGGAACCGCGAGTGACAAGCTAACGGCTAACAAATGCTAAAGCGCTGCACTCACGCTTTTAAAAAGCAAACGATCAAATTAGTTTGATAGATAATACTGTACATGTACATGACATATAAGTCCAAAAATGTATTACATATATGGGTTAGATATATGTTAATAAAATATCAAATTTGGTCAATTTCTGATTGCAACTCCCAAGACTGAACGGAGCCTCTAGAGGGCAGAATTAAAACCATTAAATGTTTGTTCTTAATATTAAGCTGCATTTTATCTTGAAGGCCGGCATATATTCGAGAATCTGAAGAGTTTTTGCACAATGGAAGCTCTCGATCGGCTCTGTGAATGTGTTTTTTGTGAGTGACTGTAATGTACGTTTTTAAAAGTATGAGGAGATGGATTGTGCTTCAAACCTAATGGCTCTGTCTGGTATTTTACTGTCAGTCCAGATATTTCAAGCGAATGACACTTTAACAAATTCTGTAGTGAAATCACACAGTAATGTGGCATGAGCTCGTCCAGTTCTTCAGTAACGAATGGCTGGCCTCAGACCGAAGAGGGATAAAGCTGAATTAATTCAGATGCTCCTGACATTCATGCATAAATAAGGCATTTAGTGCTCTTTGCATATGCCCCATTTAGCGGAAGTACGTTTTTTATTGATATGGCGGTAAAACTGTTAAGAATCCATTATGCTTTTATTAATTGGCCTGATATTAATCAGCAGCAGCAGTGAATAAATAGATTCGTCATGTTTTGTAGCCATGACGATCCAGAAATAGGTTCTGATGGGTCACGGACAGCAGGAGAAAAGCAATGCGAAATGCACATCATGACTCGTCAGCTTTTACAAGGTTTTCAGTGTCAAAGGTCACGAGTCCAGTTATGCTCTGAGTGCAAATTCATGCCAAATAGAAATCAAATCAGACACAAAAAATCTAATTTTATTTGTCACACGTAGTATGATGTGCAGAGAAAGGATTTGTTTTTACTCTCTGCACATAGAATTAACATTATAAGAATAACACAGAAATAAAATAAAAATAGTAATAATACAACTCAGTTGACATAAAATATGAGAGTAAGTATAAACATGGTTCAAGCATAACCCAATGTGTGAGAATTATTAGCTAAAGGGAAAATCATGAACAGATAACAAATTTCAATTTGACACTGTGTTGAGTTGCAATTGATGTAAACAGTGTTATTTTAGTATTGATGGGATAGTATTATTTTTAACTAATATTTGATTTAAATTTTTATTTTTAATTTTCCATGTTCATTTTAATTTCACAGTTTTACCAATTTATTAATTGTGTTTTCATCATTTTTAGTAGTTTTGTTTTGTGTGTATGTGTGTGTGTGTGTGTGTTTATATATACACACACACACACACACACACGTCAACTGAAAAAATAATGTGCTCAAAATAACAAGAATTTAAATAAAAATGAACACAAACTATGTATACTGTAGACACACACACACACACACACGTGTCTGTGCACAGTATATATATATATATATATATATATATATATATGTACATATTAATTTAATTTCAGTTTTACTTTTAGTTATTTCAATACATAAAGTTAAAGGGGACATAACACACACAGTTTCACATCATCTCATGTTAATCTTGAGTTCCTATTGCATCCTTCATATCGCCAAAAAGTCTTTAGTTTTATCATATTTATAAAAGAAAGATACGGCTTTATGATTCTCTCTTAAAAAAGCCGAGCTCCTGGAGGCGTGCCGTGGGCGGAGCTAAAGAGTGACTAGCACTTGAGCGGCGATCGCCAATAAAACTGCATCCACTGTTTACGTAACACTGGGTTCTTCGGGAAGCTGAACAAGGTTATCTTTCCCTCACAACCAAAAACACTTCTTTAGAGACATTCTTCCCAAGCGAGTCCCGTGCAGTGCAGCCGAATGAAGCGTGTTGATGAATGAAGCTCTTGCTCTCACTCTGGTCGATGCGTGCATGGGCGCGCTCTTCCGGGAGAAATGCTCATATAAGGAGTTCCACCCTTGTTTACATCATGAAGAGCCATGATGGAAAAAAAACTCTCAGAAACTTGTACGAACCCGGAAGTAAGTTTTTGGCACAGAAATACTCTGTTATACGCCCCAATTATTTTTTTTTTGAATACAAATATATATATAAATATATATATAGTTTACATTCCTTTTTATTTAAATTCTAGTTATTTTAGCACATTATTTTTTCAGTTAATGTCCATTTTATTTCAAGCAACAATTTATATATATATAAAAGTTTTAGTTAACTACAATAATCCTGGATGTAAAGCCTTGGTCTCAACTCAGTTCCTGGAGGGCCATTAGCTCTCCAACCCTAATCAGACACACCTGATCCAGATAATCAAGGTCTTCAGGATTACTAGAAACTTCCAATGATTTGGAGCTGATTTGGAGCTGGTTGGAGCTAAACTCTGCAGAGCTGTGGCCCTCCAGGAATTGAGTTTGAGACCACTGATGTAAAATCTGCACTGTAAAACTAATTTTTCAATGTTGTTAATAAAATTATTGGAGTGCATGTTACAAGAAAATACTATTTTAGTTTGTCTACTTCAAAATTTCATGATTAATTAATTCAATGTGTTAATGTAATTTCTTTGTTACTATTTGTGAAATTTACTTGCAATGTCTACATGGGAATTGTTTCAAACCGCTTGAGAAGCTCTGCTCTAATCAAACCTAAACAGCAACATCAACATAAACTCACCTCTCTCAGCTCATTGATGCTTTTCCCCCAAACGGTCACTCAGCGTATGCTAACGATAAAGACCTGTCAGTCATTGGCGCGACGGTTCTTCTTCTCCGTTAACAAAGACGTTAACAGTCTGAGCGAATGATGGGCGTCCTTGAGAAAAAAAAACTCCATCAATCTCTGCGTCTCTAAAGCGCTGACTTCAGGCCGGCGTTATGAAGTGAAACAGAAGTAAACACGGTAGTAAAACCAAATTTAAATGGGAAATTTATTCTGCCTATAAACCTTGACTCAGTGACTTTTTAGAACAACTTTCTGTGATAGATTATGCTGAGAGAATATGCAGGGGTTAATCCGAATCTGCACAACACAAGGATGCTACAAAATAAAAAGCAGTTTTTCATGGCCACAGGCTGACTTTAGTAGCACTCTTGATCTCGGCGTTAAAAGTGATTTGCAACACCATATGTGGCAAGGAATCAAAACTTAATTTAAGCAGATAAAGATGCCATTTCAGAGCCAGATAAAGTGCTGCATCACGAACACGCAGGTTTCAGGTCTCTGCCGATCGTCAGATTTACAGGCCTGTTTTTTCTGCCCCATAAACGGCAAGTCTCCTTGTCAGGCGACACTGGGAAATGTTAATGGATTCATTTGTCAAGAAGGCCTTCCGCTTATTTACAGTCCACCTCCATTACGGCATTTCTCCTGTAAGACAAAAAAATCCACTGGTCAAAATATTGATTTACCTGCGCAAAGACGAACGGAGCCCATTAACACGCAACATATGCTCGCCGTCTCACCTTGCCATTACTGTAATCACGAGAAGTAATTTTCCTGTAATTTACATAATTGGAGCATTTAAAAGTTGCTAAATAACACCGCAGATCAGCGTCTGAGCAAGAGCAAACCAGAGCAAAACAAGCCACGACATTCTACGATATCAAACATTCTGGTATATTCCTTCTTTATGCATCGTTCAGTTTTGATCATTTTAACGAGGTTTATGCTGAATGCCGCTGAATATTTTAGAATCAGTCGTCCTGTAGGGTTTCTATCTAGAACACTCATTTCTGATTCAAACATGATCTGCACCGCATGAAATACAAAAACCCACTTACAGGAATAGTTCAGCCAAAATTGAAAATTAAAATGAAAGATTAGGATGAGTTTGTTTCTTCATCAGGTCTGGAGAAATGTGTCTCTGCATCAGTGTCTCAGCAATGGATGCTCTGCAGTGAATGGGTGCCGTCAGAATGAGAGTCCAAACAGCTGATAAAAACATCACAATAATCCACACCACTCCAGTCCATCAGTTAACATCTGGAGAAGACAAAAGCTGAAACAAATCCAGCATTAAGATGTTTTTAACTCAAATATGAGTCCATAATAACGCTTCCTCCAGTGAAAAAGTGTTCAGGTCTGAATCAGGAGAGAAATCTGCACAGGTCAAGCAGCGTTTACAAGACAAACCAGCTCTAAACACATATGTGGCTCTAAACTCAAGATGTTAACTGATGGACTGGAGTGGTGTGGATTATTGTGATCTTGGATGATCTGAGGGTGAGCACATTTTCATTTTTGGGTGAACTATTCCTTTAAATTTAGGACTCTTCCTTTAACCCTAAAACACAAAGCATAATTCAAAAATCAATATGGAAAATTCCTTCAGCATTAACACAGCACATTGTGCTCTATTTTTGAGTGAACTGTATGTGTGTGAGAGCTCATGTGTGTATCCTATCAAATGTCACAAACCTGGTGGCGAGTGATTCAGCAGCGGATCAAAGCTGAAGCACAGCCGTAAAAACGGCAGTAAAAAGGTCAGTCCTGACGGAGCTCATGCACCAGAGAAAGCCTGTTTTCACTTAGGATTGTTTTCATGGAGAAACAAACTGCTGCTGTGGTCTAAACGCGCCTCCACGTACAGTATTAACCCACGACTAACCATCCAAACACATCTCAGTGTGGCATTACTCTGATTGATCAACAATAAAGAGAAAACTTCACTGAACTAATTTGGCATATTATAAAAATCAGCATTATATAATTATGCAATAAGCAACCCAATGACACATTTAAAGTCATTATGAAATCAAAACAGGGTTATTATAACTAAAACTAAAACCCTTAAAAAACAATATACAATAAAATATGAAAAAATAATAAATTTCAGCCAGTTACTCACACACACACACAAAGCTACTGAAGTGACAAAAACATGCACTACCTAATTACTAAATTGTTAACTAAAATTAAAATGTAAAAAAATAAAAACTGATTCGGAAAAGCAATATTTGGCATGAATCTTGTTTATGTATTCCACCCTTTTTACTCTTAACTGCAATGCATTTAAATGTAATTATCATTTTTTATTATTTTATTTTTTACGTACCTTTTGTGATTTTATGTAAAGCCTTTTGAGTTACCACTGTGTATGAAATGTGCTATATAAATAAAGTTTTTTGCCTTGCCTGAAAACTGAAATCAAAATTTGGCCCTATTTACTGTATTAATACATCTTCCTGCACAATTCATCAGTGCACATTACAAATAATAATAATAATAAAAATGCTTTTTAGAGCCTCTATTCATAGAGATTCTTTACTCCATCCAATCAGTTCCTGATGGGTTTATTCTAAAATACATCACATTATGGAGGCAAAACAGGTTGCATTTTATTTTGTCTTTACTATGTTCTGTTTGGCAACTCAACTGTGTTTTAATGAGTCAAGTTCACAATAATAATGCAGTGCCATATGGCATCCTCTGCTGAATGGTTTGGAAAAGACTTCATTTTCCCTCCTTTGGGTAAAACCTTTGAATACTTTTATTTTATTGAGATTGAACATTTTTTTGGGACATAATCAATACTTATTCAACACCTCACTTTCAAACGGGCCAAATCACCCCTGCAGATCATCATGGCTTGAATTGTATTATTATTAGTGAAATCGACTTCTCATCAGCCAACACTCACAGAACTGGAGCAGCCCTTTAAATAATGTCATCAATCATCGGTTTCCAGGTCACCTGAGGAGCGCCGCTCACCTGTGGGAGGAGCACAGCATCCAAAAACATCTACAGCCAAAGAAGGACACACATGTGCTATGAGTGTTTCTCTTATGAATCAAATTAGATGAGAAATTAGAGGTCTTCAACTTAAAACTTCAGTTCTGTTACTGCCTTAAATTGAAGTGTCATCAAACTGGCTGGTCAAGTCATTTTAATTTTTTTAAAAATTAGCAGAATTTTGTATAACTTAAAAACTTAAGAAATTATTTTGATTAAAGTAATGGAAAACAAATGACTCCCCTTATTAATTGTTGACAGTCAATTTCTGCATTTACTGTTAACAACCACATCTGCAGATTTGTGCCTTTATTTTATTATTTTTTCTTTAACTTAATTAAAACTAAATCTAAAAAACAAAACAAAAACAAGAACAACATGATACTAAAATTATAAATAATAAATATAAGTAAAATGAATAAAAACTATATCGAAATATAAAAAGAAACTAATAAAAATGACCAAACACACAACATAATTATTAAAAACTTTAACTAAAATTAAAATGAAAAAGAAAAATTAATTTAAAATGTTCATAAAAACTATAAAAGTATCTCGATGATATAAAAATGGGTGGTGATGGCGCAGTGGATAAGACACATGCCTTTGGTGTGAGAGACCCGGGTTCGAATCCACTGTGAGCAAGACACTTAACCCCTAGTTGCTCCAGAGGCGTGCGACCTCTGACATATATAGCAATTGTAAGTCGCTTTGGATAAAAGCGTCAGCTAAATGAATAAATGTAAAATAACACTGTTGCCAGCCCTTTCATATATATTTGTTTCCTGTATCTCTGTCTGTGAGAATTTTAACCTTCATATTTATATTTTCAATTTTTGCATTTTCTGAATGAGCGAGTAGCTTTCATAGCATATGCGGTTGCTAATGTATTTTATTATGTGGCTGATTTGTGTTCATCTGACTGCATGATTTGAGGAATCATCTCTGCCAGTCTCACAGACGAGTGACGAGCCAAAGTTTAGTACTCAGGGTGAGTAGTTTGTTAGCAAACAGCAGTAAATAGGGCTTACAGTGCTGCTTTGTGTGCTTGTGGGATTGATGAAGAGCAAACAGATCATTACCTTCAGCTGGTGTCTTTGTGCTTGTGTTTACCTCCGGCGACTAATGAGCACATCCTGCGTCTTCATAGAGCAGCATGCACTCCCACACGCAGAAGTGGCCGAGCCGCCACATGTCCATAATAACCATCAGCATGTGAGAATAATGTGCAGAAATGGCAGAACGTTCCCAGGAACGGCTGGAGAACACGAGAGACCCTCATCATCCCTCGTTCGGTGAACAAGCAGCGTGAGTCAATCTCAAAGAGTCTCCGTGACCTTTTTAAGAACATGAAAGCTTTTTTGTTTATTTCTTCATAACTGACGCCCACCTGCATGCATGCATTCGTGCATAACCAAAAATATTGGCACCGAAGCCTCGTGCAATGCTCACTCCTCCTCAACACCATCCAAATAACAAACAAACACCCACAAACACTGATGGAGGCACTTCTGCGCACCTGCCTACAAACACAATGACCTCCTATTCAGAAGAAGGGCAAGAAGTGTCATCTAGAGATGCTCAAAGAAATCAGACATGAAAATAACCTAAAAATCACGATGTAAACACCTTTTTCTTATTTTAATACATTTCCTCAACAACTATATTTTTTCATATATATTTTTGAACTATACAGAGTCAGTGTCACAAAATCAGTTTCAGGGGTCAGTAGTTTCAAGTTTTTACTTAAATGGGATTTCTAGACCTGAAAAAGTCATCAAAATGTATATCTATTTATGCCAAGATCTAAAATATTTCATCAGGTCGATAAAAAAAAAAATGTTATCCTGTAATCACAAGCCAGTGTTATTTTAGTATAACTGAGATACTATTATTATTTTTTCTTTATTAATTTTATTTTATATTAATTGTATTTACATTTTTATTTTTATATTTTTAATACGTTTTAGTCATTTGTTTTTAAGATATGTTTTTTTTTATTTCAGTTGTAGTTATTTTATGAAGTTAAAAAATGATAATGAGAAATGTTGAAAAATATTATTTTTCATTTTTTTATTTACTTTTTAAAATTATTTTATTTTGTTGTGTTAAATTATATTTATTTTTTAAATGGTTTTAGTTAAATATAATAATCCCATCACAAACACTGTAAAAACAATCTCAGAAAAAAAGTATATTTATATATTAGATAATTTTCTTTCTTATTTAAATGTATTTTGATTTAAGAAAGTTGAGATATTTGTACTGAAAAACAAAACAAAAATATTAAATGTGACAATCATTTTTTTTAGTGTATTTGAACTGGAAAATTAGAAAAAAATACGATTTTTTTTTTTTGCATTGTATAGTCAGCAATCAAAAGTCATCTCAATATAATCTCAAACAAGTGAGCTGCACTACATTCAGTTTATAGCTCTATACTTTTATTTTTATGACAGCAAGTTACTCATTTATGTGTTTTTATTTCTCAAGGAGAAACATCGAGGCAAAGTTGATCTTCTAAAGAAACGTAACCAAGATCTGCCGGTCTAACATCTGAGCAATATCTTCCCTTATTAGCTGAGATTTCTCCACCGGCTTCCGCAAATCTTTGTCCTTTAACCTGAAGCTGGCAGGTTGAAGCCCTGAGTAATTGCACTTTTCTTTCACATAATTTCTCCCCTCCTCAAACTGAAATGGTTTGACCTGCTGAAGTAAACAGGCATTAATCAAAGGTGGATGGGGAATTATCAGGAGGGGAGCCCACGGCGTTTGAAGGAGAGCGCGGAGCGGCGGGCCACAAAGATGGATGCGGTCGAGGCTCTGGGCTTTACTGTCCTTGGGGATCTGGACAGCACCAGCTGATGGGGTCACTGTGTCCACCTTGCAAAAGTGTGTCAAGGACAGTAAGCAGGGAACTAGCACTGTATTTGTCACGCTGACTTCAAAATGCAAAGATCACAGATCAGGACAAAACAACCGATCACCCAGAGGAGAACTGGACGATCGCGAGATGGGATGATCTCGGACATCTTTCAGTGTTTCCAAAGGCAATGCTTCCATGCAAAGTTGTGAACTCATGGGAAAAACTGCATAAATCTTGCCAATAAAGCATTGTTACTATCTTGCGTGTTCAAGGGAACATTTCCACTTCCTGGGAAATTGGTGTAAAATATCAGTAATAAAAATGGAAGCTGCCCAAAGGCAATGTAGCTCTTTGCACATGCAGATAAATGTAATAACAAACGCTGTTGTGTTATCTTGCATTTGGATGCCTGATGTTTGGCTATGGAAAGTGATGGAAAGTAAATATTCTAAATAGTTTTGATGAGAGAACAATATCTGTGATGGTGTGTGATGCGACCGGACCATTATCCAATCCGATCTATTATTGATAGTCCAATCACATGATCTGTTGAGGCCTTTGTTGGGCATCCAGGAATTTGTTCGGTAAACGTGTTTCCATTGTAGCTTATGTGCATGTTTTCATCTTGGCATATTCGGCCAGTGTTTTTTATGCAATATTCCAAAAATATGTAGATGGAAACACTGGATGGTGTTTCTTCTACAATTCCTGTGGAGAAATAAAAACACTAATTCAGTCAATATCACTCTTAAAATGAGAGGTTCTTCATTGGCATTGATGGTTTCTTGAAGAACCTTTAACATGCAAGGAAAATTTCTAGGTTCTTTAAGTGTTCTTCACACTATAAGAAAAAATGGTTCTTTGGAGAACTCTTCACTGAAAGGTTGAACCAAAATCAAAAATTGTTGTTCTACACTCTTACAAATGGTGAACATTCATTAGGAACATTTAACATTTATGGGAGCTTTCTTTTTACAAAAATGTTCTTTATAGTGGGAAAAGGTTCTTTAAGGCTGGAATAAAGTCCACTAAAGGAGGTAGAGCTTTTTCGCATTTGGCTCCCAAATTCTAGAATAGCCTTCCTGATAATGTTTGGGGTTCAGACACACGAAAAGTGCTATACAAATAAGCTTGAATTGAATTGAGTTGAATACACTACATGACTTTTAAAATTTGAACAGATTTTTAAAACACATGGCATCAAACGCTTACCGACTTCGTATATAATCACAAAGAAAAAGTGGGCATTACACACTACGCTACCAGACCTTCCTCACACAGAAACGTGTGCATTGTTGCTACACTGTAAAAAAACTAAAGTTGAGCAAACTTTAAGTTCTCTCAACTTTTTACATCATTGTAAAAATAAAAAATAAAAATAAGTTGAGAAAACTCAAAAATCTGCTGAAGCTGGTTGCCTTCAATTTTTAAGTTTGCTCAACTTTTTTTTTTTTTTACAGTGTAGAAGAAGCATGACAAATGTAAACAATATGTATCCTAAAATCGGCTGAAAATATGTCTGTGACCATCATACCGTACATGATTTTCTATTAGATCTGTCAACTCAAATCTGCAGACTGACTTTGACCTTTGGTAACTGGCATCAACTTCTCCAGACTGTAAATCATGTAGTGTATTCCAGGCTTTAGATTATTAAAATGAAAAGAAAAAAAGTTAGTTTTAAGAGCTGTTCATTGAACCAAAATGGTTCTTCTATGGCATTGCTGTGAAAACCCACCTTCATTTTTAAGCATGGATGTTAAAGGTTTTTCATGGAGCCATTGATGCCAATGACGAAACTTTATATTTAAGAGAGTTGTCATAATAACATAAGACTATAGAGCTATAAAATGAACATGTATAGCAGAAACACCTACAGTAAACATCTCCATTTGATCTGCAATATCGATTGTTTAAAATCAATTATTTTATGTACAAGAGAAACAACTGGTGAGTTTCTGTCCTTTACAATCGCTGCTTACAGGACTGTATGTAAATCCCATCATCACAAATATCTGTTCTGACACGTCTTACCTGCGACTCTGGCCATGATGGAGCACAAACACTGAAGATAATATATGAAGATAATTACACATGACGCAGATGTTTGTACGGTCGCAGATAAAGTGTGCAGTTACAAAAGCCACCTTCTGTCAGCCATATGTCCGTCTGCACAGAAACAAGGAGGTCACACGTGTCCTTAACCTTAAGTGGAGCTCTAAAAGGTATTGATGGTTTAAAAGGCTTTGAGAAGGTGATCAATATGGAGATTCATTCAGTGGGTCATTAGAGCATCCCTGCAGTCATATTACAGCTCTTAAAGAACACACAGCAATGTTTTCATGAGAGCAGACGTATAATACAGCAGTAAAACCTCTCGCCGTGGGCTGCTTGCGAGCACAGGCCTTTGTTTAAGTTTGGCAGATTGCTCTGTGGGAGAATAAGACATGCTGATTGCAATCAGCCAAAGATCTGAATAAAAGGTGATTACTTATTTATTTCTGTGTGCAGATTAGCGTGTGTGCATGTCCGAAATGTTGGTTTTCCCGCTCTGGACAGCAAATGCAATGCTGCTGACTTTCGTGCATGATTGGGAATAATGAATACTGTCATTTTTGGGATCCTAATGACGTGCACGCATGAGGTTTCATCTGAGAAATGACATTTGTGCATCATCAGTGCGACACGCTCTGAACAAAAGCGACATTTGGAGCACCTTGCAATGACTGATGAGCCAATCATGTAGAAATTGTTCATGTGTTAATTGTTAATTGCACATGCCTGATTTTGTAGATGTGGGGACAGCACAGTCATGTGTCATCAAATCAACAAAAGAAGAAATTAAATAATCGACATGACTGAAAGACTGAAATCAGCGCTGAGCTGGCCAATCAGAACACATCGTCAGTTCTTTACATTAAACACCAGTCAAAAGCTGAATTTATCATCTGAAAATCCTAATTTTGTTACGGGGCGAATGAGACGTGAGAGGTGCGGAACCATTTGCAAGCTTTATTCCAAGATGTGCTCAAAAATACAGGCAGGGTCAAAACATCAGTAAACAGGTATAACACAGGCAAGACAAAGGGTAATCCTAGGGCAAGCGTGGGTCTTTGAGTGACGAACAATATCCAAAGGGCTTGTCCAATAACATGAGCAATAGTCCAAGCAAGGTACAAACAGAGTCCGAATGGCAAGGCAAAGGGTTAATCCAAGATACACGGGCGAGAACTCAAGACTAGACTAGAAACTATGACTGGAAAAGGCTCCATAAAGTGCTATCCCTAGGAAAGCGATAAACACAGACAATACTCAGTGATCTGACTGAGGGAGTCCATGGTTTAAGTAAGGCGTGTGATGGGAATCAGCTGTGTGATCAGTGCAATCAGCTGTGTGTGTCATCAGTGCAATGAATGATGGGAATTGTAGTCCGTGGTGAAGTGCAACAGTGAGTGTAGTGCAAGAGTCAATGTGGTGAGCGAGTGACCTCTGGTGGTGAGTGAACGGAAGTTCATAGACCGGGTTCGTGACAAATTTGGTATTCCTGGACAGAAATGGCCAGCCTTTTAAAATTGCTTGTAAATGCCTCATTATGATCACCAAATCACCAAATATTGGATTCAATCTTTTTGTCAACTTGTTTTCTTTCAGTTTGTGCAGGGATTTGCCTTTTTTTTTTTTTTTTTTGGAACAAATTGATTGTAGGTTTCATTGATCTAAACTTATGCACTTCAGTTTTTTAATAAAAAACGCATTATTTATTAACGGTTTTGGTTTAAAAGCTGAGGTGCATGAGCTCAGATCAATGAGGCCTACAATCAATCGGTTCCAAAAAGAAATACAAAACTGTGCTAATTAAAAGAAAACAAGATTGCATCCAATATTTGATGATAATATAGCATAATATGTTTATGCATTTTTTTGTAGGCCAGTCGTTTTTTGGAAAACGTTAAATAAAAAAATGCTTTGTTTTACATTTATGTCTGTTTTTATTTCTCTGTTTTTATTTCAAAGAGGCCTATGATCAACCAGTTCAAAAGATAAAATAGAAAACCTGTGCTCTTTGAAAGAAAACAAGTTGACAAAAAGATACAATCCAAGATTTTGTTATATTATAGCATAGTGAGAAATTTATATGCAATTAAAATTTTGTAGGCTGGAGAACCACTAGTGCAGGGGACTAGTGGTTTTTGGGGGTTGGGGGGTTATCGTCCCTTATTACCCTCAAACTTGAAAAGATTAAATTTGTAAATCGAATGAAACCCGATCTTTTGATAAAATCTTGGAGCCCATTTCTGGAATCTCATTTAGCAGGTTGTTGATTTTTTTGTTTTCTTCATGTTTGTTTAGATGTATATTGGTATGCTTATATTATTGTGACAATATGTTTATAGGTATGTGGGCATTTTTATGCTCGCTTATTTGTGTGTCTGTGTGTTTTTAACTTTCTTAATTCTGTTACAATACTTGTATCATACCTTGAGATGCTTATGTGCTTTTCTTTCATTTAAAAAAAACCTACTGATATCAATGATTTGTAGAAAAAAAGCTGTTATTTTAAAAACTGATCAATTAAAGGTTCTTTGGAAAACCAAAAATGCTTCTTCAGATGTTCTATATTGGCATTGATTGTGCCATGATGAAGAACCTTTAACATCCATGGAACCATTAAAAGGTTCTAAGGATTCTTTAGATGTTCTTCACACAAAAAAGGTTCTTTTAAGAACTTTTGACTGAAAGGCATAGGCGGAGATTGCGGGGGGCCAGGGGGGCCTTGCCCCTCCTAACGATTGAAAGATTTTACTAAATATTTGTCAATTAATAATGTTTTCATCTCAAAAGTGTAGTGAACAACGGTCAAGATGGCAAGACTCCTTTCCATACAAGATGTGGAAAGTTATATTATGATGTTATCAGGCTCCGTGGAAAACAAAGGATGCCTTTTGTTTTAAGGATAAGGATGTCATGGATCAAAGACTGATCTTTCACTGATCTCAGTACTTCATTCTTGAGACCTAAGTGTGAACAATCACTCGCTACCTCAGACTGGCCAAACCGGTTTTACCTTGTGGAAAGGGGGTTAACATTATCATACTGTAACCCCCACCCAGGAACTGCTTTGTTCTCCTTTACTCTTATCAAAGTGTGAACGATCACACATTCCCCTCACAGTTTTGCCATGTGGTCAAAGCCACAAAGGAAAAACACATCTTCACATGCATTCACACAGAAGCGACACAAAATTGTCTAAAAAGTAAAGTCGTGACGTATTGTCAAGTATGGTGACCCATACTCGAAATTGGTGCTCTGCGTTTAACCCATCCAAGTGCACACACACAGCAGTGAGTAGTGAACAAATGCACACACACACACACACACACACACACCGTGAACACACACCCGGAGCAGTGGGCAGCCATGCTGCAGCGCCCGGGGAGCAATTGGGGGTTCGGTGCCTTGCTCAAGGGCACCTCAGTCGTGGTATTGAGGGTGGAGAGAGCGCTGGACATTCCCTCCCCTCACCTACAATCCCTTCGATTACGAGTCCGACTCTCTAACCATTAGGCCACGTTCTCTGCATTTAACCCATCCAGGTACACCTGGAGCAGCGGGCAGCCATCAATGCGGCGCCCGGGGAGCAGTTGAGGGGTTCGGTGCCTTGCTCAAGGGTCTCACCTCAGTCGTGGTTGCCGGACCTGAGACTCGAACCCACGACCTTCGGGTTACAAGTCCAACTCTCTATCCATTAGGCCACGACTGCCCCCTAGAAAAAAACCTTCCTCATATCAATTTATGGAACTTTATATACTCAATGAGTGCTGTGTGTGATACAACCAGGTATGCAACATTACCTGTTAATGTATATACTGTATATATGAATGCAGGGATCAATGGTCAGCATTACCCATTGGTGTTTGGTCTTCATATTTTCAGCACAATGTGTAGGTTAATCTGGAATTAGTTTGGAGAGTGAATAATGCATAGGAAACACTTTTAAAGACATTGTTGCAAATGTGGACTTTAAGCTATGCAAATAGACCTCGTGCCAGAGAGAAGCCATAGCATGGACACTTCTGACAGCATGAGCCAATCAGAATGCTGGACCCGAAAGGTGCCAACTTGCAAACCCCCCTTCTCAGGAAAGGAATAAAAGGTTCTCTCCAAGTCAAAGAAGGGTTACTAAGTGGTGTGGTCAACCATGCGCTAAGTTATGCTGTTGTGCTAAGATGTTGTTGCTAAGTTAGAGTACTAAATGGTGTGGTCAACCGTGTGCTAAGTTATGCTAAGCTAAGTTGTTCCAAGGAGAAACAAAGAAGTTCTGCAAGAAGCAAGTTTGGGGAGTTCGGAAACTGCCACAGCAACAACGACCACAAGCTTAGTGCCCCCCATCCTCTGCAACGACTTCAGAAGCGTCTCTTCAGCGATCTTCCGTTTGCGAGTTCCAAACTGCCAGGATCAGAACTTCAGAACGTCAGCGATCCTCCCTCCTGCGTGTTCCAGGTAGTCCGGATCTTCTGTACAGACTTCAGAACCTTCACCTTCAAGGCTCCGGTTTGCATGTTCCAGACCAAAGAACCTTCTCGGTGCTCAGGGGTTCATCGTCCAACAGTGCTTCGTGTTCAAGACTGTGAAACGGATCCAACTCCTTTCCTTCCACTGCGACGACAAGTGGAAGACGTCGCTGCTCAGACTCAGCACATGACCAGGCAGAACGTAAATATCACTCTTTCCAAACCTCTTTCCAGAGACCATCGGCATTAGTGTATTGTCAGTTTATGATGATCTAATTTGCATTAGATTCTATATAACTGATGTCATTTAATAACAAATAATCCCTCGATTTATTTGTTGAACCTAGAATAAGGTGAACCTATAATATCTTATTACTTCCAGGAAACTTCTGTTTATCTTTCTATAAGATAACGTCCATAGTGACATCCAACTCAGTCACTTCCACTCATCAATCTTTGCACTTTATCCATTCATTGTATCCATTTAGTAGTTGTTAGTTACTCTCGTCTATCCCTTTGTTAATAAAACCCCTTTTTATTACACTTGTGTGTTCCTTGTGTTGATAATACATTAAAAAGGTTAACTAGGTTAGTTCTACAAGTTAACGATATCTCACAAATCCTTCAGATTGGTCAGACTACAACTTCCTACAATTTAATTGTAATTCTTATTTATTCAACCGTCTTCCAAGATTGTTCTTTATTGTCAAGGTGCAATTCCTTGGCTGGTGCCCCGTAAAATAGTATGACCAAGACTTAATATCAATATTAATATTTAAGCCCAAAGCCATTACACTGGTGGTGCTAATTAAATCTAAAATCACTGAGTTTAGTGATGCCCCATGTTAGGCTATCTAACATCTGAATTATCACTACAAAAGTAAATATGCACATAATGTAGTTATTTTAATATATTTTACTGTTATTTATTGTAAATAATTTAATAAATAAAATCAAACTTACTAATGGCTTTCCCAATCTTATTTGTGTAAGAAGTTGGCGTGTGACGAATCTGGTGGATAATAGCCTATGCTTGCCTGTTGCATGACATGAATGGACATTTAGTGGTTTTTTTAGCAACATACAACAACTGCAGAGGAATCTGAACCTAACCAAAATAAAGACAGATGAAGCTAGATGCCTGACTCCAGACCCCGGCAGCATCATAAAGGTGATGCACAGGACGCTCCGTTAGCAGCTCAGTGTTTTACATTTATGCCAGGAAAAGGACCATTTACATCCAAATGCAATTTAATGCACACAAAACAAAACCTAGAAATATATTACAGAATATAAACTGCTTAATCGGCCATTTTCAGTACGATTTAACGTTACTAAATGTGTTTGTGTGCCTCCGCATTTAACTTGAATAATGTCCAACAGATATTTGTTTTAAAGCAGTGGGTAATTCACTCGTTGATTTGCTTAAAATCTACTTTGCGATTCTGTTGGCAAACATGTTTATGGTGCATTCTATTCAGCGTGTTTATTGCTAGTGCAGCAGAAATAGACTGCGCAGCCTCGATAAGTAATTTGTGTGCAATGTATCTGGTTGCCATGGCAACCTCACTGCTGCTCTAATCATAGTAAAACCTCTTTTAATGGTACGTGGATTGTGACTTTCTACAGAAATGCTCAAATGTATTTAAAAGTTTGACTGACCAAATCGACTGGCTTGGTTCGCCCCCCCCCCAAGCTCAAGCGTCAAGCTACTCCTATGCTGAAAGGTTCTTTTGGGAGACCGGAATGGTTCTTCTATGGAATCATTATGAAACCCTTTCGGAACCTTTAAGACTGTAGCATAGTGAGTCCCAGACATTTTCTGTCTTGACTGTGGATGTAAAATAGATTCAAACACACTAAAATGAGCCAAGCAGAGCAGAGAGATACTCAAATTAATCAAATTATTGCTAATTACTTCATAAATGAACACAAGAGGGACAGATGATGTGTAAACCCTTGTAAATGGAGTCCAGATTCCTGATCACAAGCTGCAAAGACACCAGCGTTCTTCGTTTGCCTTTCATCTCGCTGCTCCTCGGTGGAACCTGAACCAGCTCTTTTAGTTCGGTGTGCGTTTCAATATTGTCAAGCTGTGACATTACACGCAGAGGGATATTTGTAGATCTGAGGTTCGAGTAACGAAAGAGGAAAGCAAATCCCACCTTATGATTAATGAGCAGGATGTCAGGACATTCTCCTAATGATGATTTATGGAGATTTCTGAAGAATGCCATCGCTCTGTCATCCAGAGATCTGTCTTCAAACACAGTGTTTAAAATGCGTACAGACAAATTATGCAAGAATACAGTTGCGTTTCAATGCACCACATCTATGATTATGTTAGTGAGGCTGTTAACCTTGATTCCCATTCCATCATTCTGAACACAAACGTCTTGAAATAATAAACCAATTGTGAAAAATGGCATTCTGGCAGACGGCCTTATAGAACTGGAATTTGCATTAACAGAAAATCACCTTTATAATCAACATATTCTGTTCCTTTTCTTTAAACATCTTTTTCTTTTCTTTTTTTTCTTTAGAGAATAGATCTTGAAGTTTATTTTGAGAAAATATGCCAATGGCTTAAGAAAAAAAAAACTACATAAATATTAATTCATTTGAAAAGACTGATAAACACTGATGCAATTACAAAATAAATAAATAAATACGGCTATTTATACTGGTAGTGCAAGTCCAAATACTCTGAAATAATAATTATTTTATTTTATTTTAATAAAAAAAAACGAATACATATTTAATTTAGAATGAATAATAATAATAATAATAAAAAAAAATAAAAAAAAAAAAATATATATATATATATATATATATACTGTACATATTTATTCACAGTGCAATTTATAAGTGTAAGAGAAAATTCTATTTGAGATATTTTTTCTTCTTTTCTTTACTTGAGTAGCAAAATTGTGTAAAATAATCTGAAAAAAAAACTGTTTTCAGAATATTGTTTTTTAAAATAAAGTACATTTATTTTTAAATAAAATTATTTTACAATAAAGTTTTATTTATTGGCATAATCTGCCAATGGGTAGGGAATAAAAATACATTTTAATTGAAAAAATTATAAATATTGATAAATTCAGAATCATAAATAATATTCTATTTTTTTATTTTATGGACAGACAGTCAGACAGACAGACATGTTGACATACATATTGGCAATGCAACTCCAAATGATCTGAAATAATGAACTGATTATGAAAAATGGCATTCAGATCTTACAGAACAGGTATTTCTGTAGCCGTTCAGGGCTCTTGTTCAGGGTCCTACAGGTAATAACAACACAAACACAGCAGCACACAGAGGAAACCAGACACGACATGCTTTAAGCAATCAATAAGCAGAGCCTCTGGAAGCATGGCTCTCTTTCCCAGCGTTCCCGGCATGATCATGTGCTGCTCCTAAAGTAAAAGATGGGATTATTTTCAAGTAACCCTAGACCACTGCCCATCAGCCTCATCTGATAACGCGGGACATTTCCCAGGGAAGTGACCTGAGGGCAGCGTGTCGACTGCAGACCTGATGCATTTCAACACGTTCTCTTCATCAGCGTATCTGCCATGTGATCTCATGCAGACACACACAGACCCGCGCGTCTGCACCAGGAGAGAACACTGTTACAGCACACTATCTGCAAACTACGCATGAGTATAGAGGAAGAGCCTGATACAAATCAGTCTGATTTACAGCACTGTGAGCTTCAGATGATGAAGACAACGAGGATTTACTGCACTGGAAAAAAATGGGTGTAGGATTTGCTTTAAAACCATTTCTACTCAGAAATTGTTAGATAATTTCACAAATAATTACATAATAATAATAATAATGTAATAACCTTTTTTAAAATAATTTATTTTATAATGATTTATTTACAACTTCAAAAAAACTTTTTACTCTGTGTTTATGAAACAGTTTTGGAATGATTAATCTTTTAAATGTTTAATAAAAAACAACAACATAATAAAAAACAAAGGCTGACAGGCTGATTTGATAAAAAAACTAATATTTTGAAATAGTTTAAAAGAACATTTTTCAATTTTCATATGTAAATTATTCCTGTAATGACATTAAATATTATTAAAAAGAAAACAAGAATATAATACATTTAAAATTGTAACACAATTTTAAATATTACTGTATTTTTCATCAAATAAATGCACCCTTAGTGAGCAGGAGAGACTTCTTTCAAAAACTAATTTATTATTTATAAAAATCTCAATTATTCTAAACTTTTATAAATAAAATAATAAAAAATTAAATAAAAAATAAAAAAGGTAATTGCAACTTTTTATCTCACAATTCTGACTTTTTTTCTTGCAATTCTGGATTTATATCTTGCCTTTTTTATGAATTTGAGTGGAAATTGTGTTTCCATGAAAATAATCGAAATAAAGAAAGGCCCTAAAATGAGTTTTCATGTCAAATGTAATTCCTCGTTTCTTTCTTCTGATGTTTGAGAGTAACCTGACCCGGATGTGTCCTCGACAGGTTTGGTGAGATTCACCCAAAGCATCACAAGCCAGCAGTGACCTGTTTATCTCATTAAGAGATGTTCGCTACAGGGCAAATAAATGCAAAGCAAGCAGGAAAAATGAAAATCAAAACTCTTCTCCCCTTCAACCGTCTCGAGAGAGTCTCATATCCTCCAGACATCAGTCAACGAGAACAGCAGCAAATTAGAAGCACGTTCCTCACATATATAAACCTGCAAAAACACACCAACGTCTACGAATAACTTGAAGGATGAAGGATGAATGTCAGGCCTTGAAAACAGCAGCTCATTTAAAAAGTGTGTAAACAAGAGCAACAACAAACAGGAAAAAATCATTCTGTCCCGGAAACCTATTTTCGCTAAAACAAAAGCCAAATGATTGAGATAAAGTACAGCAGTAAATACCCAATAAAATCCACCCAGAGAGCGACTAATGTAGATTACAGAAAGTGTTTTCTTACCAACAGAAACAGCAGGAATCGATGTCGCCCAGGGAGCTCACGCCAGACAGACACGAGACCACAAAAACAAAAGAGGCGCTAATTCCGCTTTTGTTCTCTGTGAATCCAGACTCTCCTCTGAACCTCCTGCTGAGAGCGGGTGGAAACGTGGGGTCCGACCCGGCCCGGGACGGGAGATATCAGGGACCCCTGCGCTGTTTCTGCCCCGGGTGACGGCAGCGCTCGCAGGGTTTCTTTAAGACCCACAGCAACCCTTGTACCCCACCAGTAAAGAACAACTGCAAAGGTTCCCGCAAATAACAAAAACCCATTGTAGAAGCTTGTTGATGTGCGTTATGGGCCGATTTCATCATATACACTACCAGTCAAAAGCTTTTGAACAGTAATATTTTTAATGTTTTTTAAAGAAGTCTTTTCTGCTCACCAAGTCTGCATTTATTTGATCCAAAATGCAGCAAATATAAAATAACTGCTTTCTATTTGAATACATTATAAAATGTAATTTATTTCTGTGATCAAACATGATATTCGTCACATGATCCTTCAGAAATCATTCTAATATGCTGATTTGCTGTTCAAGAAACATTTTTTATTATTATTATTATCAATATTTAAAACAGTTGAGTACATTTTTTCAGGATTCTTTAATGAATAGAAAGATTCAAAGATCAGCATTTATCTGAAATAAAAAACTTTGTAACATTATACACTATACCATTGAAAAGCTTGGAGTCAGTATAATGGGGGGGGGGGGGGTGATAGAAATTAATACTTTTATTTAGCAACGATGCATTAAATTGATCAAAAGTTATGATACAGACTTTTATAATGTTACAAAAGATTTCTATTTCAAATAAATGCTGTTCTTCTGAACTTTCTATTCATCAAAGAAATCTGAAAAAAATTGTACTCGGCTGCTGTCAACATAATAATAATAATAAATGTTTTTGAGCAGCACACCAGAATATAAAAACAACATTAAATGCTTGTTGATGTGTGTACAAGTTCAATAAATGCATCTAATGGCCTGCATTAGTTATACATATTAAAAACAATGACTGTTTTCAAACAGGTTTCCTACAAATGACAAAAAATAACGTACAATATGTGTTGATGTGTGTACAATAAATGTGTCTACAAATCGAAAAACAATGACTGTTTCCAAACAGGTTTCTGGGTTTTCTTCCTATTGTCAATCAGACCGATAATCCCGCCCCAAACTCATGTGATTGGTTGATTCAGAAGTTAACATGTTGGGCCGTTCAAACAAAAACATCGATTGGTGCATTCAAATCAGAAAGATGGTACTTACCTCCCAGGAGACTAAAAGCGTCACAGTGTTTCACTCTTTAGGAATCAGTCTACCAATGACTGACTGATGGTGACTGTAAACACAAACCATCAGATCATCTGAAACATCTCACACCACTGAAGGCTTTCAAGCTGTTGTGTCGACTCAAATATTAGCATGAAATCACTTACAGGCAATCAAAAGGGAATCAACGCGACTTTGGCGTTTTGCGGCGCAGCATCTTTATCTCGCTGAGCTGGTTTCTGCAGCCATGGCCTGAAGATATCCAACACAATCACTCCAGATGAAACGCTGAAGTAAAGAACACTCACATGTGAAACACAGGAGCACTGATGCCTTCTGGGACTGAACAGAAGATGACACTGAGTCAGAGGTTTGTCTTTTTCTCATTATGAAGCTTTCTGTACAAAACGAGAGCTTACGAAGCAATATATACAGTATAGGACTATATATATATATATATATATATATATATAGAGAGAGAGAGAGAGAGAGGGGCGGCATGCCCATTCAAACCGAGGAGCACGTGCCCCTCAGATTTTTGAGCCAAGTGGATTTTGAATGCAGCTTCCAAAAAACAAATAAATAGTCGAATAATATTTTTATATTTGATATATATTTGAAATCAAATTTTGATGCTTGTTATCTCATAATTAGATTTTGAGACTTTAGCCTGGATTTTACAGATAGGGTCACAAATAATGAGTGCATGATATACACATATACATATATACACACACACACACACACACACATTTAAAACCAGTAACCATTTTGATTTACTAAAAAATAACAAGGTAGTAAGAATCATTTGTGGGTTAATCGATCCACATTGATTGCGTTGCTCTTTTCTATGACAACAATTATAACAAAAGATAACACTTTAATGCCTCAAGCTTTTACAAATGCTTTCAGACTAGTTTTACATGTTACAATAAATATGCATGACAAGGACACATTTAAATATAGTGTGACTGAAACAAAATGTTTTTGATTCATATATTAAAAATATACATTCACTCAGTACAATGTAATAAAAAAATATACACCAAAATATACAGAAAATAATGTAACAGAATTTACACTTTAAGGTTTACGTATTTATTTAATACTGCTCATACAGCATGCTTTAATTATGTTAAATGTCAAAGCCTTGTTCAAATAAATGTTATTTTGTTAGAGATGAATATTGATAGGTGAAATTGTGTTGGGGGGGGGGGGGGTACATATGAAGTTTTTAAAGAGCTTCTTCCTTCCTTCTCTGGCAGCATTTTTTCTTAAGAATTTTTACAGCTACAAAACACATGATGAGACATTAAGTTAATAGATTTAAAATATTAAAAGCTAAATGCCACTTGATCGCAAAAAGGCGTGTAGAACTATTGTACTATACTAAATAATAGTGCTTGAGAGGAAATGCAACTGGAACATTCGGTCTAATAATTGATTTTATGTATTTATTTAACTTTTTTTGGTGGTGAAATGCAAAATAAAATAAAGAAAATGTCTCTAATTTGTGCACAGCTTGTCCATGTAGCAAATAAATGTGTTTGTATCTTCTGAAGTATGCAGTCACTTTTCTCTGTGTCTGTAAGCTTTTGAATGATTTTCTGTGACTGTAGAAGAAAGACCTTCTCAAAGCCTGCAAAAAGAAAAGCTACTTGAGTGATTGAGCACGGGTGGAGGGACAGAGGGTTGATTATATTTTGAAAAAAAAAAGGTATTTCAGCCATGCATCATTAAATGCAACCGCTAACAGCACGGGGATTTTTATCCACAACTCAGATGGAAACAATTGAACTCGTGTATGATGGTGGACTCCATCAATAAACAGCACACACATTCATACCCCTGCTGTTCTCAGTCCATAATTATTACTGTTCAGATGGAAACAGAGAAACTGTACAAAAGATTTTTTCATGTCTAACTACAGTGACCTAGTTTCAGTTGAAACACAGAAACCGTGGATCTGACAATACACGTATTTCACTATATATCTGGACTCATTTCTAGCAAAGTGCAATTAAAAATGTGCCTCCGTGGCTGTAATGGAGAGCAACTCAATCCTGTGATGTAGAACGACTCCTCGCTGAGTCCCACACCTCTTGGTGACGACGGGCAGAAATCATCGTGTAGCTACAATGCAAATATTGTTCATCTCGGTTTCATTGACATTGTTGCCGCACTTAAGAGCAGACATTTGATCTCCTGCGAAGCAGAAGGGTTCAACCTCGTCCAGAGGGGCGTGTCACTGCACTTCCAGTATTACAGAGAGCACGGCCCCGGGGTGAGTTAGATTGGGTTCCTTTACCCAGAGGTGTTAAATTCAAAACCGCTTTTCTTTCGACATCTGCTCACTTAACGTTAATTATAGAGCCCCTCCTTCACACTGCTATTATGAGGCTTTAAATTCCCAATTCCAGGAGTCGACTGAGCAGACATGAACAATAGACATGTTTCTTTTAGAGACGTAAGTGTGATGACATATGAAACGCCAAATGAGCTGAAGTATGGAATGCCATGAAGGTCAAAAACGTGAATTTTAACACGAACAACACGTAATCAATGTGCAAACAATGTGTAAACAATACACAAACAATACGTTGACAACACGCAAACAACATGTTGACAACATGTAAACATCACATTGAGAATGCGCAAAGAATACATAAATAACAGACATAAAACATATTGACGATGCGCAAACGTGTAAACAACATGTTGACAATGAGCAAACAACATGTAAACAACACATTGAGAATGCGCAAAGAACACTTAAAAAATAGACATAAAACATGTTGGCGATGCACAAACAATGTGTAAACAAGATGTTAACATTGTGCAAACAACATGCAAACATAGTGGAAACAATGCACAAATTAAATGTAAGTGCATAACCATTCACACCTCCTGCAACCCTCCTCTCCCCCACACCTGAACTGCAGATAAGAGAAGATGACGTGTGCCAGGTCTTCAAAAACAACAAGAGAAGGAAGGCACCAGGCCCAGACGGTGTGACACCAGCCTGTCTGAAAACCTGTGCTGACCAGCTGGCCCCCATCTTCACACAGATCTTCAACAGATCACTGGAGCTGTGTGAAGTCCCCTCATGCTTCAAACACTCCACCATAATCCCGTCCCAAAGATACCCAAGATTACAGGACTTAACGACTACAGACCTGTGGCTCTAACATCTGTGGTCATGAAGTCATTTCAAAAACTGGTTTTGGCTTATCTGAAGGACATCACTGGACCCCCTACAGTTTACCTACAGAGCAAACTGATCTGTGGATGATGCAGTCAACATGGGACTGCATTACACACTGCAACACCTGGACAGACCAGGGACTTATGTGAGGATCCTGTTTGTGGACTTCAGCTTGGCCTTTAACACTATCATTCCAGACCTCCTCCTGCCCAAACTAACTCAGCTCTCTGTCCCCACCTCCATCTGCCATTGGATCAACAGCTTCCTGACAGACAGGCAGCAGATAGTGAGGCTGGAAAAATTCTCATCCAGCACGATCAGCGCTGGACCTCAGGGCTGCGTTCTCTCCCCACTGCTTTTCTCTCTCTACACCAACGACTGCACAGCTAAAGACCCCTCTGTCAAGCTCCTGAAGTTTGCAGATGACACCACACTGATCGGCCTCATTCAGGACGGTGACGAGTCTGCTTACAGACAGGAGGTTAAGGAACTGGCTGTCTGGTGCAGTCTTAACAACCTGGAGCTCAACACGCTCAAAACTGTGGAGATGATCGTGGACTTCAGGAGAAACCCCCCTGCTCTCCCCCCACTCACCATCATGAACAGCACTGTGACTGCAGTGGAGTCATTCAGATTCCTGGGCACCACCATCTCTCAGGACCTGAAGTGGGACATTCACATTGACTCTATTGTCAAAAAGGCCCAGCAGAGCAATGTGAATCATTGGTACAACCCTCCCCACTCTCCAAGAACTGTACTCATCCAGTGTGAGCAAACCACCAGAACGACCAGACACAGGAACAGTTTCTTCCCTCAGGCAATCCATCTCATGAACATTTGAACTCTTAACAATAAACATGAAACACACAACACTATCATACCTTTTTATTTTTAATTTAACACACATACTTATTACATTTCAAATTTGCTCCTAACATACCTGTACATACTGAATTGTCTATTTTGTATATTGTGTTTGTGCTATTTTGCATATTGTCCATTTTGTATATTTGTACATTATTTTTTTATCTGTGTCCTGTCCTGTCGCTGTCATTCTGTTGCTGTGGAGCTACTGTCACTAAAACAAATTCCTTGTATGTGCAAACATACCTGGTAATAAAGCTAATTCTGATTCTGATAAACAATGTGCAAGCAACATAAAAACAACGTGCAAATAACATTGACAACATTTGAACGATGTGTAAACTGCACAAAAAACACCTTGATAATGTGTAAACAATGCATAGTTGACATGTTTACGTGTTAAAATCTATGTTTTTTTACCTTTATGGCATTCCATAGAGGTAGGGAAATGTAAAAACTGATTCAGTAGTCACTGAGAAAATTGTCAAAATCTCCAAAACTAACTCAGAAAAAGAAATTCACAAAACACTAAGAAAAGAGCAACACTGTGATTTGAGTCTGAAGGAGATGAATCACATCGCAATTTAGATTGACTGCTCCGATGCGTTTCTTGGACGATTATCATCAGTGGCGTTTACTGAAACACAGTGTGTGCATCATCCTGCAGCATTTATCCTTGAATTATCAGTGTTGTTGAGGAGAGTAAAGTGCTGTTACTTTACTTAGTGATCAGACACATCATTTTCACTTGCTGGAGCAGAAAACAGGTGAAATTATCCCACAGACGCACATTGAATAAGCAAACCCATCCACATTTACAGACCAGAAGACCACAGAGACGCATGGAACCACCTAAAACACCCTAGCAACCGCCCATAATGCCCTAGCAATACACTGGTATTTTTGCTTAGGGTAGCATCACCCACATTTTCCTTAGAAAAATATACAAATCTTGTTACTACATTGTTACATTTTAGAACAGTATTATTTAACTTGCATCTAGGTAAGTATTGTAGTTCTAATCTTTCACACTGCTCCTGAAATGAGATGATATTGTTTTCTGGTTTGATGTACATTACTCAGCCATTGTGAGTTTCTATCTTGCGTCTTCATCCAGAGCTTCAGTCTCAGGAATTTCCAGATGGAATCAGTGTAATTGACGTGGAGCAAAAGCTGATTTGGCGTCTCCAGGGAGGAGAGCTTGAGGCCGGAGGTTAAAGTCTGGTTTCAAACGGGTCTTATGAAGTGGAGGAGGGGTTTGGAGAATAACCCTCAGGTGAGATCTGTGGGGAGCGACTCAAGCCTCAAAAGCCACAGAGAGGGAAACACTAGCCTTCAAAAGTTTGGAATCAGTAAGATTTGTAATGTTCTTAAAGTCTCTTCTGCTCACGAGGTTGCATTTATTTGATCAAAAATACAGTAAATATTGTGAAATATTATTACGCTTTAAAAGATATGTTTTCTATGTGAATATCTGTTAAAATAAAATTTATTTCTGTGATCAAAGCTGTATTTTCAGCATCATTACTCCAGTCTTCAGTGTCTTCAGAAATCATTCTACTATACTAAAAATGTCTTTGGTGTCACTTTTGATTAATTTAATGCATACTTGATGAATAAAAGTATTAGTTTATTTAAAATAAAAAAAAATAAATAAATAAAAAAAGAGAAGAACAAGAAAAAAAAAAAAAAAAAAAAAAAAACATACTGACCCAAACTTTTGAACTGTGGTGTATATTATATATATGTTACCACACTGCAAAAATGGATTTTTTTACCTATTTTTTGTCTTGTTTTCTAGTATAAATATCTAAACATTCTTGAACCAAGATGCATTTACTTGACAAGTAAAATTATTTGATAAGTCTTGTTTTCTAAAAAAAAAAAAAAGATTGTGTTAGTTTTTGCTTAAGACAAGCAAAAATATCTGCCAACCGGGCAAGAAAATCATCTTAATTCAAAGGCTAAACAAGATAATTTTTCTTGCCCCCTTGGCAGATATTTTTTGCTTGCTTTAAGGAAAAACTAATACAATTTTTATATTTTTTAAAGAAAATAAGACACAATATCTTAAATCATTTTAACTGTACAATAAATTAATCTTGGTTCAAGAATTTTTAGATATTTATACTAGAAAACAAGACAAAAATACTAAGTAAGAAAATAATTTTTTTGCAGTGCAAAGTGTTCTATTTCAAATAAATGCTGTTCTTTTAAACGTTCTATTCATCTGTGAATCCTGAAAAATAAAAAGCATTTCCACACAATTTCCACAAAAATATTGTGCAGCACAACTGTTTTCAACATTGCTAATAATCAGAAATGTTTGTTGAGCAGTAAATCAGTATATTATAATGATTTCTGAAGATCATGTGACACTGAAGACTGGAGTAATGATGCTGAAAATACAGCTGCAGATCACAGAAATAAATTACAGTTTAACACATATTCACATTGAAACAGCTGTTTTACATTGTAATAATATTTCACTATTTTTACTGTATTTTGGATCAAATAAATGCAGTCTTGGTGAACAGAAGAGACTCTTCAAAAACATTAGAAATCGTGAGCGGTAGTGTATGTCATGAGTGTGAAGGCGCTGCACTAATCCAGAGATCTCCATGAATCATCTCGCAGGAGAACGGTAGCTGCGGTTCAACCGCCGAACACCATAATTATGCTGCGCTTCAAACAGCGACAATTGTCGGTTCAATGGGAATTTTCTGATGATTCATTAGCTAAAGAACAAAACCGGCCTGAACCTGCACGTCCAGCTCGTTCTGTCAACAGAGCCGCTGCGACTTGCCCTGTAAGTCATTTCATGTAATTTTGTGGTAATCCTAGAAGGCTGAACAGAGCATTTTTCTCTTGTGGTTAAAGGTGTAATGGTCCCATCAGTCTAAAAGCACTCAATTTTCATTCCATCTCTGAACACCTGGAGAGTGTCTTTGCGAAGGGCATCACTTGTACGAACAATGGGGAACGTGTCAACAACCTTAGAGATGCCATATTTATATCTGTTTCAGAGCAACGAAGACATTCGGTGGTTTTCTGGACGATCTCGAGCTGAAAAACTTCACACACGACAGGGTCACAGATATGAGAAAGAGACGCAATCAAATAAATATAGAGCATTACATATGTTGAATTTATTATATTGGTATGTAACCCATTTAACAAGGATTCATTCCTTGCATTCTGTGCAAGTACCATAATATTTCTGTTTCTTACACTGCCACTCAAATGTTTGGGATCGGTAAGGTTTGTAATGTTTTTTTAAAGAAGTCTCTTCTGCTCATCAAGGCTGCATTTATTTGATCCAAAATACAGAAAAACAGTAATATTGTGAAATATTACTGGAGTTTCTATTTCAATATACTTTAAAAAAATATATATTTCTGTGATCAAAGCTCAATTTTCAGCATCATTACTCCAGTCTTCAGTGTCACATAAATCCTACTCATCCCACTTCCCATTTTGAATGTCAGTGTGTATGTGTGTATGTGTACACACACACACACACTCTATACACGTATACACACACACACACACACACTCTATACACGTACACACACACACACACACACACACTCTATACACGTACACACACACACATGTTGGGTTTCCATGTTTTATGGGGACATCCCATAGGCGTAATGGTTTTTATACTGTACAATCTGTATGTGCTATTGCCCTACACCAACCCTACACCTAAACTTAGCCCTCACAGGAAACATGCTGCATTTTTAGATTTTCAAAAAACTTTATGCTGTATGATTTATAAGCTTGTTTCCTCATGGGGACCAAAAAATGTCCCCACAAGATTAAGATTTACTGGTATTACTATCCTTGTGGGGACATTTGGTCCCCAGGACGTGATGAATACCAGGTGCACACACACATACACACACACACACACACACACACACAGACACGCACACAGACACACACACTCTATACACGTATACACATGCAATGTAATATATATATTTATATATACATAAAACATAATACTTTGATTAAATAAACATTTTATACATAATACAATAAAATATTTAATAAAATATTTAAATATTTAAAAAAATTATTTACATAAATGTTTTCTATGCTTTATAACATATGCATACACATATGTATACATACATTTATTGTTATTTATATTTATTGATTTTATGCATTGATTTTATTTCTATTTTACATAGTTTTTATATTTACATATTTGTACATATCAATATTTTTATAATACTTTTAACTATACTATACATACATATGTAAAATATATATGTATTTTACATACATTTACTTACATATATATTTATTTTTATATTGGTTTTTATAAAATATATATAGTATAATATATTTGATCTAAAATATATAATTAAAAAGAGTGTGTATGTAGCCTACACATGAATGTGTTTTATATTTATGTATTTTTATGTATGTACATGTATTTTTATGTATTATACACACACACACACACAAAGTTTAAAAGTTGTCTTTTTACGTTTCCATTTCCAAGTTTTAGTTTTTTAAATATCTATTGAGGTTCTTTTTAAATTCCCTGAAATCTTTGGGAATCCTGATTATAATGTGACACATTTCAAGTGAATCAGGATTTTGAGTAAAAAGAATAATGTGCACAGCATAAGACCAGGAACATGAGTTATAAGAGTAGACTAAACAGAGTCGATGTGGATTTCATGTTGATTTTCAGAGCATTTCTGCCGTCGTCTGGGTCAGTGTTGTGCTCCAGACAGCAGATGCATTTACTCTCACATAGAGGATGATGGGAAAACTATCGAGCGGCATTAACTGCGAGCTCCTGACTGCGTGTGAGCGAGGAGAGAATATGATGATGTTTACTGTAATGTGTGCCTCCGTTCATACTCATATCAGCGCGCGCAGACACAATCAGAGGGCTCTCGCAGCACTTCAAAGCGTGTGTGATGAGTGCGGAGGGCTGAGGTGGAGCATCACTCAAGATCCAGAGCCTGCCTCTGTAAACAACCGCCGCACCGACACCATTAAACCCCAACCGTTCGTTTCCGAGAGGATGTCACTTCGGAAATACCGCAAGAAAACACCCCTGATCAAAGAAAATATTTACTTTGTCTACATAGGGAGCTGCCTATTAAGTGAAATTAACGCCCTACATTGACTAGTTTGATGTTGCTAAAATAACAGCAATACTTTAATACACAAAAACATTTTTAAATGTCAAAAATATTGATATTTAAATAGATCAAGTATTTTTTCATATTTTCCAGTGTTTAGTGAATGAAGTGTATTTATAATGATCATTTTCTGAAACACTTTACAGCAAGGTCTCATTTGTTTACATGAGTTAATATATAAAATAACAATAAGTTTTCATTTGTTATGTATGTGTGTGTGTGTGTGTGTGTGTGTGTGTGACCCTGGAGCACAAAACCAGTCATTTGGACAACTTTTAAAGGCGATTTTCTCAATATTTAGATTTTATTTTTGCACCCTCAGATTCTAGATTTTCAAACAGTTGTATCTCAGCCTCTCAGTTGTATTTATTCAGCTTTCAGACGATGTATAAATCTCAATTTCAGAAAACTGATTCTGGTTTTATGGTCCGGATATATATATATATATATATAGTTTTTTATTTTTTTATTTTATGTATATATATATATATAAAATGGAAAAAATGCCTTAAATAAATTAAATTTTTAATAAAATATGTTTTTAATATATATTTATTTTATTTCAGTTTAAATTAATTTGATTTATTTTCTATTTATTTTGTTCAACTTTTCTATGGTTTTAGTTTTAGTAAAGAATAATAACCTTGCGATGAACAATATATTTTATTCATAATTGTTAAAATGTTCATGTTAGATCATAGTGCATGAAGTCGTGGCCTAATGGTTAGAGAGTCGGACTCGTAATCGAAAGGTTGCGGGTTCGAGTCCCCGGCCGGCAGGAATTGTAGGTGGGGGGAGTGAATAACCAGCACTCTCTCCACCCTCAATACCACGACTGAGGTGCCCTTGAGCAAGACACCGAACCCCCAACTGCTCCCCGGGCGCCGCAGCATGGCTGCCCACTGCTCCGGGTGTGTGTTCACGGTGTGTGTGTGTGTGTGTGCATTTGTTCACTACTCACTGCTGTGTGTGTGCACTTGGATGGGTTAAACGCAGAGCACCAATTTCGAGTATGGGTCACCATACTTGACAATACGTCACGACTTTACTTTTTTTACTAATGTTATAAGATACAACTTGTAAGTAAAACAAAGCTTATTGAAGCATATTTTACAAGATAAAACTATTTCAGTCTTTCTACTTACAAATTTCCCTTTTAATTTAATGTGTTACATTTATTTGTAATTATTGTGAAATTTATGAGCAATTTCTGAGTGTTTCAGTGTACAATTAACTATATATAATATAAATAAATATATAAAAAAACAATATAAGACCTCATTGTAAAGTGTCTCTCATTTCTCTCACTTTGCATTCCATATTGAATAAATTGTCACTTTTTTGCGCAATGCATTCTGGGATGTCTTCTGAGAAAGAAGCAGAATTACTCTATTTACCTTTCAGAAACCGCTGCAGGTAGGCAGCACACTAGGAGTTATGTTAATAAAACTGCAGAAATCCTCCGTACTGTATTATTCATTGTAACAGTTCAATCCATTTTGATTTTAGTGTGTGATTTCTAAGTTCTTCCATGCTCTCGTGGTTGGCTTGAAGAATTAACTGTAATGTAAGCAATATTTCTGGGATCGCAGCTGCAGGCCTGGTACTGTCAGTGTGATTGACGACTCGGACGGCCCATGAATTTCAAATCCTGGGTGAAGACGAGTAGGTACAGGACTCATGAAACGGGACGGAGATCCAGCAATTAGAAGTTAGCGCATGCAAAGCAGAGGTGGATGTGTTGCTCATCACTGGAGCGAGACCCTCAAACACAAACCCTCAGACTCCTCAAGACAATTACACGCCGAATGTAAATACGCCAGGGCTCGAGGCGCTCGAACCCAACCATGTCTGACTCTCCTCAGCATCAACAAACTCTTCTCTCTATTATAAACCTGCTTTCATTAGGATTTTGTCCTGAGCTGCTGGAGAGAGAATGAATAAGTGTGAAGGCCTACGCTGAAAACCAACAACAACACGCACACGATTCATTCAAAATGAGCATCACACAAAGACAAGAATAATCTCTCTCTCTCTCTATATATATATATATGTATACATACACACACCACACACACACACACACACACACACAGAGTTGGGAAGGTTACTTTGGAAATGTAATAAGTTACAGATTACAAGTTACCCTATTTAAAAAGTAATAAGAAGTGTAACTTTTCAGTTACTTTATTAAAGTAATGTAACTGATTACATTTGATTACTTTTCTAAATTTCTAATGTTTTAACTGTTAATCATTTTTAAAACATGTATACCAGGTTAGCCTTACAGTAGTACTCAACACTGACTCACTCAACACTTTCAGACTTTCAAAATCCTTTATCACTTGTTTTAAGATTATAATAATTAAATTTTAAAGCACAGCCACGAGCCACCACAAAATCAGACTTTGAGATCATTCTGAGCTTAAATAAAGATTTAAAACCATAACAAGGAATGAGTTTAATAACTATGATAATGTTTTTTAAATCAAATCTTTGCATGGTTATGACAGGAAACGCTGGCATCTAACAATGGCTTGGAAAAAACAAGTCAATCTTAAAAAAATAAAGCAAATACATTAATACAAATAGGAAATAAAACAGTTACTGGGTAAGCATGTGTCCTATTCTGTGTCCTAAACTCCTGAAAATATGGTGTCTCATATTTTAGAGCATTCAATGCAATTTATGAAAGGAATCAATTAAATTTTTATGTGGGTGTTTGTGTGAATAAAATTCAGATGTGACCCCCTTTGTAATTCTTAACATTTTCATAAATAACTATAATTTAATTACACATTTTTTCTCAGTAACTGTAACTGATTACAATTACATTTATTTTGTAATTAAATGACGTAATTCTGTTAAATGTAACTAGTTACTCCCCAACACTGTATATATATATATATATATATATATATATATATATATATGTGTGTGTTTGTGTGTGTGTGTGTGACTCATTTGTAAATCGCTTTGGATAAAAGCGTCTGCTAAATGACTAAATGTAAATGTAAATATATAATTATTTTTGTTTTTTGAGATACTATTACAATTTTTATTAATATTTTGAATTATTCTTTATTTTATATATTTTTGTTTTAATTTTAAAGTTTTATTAATTTTGTTGCTTGTTTTTGACATTTTTATTAGTTTTTTAATATTTCTGTATAGTATTTTTTTGTATTTTGTACTTATTTTAGTTCCATTTTGGTATCAAACTAAACTAAATAAAAAAGAAAAAATGCTTTAAATCATTTTTTTTAGATGATAGATAGATAGATAGATAGATAGACAGACAGACAGACAGACAGACAGACAGACAGACAGACAGACAGACAGACAGACAGACAGACAGACAGACAGACAGAGATAGATAGATAGATAGATAGATAGATAGATAGATAGATAGATAGATAGATAGATGCAAATATATATAGATATAAATAGACAGACAGACAGATAGATACATATATACATTTTAAAATGTGTTTTTAAAAATATCTAAAATATATTTAATACTTTAAAAAATATATATATTTTATAAAATATATATTTTACATAGTTTACACATTAACATTACAAGTAAAACATAAAATAAGCAAAATACATATTTTTAAAATACATGTCACAAATATATATATTTTATATAGTCTTTTTACATTTCAGTGACCATTTACATTTTTTTGTAACTCATCCGGTTCTTCTAAAATTCACTAATATTTCAATATATCTGATTTTACTTCCATAATGTGATTATTTGAGACCAGGATATCAAATAAAGTGAAGTGATTCAGAATATTAAAAAAAAAGAATAATGTTCACTTATACAAATCATTCACGATAAGACAGAAATATGAATTATAAGAGTAAATATTCCTATGTTGTTTTATGTTGATTTTTAGATTTTATGACTCTCCTCAGCAACAAACTCTTCTCTCTATTATAAACCTGCTTTCGTTAGGATTTTGTCCTGAGCTGCTGGAGAGAGAATGAATAAGTGTGAAGGCCTACGCTGAAAACCAACAACAACACGCACACGATTCATTCAAAATCTGGCAACGCTCAAATGAGCCAATGAGCATCACACAAAAATATTTTACCCTACACAGAGAAGCCAATAACACAGAATTACAGCTTACGAACACGTTCATATTCACAGAAAGCGTTTAATGCAGAATGCGTGTCAAAATGAGCTACAGCTGTAATAACGGTGCTGGAATATGAACAGCAGAGCTGCACAGGTTTCATGAATTAGCGCTGCTGCTGTATCTATAGTGTACATGTGCACATATGTTTCTCAGTCCTATAAATTACACCGTTTACCCCTGGTAAAAATAAAAACTCCCCTTGACAAATTCTTTGAAAGCTACAGATTGCTTGAAGATGATGAGATGCACATTAACAGATGGTCCTGATAGGATGTGAGATTTCAGCAGGTTGAACTAAATGAACTTTACGATGCACAATGTATACGAATGCATGCCTGTGTACTGTACACACACACACACACACACACACACGAACACACACACAAACACAGTATACTACAGACAATAATTGCGAGATTAGCAACACAGCAATCAATGATGGGATAAATAGATCAATAAATAAATACATCTAACATAAATAAATAAATTAACAAACAGAAATAAATAAATGTATAAATATATGAATACAAATCAAACATAATATAAATAAATAAATGTAATAAATAAACAAATGCATGAATAAACATAAATAAATGCATAAATAAACATTAATATAACTAAAATAAACAAATTAACTAAGACAAAAACTAAAAAATGAATAAAATAACAAATATATAAATAGACAATTATAAATAGACATAAATAAATAATGAATGCATAGATAAGTGCATACGCAAATAAAATAACAAATAAATAAATGAATGAATGAATAAAATTCAAACATAATAAATAACCAAACAAAAAATAAACAGAAATAAATTCAGAAATAAACAAACAGAAATAATTACATAAATGCATTTATAAATAAATAAACAAATAAACTGAAACAAACAAACAAGCAAACAAAGCGGTTGCTAGTTGGTTTCTTGGCGGTCTCTGTGATAAAGTAAGTGGTTTAAACAATAGCAATCATGACACCACTAAAAAGCAAAACTGAAATACATTGTCTGTCTTCCAGTAAAATGTGCTGCCTATCTGATGGTTCTCAGATGTGAAATCAGAAATCAGTTTCCCTTACAGGAAACTTTTTGCATTTTTACTTTCTCAAAAAAACTCATTCTGTATGATTTATAAGTTTTTGTACCCATGGGGCCCTCAATTTAGATCTCCACCGTTACACGAGTCCCCATGAGTCTTCGTGTATTCAGGTTTAAGTCCCCACCAGGATATATAAACCTACACACATACACACATTTGCATTAGAGTTACAAACGACCTGCTTTTATCATCTGATCGTGGTTGTTTCTCTCTATTAGTGCTACTGGATCTTAACGCCGCGTTTGACACTATCGACCACAACATTCTTTTAAATAGACTAGAAAATGATGTTGGCATTAGAGGAAGTGCACTGGCATGGTTCAAATCATACTTATCTGACCACCATCAATTTGTGGCAGTAAATGAAGAGGTATCATCACAAGTGCAGTATGGAGTACCTCAAGGCTCAGTACTTGGCCCCTTACTTTTCACGCGTTACATGTTACCCTTGGGAGATATTATCAGGAAACATGGTGTTAGCTTTCACTGTTATGCTGATGATAACCAGCTCTATATTTCTTCGTGAACTGATGAAACTTACCAATTTGCAAAACTAACAGAATGTATAGTTGATATCAAAAACTGGATGACTAGCAATTTCTTACTGCTAAATTCTGAAAAAAACAGAAGTGTTAATTATTAGACCAAAACCTTTTGCATGTAATAACCTAGATCACTGTCTAATACTTGATGGCTGCTCTGAAAATTCTTCTTCAGCAGTTAGGAACCTAGGCGTACTTTTTGATAGCAATCTTTCCTTCGGAAAACATGTTTCTAGCATTTGTAAAACTGCAGTTTTCCATCTTAAAAAATATATCAAAATTACGACCTATGCTCTCAATGTCAAATGCAGAAACATTAATTCATACATTCATAACCTCGAGGCTAGATTATTGTAATGCTTTATTGGGTGGTTGCTCTGCACGTTTAATAAACAAACTCCAGCTGGTTCAAAATGCAGCAGCTAGAGTTCTTACTAGAACCAGGAAGTATGACCACATTAGCCTGCTTCTGTCAACACTGCACTGGCTCCCTATTAAACATCGTATACATTTTAAGATCTTGCTAATTACCTATAAAGCCCTGAATGGTTTGGCACCTCAGTATTTGAGTGAGCTCTTATCACATTATAGTTCTTCTCGTCCGCTTCGATCTCAAAACTCTGGCCATTTGATAATACCTAGAATATCAAAATCAACTGCGGGCGGGAGATCGTTTTCCTATTTAGCGCCCAAACTCTGGAACAATCTACCTAACACTGTTCGGGAAGCAGACACACTCTGTCAGTTTAAATCTAGATTAAAGACCCATCTCTTTAACCTGGCTTACACATAATACACTATCGCTTTTCTATAATTCAAATCCGTTAAAGGATTGTTAGGCTGCATTAGAAGAATGGCATCTTAGCTAATATTAGTCTGTTTCTTTCTTATTCCGAGGTCACTGTAGACAGCCAGATCCAGACTGTATCCAGATCAGATGGTGGATCAGCTCCTAGAGATGACCTCTACAGCCAGGACACCTAGATGAGCCCCAGAGACTGATCCCTGTCTCCAAGATGGCCATCGGGACAAGACCACAGGAACCAGATGAGTCCTTTGCACAATCTGATTCTGCTTTAGTCTATATTTAAACTGCTGATTTTGTCTGGCCAGAGGAGAATGGCACTATTTTGACAAACTATTTCCCCGTCTAAATACTGTAAAGCTGATATAAAGCCACCCAGCTTTATATCAAGCCGATGTAAAGCTGCATGCTTTGACACAATTTGCATTGTTAAAAGCACTATACAAATAATATTGACTTGACACACACACACACACACACACACACACACAGAGCCCTGTTCAGATCACATAATCAGCCTGTGCTTCTGCTGTGTTTTGTTGAACCTGTTGCAGATGTGCCACAGCGACATGTCACTGTTACCCAGCAGGCCTTTCCGGCGCTGTGTGTTTGAACACGGCCGTAACACACTCTTTTCATCATTGTCAGAGCTCTCACTTTGTTCTCTGCTTCAACGTCCACTTATGAGCATTAAAAACAGCTGCAAGGCCCAAAGACCAGAGCAGAGAAACTCACACGGCCAACCTTTAAACTCAACATCCTGCAGACGAGAAACCTCACAAGACCAGCTCACATTTGACCCAAAAAAAAGATAAAAAATAAATAAAATGGAAATATATGCAATATATTGAATATCATGTAAGGCTGCCATGGAATGAAAAGGTAATTGCGACTATTCATCTCACAATTCTGACTATTTTTAGAAATAGATATAAACTATAAAAATATAAAAGTCTGAATAAAATTCACTTTATTGTGAGATATAAACTGGCAATTATGAGAAAAAAGTCAAAATTGTGAGATTAAAAGTCACAATTACTTATGTAAAAGTTCTGAATAAATATGAACCTTTAATGAATTGTTGTTTATTTATTTGTTGTTCTCTTCTGCTCACCAGGGCTGCATTTATTTGATCAAAAATATAGTAAAAATAATAATATTGTGAATTTTTATTTTGTGTTATATTTTATTATATAATTTATATTATATTTTGATCAAATAAATGCAGCCCTGGTGAGTAGAAGATACAGTTTTTAAAAAAAGAAATGAAAATATAAAAAAAATCTATGACATTACTGTAAAAGTCATTTATCATATGAAATGCTACTCTTTACTCTCTGACATAATTACTATGTATGATGTATAAATATTTACAAGTTAAATATACTGACTATATTTCTGCACAAGTAATAACGAAACAATATATAAGTTCTTGTTTGTTTCTTACGATTTTGTGGGGAAACATGACCTGGACTTGAGTTTCATGAGACACAGGATCTCAGATCTCAGATCATGGTGTTTGTGAGCGAGGCTGTAAAGGTGTTTAGTGTGTTTTTGCAGCAGTGAACAGCTGGACTGCCCCCTGGAGGACACTTCTGCTGCTCGACCACAAACACAATCATCAGACGCTCCATAACCTTATATACTGTAGGGAACAAACATGAGCTGCATTTATATAGAGACCCATGCATATTCAGAACAGATGCATTTATGTTGCTCCCGTCCAATTATGTGATCCCAAACATCAGTAAGTTCTAAAATGTCCAGATCCATGAATAATGGATGGCAGACAGACAGCTGGTGCCCTTCAGATGAAGTTTATAGAGATTCTGTTTCTCCAGCACCCAATCGATAGACACGCTGGTTTTATTCCACAGAAAACAAAAATACGGCTGTGGAAGCCATCGTGCATTGCTGATGTGTCTTTTATCACTCTGTATATGGACATGAACGAAGGGCAAATGCGTTATAAGATGCTCCGTCCAAAAGATCATTACAAAGCCGGCAGGCTGAACCCGGCCGCTGCTCATCTATAATTCACCATTTAATTTAATCAGAAAGGCCGAACTCTGTGGAGGAAATAATACCTCATATCCCACACCCTAACTGAGCTAATAAAGAGCATGCTGGGATACGAGAGCGCCGGCCTCAGCCATCAACAGGTTCAGATGCGAAGACCTTCAGACGCAGGTTACTAAGAAACTCACGATTTTAACAAGCTGCTGCCACTGCTTCACACTCTCTCCACATGGATGTGCTTTTGAATATTTATAGAGACATTAAAGTCTTAATTGATAATGCTTCAGAATTGCAAGATACAAACTCAGAATTGTGAGGACAAAGACTGATTTGTGATATATAAACTCTGAATTGCGAGATAAACTCACAATTCATATTAAAATATATGAAAACAGAGAATTTTGAGGAAAAAAGTGAGCATTGCTCAAAATTGTGTGACAAACTCAGAATTTAGAATAAATTTAGAATTGCGACAAACTTAGAATTGCAAGAAAAATTCTAAACTTTGACATACTGTATAAACTGAGGAAAAAATTGAATTGCGATATATACTCAAAATTGCAAGAAAAAGTCAGAATGGTGATATGAATTATGACATAAAATCTCAGAATTGTAAGATAAATTTGCAATTCTGAGAAAAGTGTCAGAATTGCGATATCTAAATTGCAAGATATAAACACAATTATAAACTGAGGAAAAATAACTAACTGCGATATATATAAACTCAAAATTGCGAGAAAAAGTCAGAATTGCGATATATAAACTCAGAATTGAGAGAAAATTCAGAATTGCGACATAAAATCTCAGAAAGACAATTTTAGTCTAATTTTTTGGTTTATATTTCACAATTCTGTCTTTTTTCCTCCAGTTGCAGTTACCAATTATATATATTTTTAATATGCAGAGATAAATATATCACAGTAAAACATTAGCAATGCAACATTCGCTTCACAACAGTTGCACACAGATCAAACTGCAGTTGCGATTATTTAAATCAACACCATAAAAGTCCCTCATATGATTCACATGAGGCTCAGACGGCGAGCGCTGTGTTACTGTAAGAGTGTGTGGAGATTTAAGAGCTCAGCTGTTCATTAGACTGAATGCAAAAAAATCTTTATGAAGCCTTTCTGAGGATCATTTACCTCATACGCCACACGTCTCTGTCGGGAAGTGTGTGATATCCCTCCATTAAAGCACACAGACAGCATTTCATTAGATCACATCACACTAAAAGAGCAGGCCAACCTCACGAGAGAGACTCTATCAGCAGATATTATCAGGATTTACTGACCGAGATTACTGTCATTATGACACAAAACACAGGAGACTATGGAAGCCTGTTTCCAAATAATAAAGGCAACTGGATTTTTTAACTCACTGTTTAGATTTTTTTTCTCAGAAGTACATAATATAAACTCAAAGATTCAAACGAATTGCGAGATATAAACCCACAATTCTGACAAAAAATTAAGAAATGTGAGATTTAAAATAAGAATTGCAAGATATAAACTAACAGTTCGGAGAGAACAAAGAGAATTGTGAGATACAAACTCAGAATTGTGAGAAAAAGAGAAAAATGCAAGATATAAAACCACAATTCTGACCAAAAAAGAGAGTTTGGAGATATAAACTCAGAATTCTGACTTTTTCTGAGTTTATATTGCAATTCTGAGTTCATATCTCACAATTCTGACTTTTGTTTCTCTGAATTCTGAGCTTACATCTCATAATTCTAACTTCGCAGTTTATATATCGCAAATCTGTCATTTTTCTCAGAAATGCATGTTTATATTAAAATATATGTCGTTTTATTTAATTTTTTAAATGAAAAAGGTAATTGTAAATTTTTATCTCACAATTCTGACATTTTTTCCTTGCAATTCTAAGTTTATATCATACAATTCTGTCTTTTTTCGCAATTCTGAGAAAAACAGAATTGCGAGAAAAAAGTCTGAATTATGATAAACTCACAATTACTCTTTAAACATATTTTAATCCGTGGCAAAAACAAGCTTCCATAGATGCTTTAGTCCTAATATGCAGAGCTAAATATATCAGAATAAAAGATAACCAGCGCAACACGTGCTTCAAAACACAAAACATGAGGCAGATCAAACTGCAGTTGAGATTAAACCAACAAAACGCCATATTGACTCTTATGTCATTAAGCACTGAACATCTTCCCAATATAGCTCTCACATGTCATTTGTGTTCATGCATACTCAGACCTGTCATCTCAGCAGGTTTGAAGTCAAATAGCATTAGTTTGACAGATCAATGAGCTGCCAGCTTTAAGATCTGAGAGATTTTTGAGCCTGAAATACGACGCGTGGATCTGACTGTTATGATGCATCTTTTGTAAGAAAAAGAGCACCTTATATCTGCTTTTGTGATTGATGGAAAACAGAAAATCACACAGGTGTTGACATGACAATGTTTTGTAATAGTCCACTGAAAAGAAAAATGTGGTGGGTGTAAGTAAACAGATTATGCTGAATACATGAGGATCTTAACAGCCTGTTTAAAGGAACAGTTCACATAAAAATAAAAATGTCCTCAGACCATCTGAGATTAGGATGAGTTTGTTTCTTCATCAGGTTTGTAGAAATGTGTCTCTGCATCAGTGTCTCAGCAATAGATGCTCTGCAGTGAATGGGTGCCGTCAGAATGAGAGTCCAAACAGCTGATAAAAACATCACAATAATCCACACCACTCCAGTCCATCAGTTAACATCTGGAGAAGATAAAAGCTGTAAAGTTTAGAGCTGTTTTGTCTTGTAAACGGTGCTTGATCTGTGCAGATTTCTCTCCTGATTCAGACCAGAACACTTTTTCACTGGAGGAAGCGTTATTATGGATTTTGGACTTAATGATGGATTTATTTCATCTTTTGTCTTCTGAAGACTCTCATTCTGACGGCACCCATTCAATGCAGACGATCCATTGGTGAGCAAGTGATGCAATGCTACTTTTCTCCAAATCTGATGAAGAAACAAACTCATCCTAATCTTGGATGATCTGAGAGTGAGCACATTTCCAGCATATTTTTTTATTTTTTAGTGAACTATTCTAGTGTCTAAGAGGTTGGGGTGTTTGAAAGGAAACAGCGTTTAAAAGAGGCCAAATAATGATGTTTTACATTCTGCTCTGACATTTTCTGATTAGTTAAAGTTCCATTTTGGGGAGAAATAGGAGGCTTTTCAGCGGCAGAATTTGGAGCGCTTCAAAAGTTCAACACAACACACAGGATTTAGAGAGAGAGAGCAAACAGTTTGGAGAAAAAGAGACTTTGTCAGAACCGATGACTGGGATCTTTGATCTTCCTCTCTGAGCCCCGCAGGGTGACTATCGATTGTGCAGTGGAGGAAACGTACGGCATGGGCTCTGGGCTGTGGGAAGGAGCGCTGTCACAGCCGCCGCTGAGCGACAGATAGAGTGGATCAGGCCGACCTCGACGCACACACACAGGGGGATTCGGCTGAGAACAGCACTGCCGCAGATGGAGGATCTGCAGAGCACGTTCTCTCTGAGAGAACTCCAGAACACCAGAGTCTGAGAAGAGCTTCAGACGGTAATTAAGAGCTTCGCTCGTGATGCGACACCGTCACTAATGCTGCGCTCCAAACACACGCTCAATCTGTGCAAATCACACCAAACTCATACCCAACATCTGAAAAATAACTGCAGGATGTGTGATGCTGTTTCCCACAATGCAGTGCACTTGACCTAAACCTCCACTTCAAGTCAAAACCAGAAGAAATATCAGTGGTGATTTTTATCTATGTCTTGTTTAATCAACTATCATGGCCATGTCCTTTCTCTGTTTATCTCAAGATAAATAAGTTGCTTTACTAGAACATGTACAGGTCCACATTGTACAAAAAAAAAAAAAAAAAAAACTTAAGAAATATGAAATATGACACAGTATGCAAACATTTCAAACAGTAGAGTGCAACATTGTTGTCACATGATTTTGTCTTTAGTGGCATTCAGTAATCAAGACAAAGAAATCTAGTAATTTAGTATTTTAAATGTAATTTGTCAGTCTGATCAATTATGTACAGCCTTTACACTGATTAAGAGCCGGGGGGTGAAAACCTTTGAACAGAATGGAGATGTGTACATATTTCGCCTAAATATCATATTTTTTCATTTAGTACTGCCCTTCAGAGGCTATAGAAGATAGTTACATGTTTCCCAGAAGACAAAATAAGTTACATTTAAATTTAAATTTGTATGTTTTTTCCTTCTGGAGCATCAGTGAGCGGTTGAATCTTCTGTAATAGCTGCACATGAGTCCCTCAGTTGTCCTCAATGTGAAAAGATGGATCTCAAAATCATACAGTCATTGTTGGAAAGGGTTCAAATACACAAAAAGGCTGGAAAATCAAAGAATTTGTGGGAGCTGAAGGGTTTTTCTGAAGAACAGCAGGCAGTTTAACTGTTCAGGACAAACAAGGGTCTCATGAACAACTATCACTAAACAAAAACACAGCTGTGGATCATTCAGGTAACAACACAGTGTTAAGAATCAAGGGGATGTAAACTTTTGAACGGGGTCATTTTTATAAATTCAACTATTATTTTCTCTTGTGGACTATATGTAAACATCTTTTATGTGAAATATCTTATTCAGGTGAGTACTAAATAAACAATAACATGCATTCTGTATGATCTCTCTTATTTTGGTAAAATAATTAACATTTTGCAGATTCTGAAAGGGGGGTGTAAACTTTTGAGCTCAACTGTATATATATATCTATATCTATATATATATATATAAAATGTAAAATATGCTATTACTAGATTTATTTCTAGGATGATCACTGAATTCTAATTCTTAAATAATGTGTGCAAATTCTTATCATTTGAGGCCTTACAGAGAAAGACGAAAAGTGCATGAACCATGTCCATGAATGGCCTGTTTTGTTACTGTGTGTTTGTACACACCTTGAGTTTTAGGTGTTATTATTATTCAGCACTTCAGACCATCAGCGTCCCAAAAGAGTGTCATCACTGTGAACAGAACAAGATCAAAATGAAAATTTCATGTTTTATGTTGGTAGTTGGTATGACTTTCTTCAATGGAACACAAAAGAAAATATTTAGAAATTTTGTGGTTTTGGTTCAAATATTAAATGTCAATATTGAATAAATGATGATTTTACACTGAACTATCCCTTTAACTGCAATGTGAGCATACTGTATAAGAACTAATGAACAATACTGACTCTGATAAACACAGACTGTGTGGAGCATCAGTGTCTCGAGTGCTCGATGCATTATGATCCTCATCAGTGGTGTAAAAACCCTGACGTCTGCTGCATTACTGCACATGCTGTAAGATTCCAGCAGAGTTTCTGTCCAAAGCTCCTGAGAGCGCTGAATCCTGAAGTGTGTCTCTCTGGACGGGCTCCAGGGCCTGACTGATAAGACGGCATCAGCAGAAAGACGACAAGAGCTGCGTCTCGCCTCTGAATATGGAGCAGATGGTTGGCATAATGACCAGCTTTAGAATAATGACGAAACGGAGGAGTGAAGGACTGAACCTTGACGGCCTGTGTAACGCTCAAACACAACAGGACAATTACAACAAGCACTCTGCTGTTGGGTGTGTGTTTTTACAGCACACACACACACACATACACACACACACACACACACACACACATACACACACACACACACATACATGTGTATTTATGAAACATATTTATAGTCTATAATGTCTGGATGTATAAAGTCTGTAATGATTTCACATTCATCTCAATGTGCATGAAGTCATCTTTCAGATACAGGTTTATTTTTCAGCCAATCACCTGAGATGTAAATATCATGTGTAGGGCCCTATGAAATCTGTTTTATTTTTTCACAAATTCTGTTTTAGTTTTTTGTTTTGTTTTTTTTTATTCAGTTTTTTCCATTTAAATTTTTTTGGATTCCATTTTTTTCTGTTTAAATTTTTTTAGACTTTAATGGTTCAATTAAATTTTATTAATCAAAATGTATAATTAATCTGGATTCCATATTAATTGTTTCATTATATTGTAATAATAAAAAGCATCTCTAATTAATTGATTTTATTTAAAAAAATAAATATACATTTTTCTTTTTTTTCAGAAATGTGTGTGTAATTACATTTTTCGAAATTCTGGTAAACATTTTATTCTGGTTAATATTCCTTAAAAATGTTTTTTATTTTAATAATAATTTTATTATTATTATTAGTAGTACTATCATTACATTAAGTAATATATTTCTGTCACAGTTACTTCAAGTTAAACCGGACTTTTATTTTGACAGGTTGCTGTGAAGACTTTTAAGTTTCTGTTATATGATATAAAGATAGCTTTTCTCAAAAGAATGGTTAAATGCTTCAAACTCACCCCAAAAAATCTCAGCATTAAAATGAAGTCAAGTAAAATAAAATAAAATGAAATGAAATAAAAAAGTAATAAAACAAATAAATAAAATAACAAGAACACCCATACAAAATACGCTAAAAAATGTGTCACAATTTCCCAAAAGATCAGCAGATACTGACAACTGAAAACAAGCTTCCGATGGAAACATACGAGCAGGTTTTGTGGTTTGATTCTGATCTCCTGGCTGTTTATTTGAGCTTGAAGAACCAACCTGTCACCCAGCAGCTCCACACTGACACGAGGTTTGGATTGAGACGAGAAACAGATTGTGTTTCAACACAAACACAACACCATTACACCAGCAAACACAAACCATCAGCTGACAGAAACAGCAACATGAACCAAAAAAGATCATAATTTCAATACGAGTCAATCATAATTTTATTTGTTTTATTAGTACTAGAGCTCATAATAACACTAATTGTTACATTTCATTATGCAACTCATCCCTTAATTACTCGATTAAGTAGTAACATTGATATAAACATAAAAAGAGAAAGAAAATATTTCCATTTCTTGTTATTTACAATATAAAGTGCATTCAACATTACATTAGGTCACTATTTTCCAAACTGGGGTTTGTGAGTTTAATGAAAAAATAATAATTAATTAAATCATAAAAAGAGAAAAAAGAAGAATTAGGGAGAATCAATAAACCAGGAATAATTTACTGCTTTCATGTGAATAATAGGTAATCAATAAAAAAGTAACTGTGGTCTGATTACAAATGTAATCCATTTACAAGTACTTCATTTTTGGAATCTGAGTAATCCAGACTAGCCTACATGTAACCAGTTTCTATCCATCACTGCCTACGTAACCCAGAACTAGCAGCAATTCAGTCTTATGTTCAGAGTTCTGCAGCGTTTAACAAGCAAACTGTCTTATTCTCTCTTATCTAATGTGTGTACACAGCCTTTATCAGACATTAAACACATTCATCCATCCACAAGAGCCTCTCCTGCCTCAGTCTGTGTCCTTCCTTATCCATCAGATCAGAGCCGCTGTGTCTCATCCATCGCTCCTCTTAGACCTCATGCTCTCAATCTAAACCGCCAGCATATATGATTTACCAACTCTCAAATGAGACCCGGTGGGAGTGAATCAATTAAGACAGAAGCAGACTGCTCCAGTACAAGTGAAAATATGATGCACTCTATAACCGGTAATTTATTAATAAACACATTTTAATGGAACAAAATGGTCACACGACCAAAAAAATAAAATAAATAAAGCTTCAAGTGAAACTATCAAATTCAAAATAAAAACTTTCATCATGCACTCTCTCAAGCATCACAATTTTGACTATTCATATTAACATATTTATTGAAGCTTTCAGCTGTGATGAAGCACCTGAAGAATACAAGTGTGTCTGTATAGCACTTTTCACAATACACATTCAAAATCATGATATCTTTATAATATCTTAATATCGCCATGCCTTATAGACACAATTAGTGGATTAGAGCTATATAGTTACATTTTTCAAAAAAAACACTTATTAAAGGCCCACCTTAAGAAAAAATGTGCTATTCACTGCGCCTAAAATGTATAAGTGCAGAAAAAAATATATATGCTTGTTTTGAACATTAATGGAGCGACAGGTTTTGTGTGAAAATAAATCATTCAAGTTGTTTATTTTGATTAAAAATCTTATAAATGTATGAGGGGGCAAGAGGGGCCTTTTACCCCACACTGCTTATTTAAAAAAAAAAAAAATAATAATTTTTGTTCAATAAATATACTCTCATTAAAATGTTAATATAAAAATATATATTTTAAAATACAGAAACAAAATCATTTTAATAAGTAAAGATTCTGAAAGCATTGAAGGAGATCCAATACTAATTGAATATATATTTACAGTAGTAACAACAAATGATATTTTATTATATAATATGATTAATATCATGTATTTAAATATGATGGTTTCATTCCAATCATGGTGATTATCTCTAATATGGACACCCAACATAATATATTTGCCATCTGAATCTAACCATGTCATGTCAACAAACAGAAAAGTCAGCGATCTATTAATTATGATGTTAATTACTGAGCACCTTTAGCCCAACAGCAGGGGCGCTTTTTACCCCAAATACCATACTTTTACATATTCGTTCGTTATTTAAAAACTGCTGCTTTAATTATCTAAAACAAAACCTAAAATCATAAAGAAGATCTCTGTCTCAAAATACATGCATTAATTTGAGTGATTCTCATTTGCTACTTAAATCTACAACATTTTAAAAAACATCAAATATTAGGTCAAGTAAGCACAGAATCATCTTTGAGTCAAAGATCAGATTAATATACACCTGCATCTTGAAAAGCACAAAGCTCTTTATATCGTTACATTTTGCTATGACGTTTTTACTTCATTTCTTTTTAATCAAGCAGTTGAGGTCTTGCTTTACATAAGTATACTGTATGTATGAAGCTGGCTATAATACATGCCCAACTTTTTAAAAAAGCTGGGCGATAATTTAGTTACTTTTCACAATTTTTTTTAAAAGCATGCATTTGAGATTTGCTATACAGTGCATATATTTTATGTGAGTATACCGACTGTATGCAAATAAAGTTAGATGAAATATATATCCAATGTTACATAAAATTGTTGTGCGATAATAGGTGCATTTTCTGGCCATTTTTTTTAAAAAATGAGGCAGATGAGATTTGCTGTATAGTATATATCTTTATGTGACTGTATTTATGTGAATAAAAGTATTATCGCAAAGCTCTTTATATAGTTACATTCTGTGATTCTGAAATTCTGTGATTTCTTTTAATTTAAAAATCTGGTAATTTGGATTTGCTACAGTATACTGTATAGTATATATTGCTTTACATGAGTGTAGTGTATTTATGTAAATAAAGGCCACTCCAAAGTCTTCATTTTGTTTTTCTTCAGCCATTCAGAGGTGGATTTGTTGGTGTGTTTTGGATCATTGTCCTGCTGCAGAACCCAAGTTCTCTTCAGCTTGAGGTCACGAACAGATGGCCGGACATTGTCCTTCAGGATTTTTTGGTAGACAGCTGAATTCATGGTTCATTTATCACAGCAAGTCTTCCAGGTCCTGAAGCAGCAAAACAGCCCCAGACCATCACACTACCACCACCATATTTTACTGTTGCTATGATGTTCTTTTTCTGAAATGCTGTGTTACTTTTACGCCAGATGTAATGGGACACACACCTTCCAAAAAGTTCAACTTTTGTCTCGTCAGTCCACAGAGTATTTTCCCAAAAGTCTTGGGGATCATCAAGATGTTTTCTGGCAGAACTGAGACGGCAAACCTGTCACTTGTGCAGCATTGGCTGATCACTACCCATCCAACATTGACTGCAAATTACCTCTTTGGATAGTCTGACAAAATTTATCCGAACAGTCACTTCAACTTGTCACTTTAACAGACTGATAAGCTCTTCTTGCACTACACTCATAACAAAACAAAACAAATCTGCAGTTTTGTTTTTGTACATTCAACTGGTTTGCACTCCATCTATTCTGCCATGTGCCTTATGCACTTTATCTAGCTCTCTTTTTTTATTTTTCTACAATGTCCTCAGACTGATAAGCTCTTTTGCACTACAAATATATCTACAGTGTTGTTTTTATTTAACTGGTTTTGCACTCTATCTGCCAGGCGCCTTATGTAACTGTATGCACCAAGGGTCTGAGAGTAACGCAATTTCAATTCTCTGTATGTATGTGCTGTACATGTGGAAGAATTGACAATAAAGCTGACTTGACTTGACTTGGAGTCGTCGCTGTGCTCTTGGGGTAATTTTGGTCGGCTGGTCACTCCTGGGAAGGTTCACCACTGTTCCATGTTTTCTCCATTTGTGGATAACGGCTCTCACTGTGGTTCGCTGGAGTCCCAAAGCTTTAGAAATGGCTTTATAACCTTTTCCAGACTGATACATCTCAATTACTTTCTTTCTCATTTGTTCCTGAATTTCTTTGGATCTCAACATGATGTGTAGCTTTTGAGGATCTTTTGGTCTACTTCACTTTGTCAGGCAGGTCCTATTTAAGTGATTTCTTGATTGTGAACAGGTGTGGCAGTAATCAGGCCTGTGTGTGGCTAGAGAAACTGAACTCAGGTGTGATAAACACAGTTATGTTTTAACGGGGAGGGGGGGGGGGGGGGGGGGAGCACTTTTTCACACAGGGCCATGTGGGTTTGGATTTTGTTTTCCCTTCATAATAAAAAACTTCATTCAGAAACTGCATGTTGTGTTTACTTGTGTTATCTTTGATTAATGTTTACATTTGTTTGATCTGAAACATTAAAGTGTGACAAACATGCAAAAAAAAATGTAAATCAGGAAGGGGGCCAACACTTTTTCACAACACTGTATATATATATATATATACACAACTTTGGTGATAATTTAGTTATATTTTGTGGTGAAATTAAAAACAGCAGTTGAGATTTCATTTAGGCTATAATCTCGTGCATTTTACAACATAATAAAGAAATCAGGCAGTTTGCTGTATACTACAGTAGTATATATTACTTTATGTGAGTATATTGAAGGTATGCACATAAAGTTGGCTGTAATATATATCCGACTTTATATAAAGAGCTAGGCAATAATGTAGTTATATTTTGCATTGAAATAAAAAAAACAAAACAATCAGGCAGTTGAGTTTTGTTATATAGTACATATGTCTTTATGTGTGTGTAAAGTGCTGTTAGCAGTCGCCCACCTGTAGTTATTCTAAGATGATCTATTAGCAGGTCTGTGGCAGAACTCAGTACAGGACAGGTATTAATCAGAGGAAAGCATTTTACTCTGGCATTTGGGTCTCCAGCCCCTGAATAATGAGGATTGTAGTGGTAAAATAGTCCATCGGGTTTCTGATGATCTCTGGCAGGAAGTAGCCGAGCGCTCTGGAAGAGACAATGATTAATGATGCAACACAATGTAGCAGTGTAGAGAAGTTTTAACTGATGCTTGCAGTATTCACTAATGAACTGCGAGTTGGCAGATGAAGTTTTGGGGGAAATGGGTCGTGGGCATGTGTGATGAATACAGCGGAACAGATGGAGGTTTGTTATCGCCTCTTTTCTCGAGAACTGTATCCTTGGAAACCGTGTGGGCTGTGTCACATTCCAACACTGCGCCGCAGTAAACAGTTAGAAGAAGCACATGCATCACGCAGCGTTTCACTGGAGCACTAATGTGGCCTTAACAGCGAACGCACCCAAACAACACCATGGACATCTCGTACAGAAACACAGACCAGCAGGGTTATGGGAACTTCACTAGTTTTTATTTTTGCTTGTTTTGTGTTACGATCCTTGGCATCGTTGTTTTCGTATGTTTTGCTTTGTGTATGTGAGTGTGTATCTGTGCAGGGATTGGCTCTTCATTAAAGAACGTGATTGGTGGATCCTGAAGCGGGTGACTATAAAAGGGCGGAGCTACCAACACATGGGGAGCTCACTTTGGCGTTTGCTGTCGTGGCGTGAAGAGCTCCAGATTACGCCTCCGTCAACAGATCACCAACGGCTTCGTGGTTATTGGTTGTGGCTGTTTCGATTCGTGATTTATTCTGTTTATCCTACGAAAATTCATTAGAGCGTAGGAGAGGTCTGCTATTTATTTTGATCTGATTTATTGGATGAGTTTTTGTTTAGGGAGTTAGGGAAGTTCATCTATATTTTCTTTTCTCTGTAATTAGGTCATTTATATTTTATTTAGTTCTTTTGTTTGTTATCTATCTATCTATCTATCTATCTATCTATCTATCTATCTATCTATCTATCTATCTATCTATCTATCTATCTATCTATCTATCTTCTTGTCTTACTGATCTTAAAACGGCTTCAAACCTTCTAAACTACTTAAAAGTTTAAAGCTTCAAACTATAAAATCTACTTAAAAATGAAAACCTTCAGACATCAAGCTTTTTAAACTATTTAAAATTGCGACCTTCAAACTTCTATCTTCTAAAAGTACTTTAAACCTTAAAATTTCAAGCTATTAAATTAACTTAATTCTTATAAATGGATAAAACTTAAAAGCTTAAAACTTTAGTTTATAAAATTCACTTAAAACATTCAAATGTCAAACTATTAAATCAACTCAAAACCCCAAACCCTTTAAATTCACTGCAAAAAAAAAAAAGATTTTCTTAGTATTTTAGTCTTGTTTTCTAGAATAAATATCTAAACATTCTTGAATCAAGATGCATTTACTTGACAATGCAAACATATCTGCCAATGGTGTAAGAAAAAATAATCTTAATTCAAAGTTTAAACAAGGTTTTTCTTGCCCCATTGGCAGATATTTTTTACTTGTTTTAATGAAAAACTAACAAAATTTTGATATTTTTTACAGAAAACAAGACACAATATCTTAAGTCCTTTTACTTGTACAATAAATTCATTTTTAGATATTTAAACTAGAAAACAAGACAAAATTTATTTTGCTACAATATCAGTATGTCAAGCTTTTTAAACTATTCTAAACTTAAAACCTTCAAACTTCAAGCTATTAAATCTACTTAAAAAAAACCTTAAAACCTTCAATCTTTAAGCTCTTACTTTTACTCTCAAGCACTTAAATTAAAACCTTGAGATTCTGACTTTTAAAACTACTTCAAACTTAAAACCTTTACATTTTAAACTATTAAATCTACTTTAAACTTAAAACATCAAGCTTTTCAAACTATTTAAAGTTAAAACCTTCAAAATTCAAGCTATTCAATTTACTTCTATCTTAAAACTGGATACAAAAGTTCAAGGGGTAAACCCAGACTGCATCATAAAACCTTTATTTAGTGCTGATTAAAATTAAAAATGGACTAGTTTTTATAAACAGTTTAGAAACAGTTTCTGTATTCTGACGATGACTGACAGATGAAGTCTGCAAGAATAAATCTAAATACTTTTTCTTAGACTTTACCAAGTTCTGTACTGATCTTCATTTCACACACAATCAAATCCCTCGCGTTTTCTCTCAACTGTATTCTGACCGCTAACCCAAACCTCGTTTGCATTTACAAGTGAACGGATAGTTTGCATTAATATTAGATAATATTCCGTCAGATTTCATCGTCATCTACAGTAGCACCAGATGTTTTCTTCTCTTGCACTTTTATGGAAATGAGACACTGGCCTTTTGCCATCGGAATTGTAAATGTGTTTATCGTGCTTATCAATTAGCTGCGTCTCGAGTGAAGAGAGACAGGTGGGAATACAGCTGCAGACAGACAGAAAATAATACCAGCCATAACTGAGGCTAATATTCAGAGTCTTACCTCATACACACACACACACACACACACATGCGTCTCTCCTCTCCAATAATCCAATACAGTCGAAGTGCACTCAGGCAGAGAGTGCTGCAAACGCACAGCAAGATAAACCCATTCCATTAAAAAGACATGTTTTCCTGCATGTCGTCTCTGTCAAAACAACTAAAATAGAGAGTTGCAGTGGCCTCGCTATTTATTTTCCTTTGCGTAAGATCGATGGGACGCTGGCACTTTTGTGGAGCCTCAGATTTTAGTTTAAAGACGAGTCGCCTTGGGCATCAGCATTACAATGCAAACGAATGCTTTTCCATTACTGCTGTGCTTTTATTTGCACTATAGATGTATAATTAAGCAAACAGAAATGTTTAATGGATATCTCGGCTCTAAAGTCACACGGCACAGTCTCCTCGGTCTCCGCTATCGATGAATGCACACTGTTTTACTCTGAACAAGCAGAAGGTTGTAATGAAGATCTGAATGCATTCATCATCACAGACTTTGAAGTGTTTTTGTAAAGCATTATGTGACTACAATTCTGATCAGATGAGCTACCTTTAAAGTCTTTGTTCAATGCAGATAAACATATTCATATAATTAGGAATTTGAATTGAGAAAAACTGGATAAAGAATTGCAATTCAGATTTGCAGGAGAGTAGAACTAAAATTAATTGAAATTCATAACACTGTCATGTTTAATTAGAAAGGCAAAGCTCAGGATAAACTATGAATGCTAGCATGACAAAGCCTTGCTTTAAAGTTTGGAAAAATGTTTTTAAAGCATTTGATAAACGGACAGACAGATGGATGGATGGATAGACAGATAAAAAGAACAACAGATATAATTATGAATAAATAGAATGACAGACAGATAAAAAGAATAAATAGAATGATAGAAAGAACGATGTATGGATGGATGAAATGATAGACAGAAGGAACGATAGAACGATAGAAGGAATGATAGAATGATAGATAGATTGACAGAACAATAGATACAACGACAGACAGACAGACAGACAGATAGATAGATAGATAGATAGATAGATAGATAGATAGATAGATAGATAGATAGAGTATCTCACAGAAGTGAGTACACACCTCACATTTTTGTAAATATTTTATTATATCTTTTGATGTGACAACACTGAAGAAATGACACTTTGCTACAATGTAAAGTAGTGAGTGTACAGCTTGTATAACAGAGTAAATTTGCTGTCCCCTCAAAATAACTCAACACACAGCCATTAATGTCTAAACCGCTGGCCACAAAAGTGAGTACACCCCTAAGTGAAAATGGCCAAATTGGGCCCAATTAGCCATTTTCTCTCCCTGGTGTCATGTGACTCGTTAGTGTTACAAGGTCTCAGGTGTGAATGGGGAGCAGGTGTGTTAAATTTGGTGATATTGCTCTCAGAACTGGATTACTGGAACCATGTCCTGTGGTCTGATGAGACCAAGATAAACTTATTTGGTTCAGATGGTGTCAAGTGTGTGTGGCGGCAACCAGGTGAGGAGTACAAAGACGAGTGTGTCTTGCCTACAGTCAAGCATGGTGATGGGAGTGTCATGGTCTGGGACTGCATGAGTGCTGCCGGCACTGGGGAGCTACAGTTCATTGAGGGAACCATAAATGCCAACATGTACTGTGACATACTGAAGCAGAGACTGGGCCGCAGGGCAGTATTACAACATGATAATGACCCCAAACACACCTCCAAGATGACTACTGCCTTGCTAAAGAAGCTGAGGGTAAAGGTGATGGACTGGCCAAGCATGTCTCCAGACCTTAACCCTATTGAGCATCTGTGGGGTCTCTAACATCCACCAGCTCCGTGATGGACTTTCACTTAGGGGTGTACTCACTTTTGTGGCCAGCGGTTTAGACAATAATGGCTGTGTGTTGAGTTATTTTGAGGGGACAGCAAATTTACACTGTTATATAAGCTGTACACTCACTACTTTACATTGTAGCAAAGTGTCATTTCTTCAGTGTTGTCACATGAAAAGATATAATAAAATATTTACAAAAATGTGAGGGGTGTACTCACTTCTGTGAGATACTGTAGATAGATGGTGTGTAACTATTTAATGGTCAGCATGTTTCTTCCAGACTTCACTGCAGAAAGACTCATGTTTGAAAGGTATATTTCCATCATTTATTTTTTCCCAGAAAGCTGAATTACAGCATATTATTTCATTCCTCAATTTTATCACCTTAATTTCTCAGCGTTTAATAATGAAAGGCGCAGGTAACTCTGACTCCAGCTCTCGGGCGTCTTCACATCATCTCAACGGCCGTGTTTGGACATCAGAGAGGGAATATTCTCACGGGTCATATTAAACACTGCTGGAAATCATTTGATATGTAGAACGATGGTACAAAGGGAAACATTCCCATACGAACGATCACAGCACTCCATCATAAAGCCATATGCTACAATATGAGTAAGTACACAGAGAAATTCATCAATATGCAAGCGAGCAGCACCGCAGGACTGGACCTTTAATCCATACGCCGCTCCATTAGCTAATAAAACACCATTTTGGACGAGCAGAAGCTCATTTATCACAAGTCCAGATGATTTCCACTCGTATTATTTATCGTCCTTCTATTCCTTCACATGCTGGCCGGATCGGTGGCGGGATTTTGTACGATCGCTCCCAGCGGACACAACTAAGAAGGCCTCAAACTGGAGAAAATCCACAAACTGGCTTGGTGACTAAACCAGATAATGCTTTGGCCTGGATTAAGCCAATTTACAGCGTGCCAATTCAATTCCGGCCACCGAGAAGTCGTCTCCCCCTCCGGTCTTCACTAGGATCACTGCCCTTCTTACGCTGAGCTGAGTGTGAGGAGAGCGGATCAGCACTACAGCTGTCCGGCATTCACGCCTGCATTGTGTGTGCCATCCAACAGAGAGAGCCAGATCAATTCAGCTGCTTTCCTATGCACAGATAAAGAGCTGCCATTCAGATTTGCAAGAATAAGAACTGAAATTCATTGAAATTCATTAAACTGTCATTTTTAACTTGAAAAGCAAAGTTTATCAAGATCACAAAACCTATGAATGCTGGCATGACAAAGCCTTGCTTGAAAATGTAGTAAAAACATTTTTAAATGTGATTTTAAGGATTTGATAGACAGAATTATAGATAGATAGAAGCTTTCCTGTAGCTTTCCTGTAGCTCAAATAGTAGAGCATGGCGCTAGCAACACCAAGGTCATGGGTTCGATTCCAAGGGAAAGCAAGAGCTGATAAAAATGTAAAAACTGTAACTTGAATGCAATGTAAGTCGCTTTGGATAAAAGCGTCTGCTAAATGCATAAATGTAAATGTAAATAGATAGAATGATGGATGGATGGATGGAACATTAGATAGATAGATAGATAGATAGATAGATAGATAGATAGATAGATAGATAGATAGATAGATAGATAGATAGATAGATAGATAATGCTGGAGGATTTGCTGCTCAACAGATCCTGAGCTCACTGACAAATATCTGATCTTGTGAGATGTGCTCCTTTACACATGAACGCCAAACTGAAAGTGAAAATAAACAGCGAGCGCACATTCCACACATGGTATATAGAACATGGTATATGACATATTCATAGCACGAAAATTAAATACAATATTTGAATGTTTGCGGGAGCGGAGCACATTACAGTCCCATAATAGTTAATGGCAAGAGATGCTGAGGAAAGATCAGCTGTTTTGAGGGTTCTGTGGCCCTTGAGTTTTGATAAGTGGCCCAAAGTTGATTAGCCAAGCCTCTCTGAGACTCTCTGATGAGTTTAAGCTTTATGACAGTTAATTACCTGCAGGCCTCATGAGTGAGTGCTCATTAAGTGCTTGGAATGTTTCAGATACACGGAAACACAAATGATTATTTACTGAAATAAAAGGAAAATCAGTTTATTATTATACAGAATAATTGAACAAGGCTTTTATTACACCCTCACATCAATAAATGTTCATAGAATATTACTCTAAATTAATCCAAATATTAATCTAGCTCACTTCCTAAGTCTTGACTCTTTGACAAATTGATTTTTTTCCTCTTTTCTACATTGCTTTGGATAAAAGTGTCTGCTAAATGCATACATGTATATAAATGTAAATATTGTAATATTAAAATTTATGAAATGTTTACCCTGTGCTGACTGTGTCTCCTCCTCAAAAAATCAAAAAATTTATAAAATGGTTACAACTTACAAAAGATAAACAACCATTTTTGTTTACATTCATAAGATACAATGCCAGGACTGATATCTAAGCAACTGAAATAAAGCTGAAGCAAAATAAAATATAAATTATTAAATGTTCCCTTGGCTATTAACTGATATAAAATAAGTTTAAGTTGAAGCAGTAAAATTACTAAAACTGAAATAAAAATAAAGCTGCACAGAAACACAAAAATGCACATACAATTATTAAAATGACTAAAACTCAAATGCAAAAATAAAATGCATTTGATAAATTAATAAATAAATATTTAAAAAATGTTTAAAGAAAAATATCTGAGCAACAGTGGGTGGAATAAAAAAAGAAGAAGAAAATAAATAATAAATCACCCCCCTGAAGCATCATAAACAGACAAAAGATCTACTGTATATGTAGACTTAGAAAAACATAAAACTATAAGCGTTCAAAACTATTTTAAACTTCCACACAAGGTTTTGTGAGGCCAACAACAAAGTACAACAAACTTTCCTTTTAGAGTTTACAGCTTATAAATCACAAAACTACTTCTCAATATTAGTCTAAAACATTAATAATCCTGATGTTTTGCTCACAATGATAACTTTCTCCTCTGTAACTGATCAATTGTGTGGAGGTCGTGGCTGCAGACGCAGTATTAATATCAGTCGTCTGCAGGACGGATGTTACTCGCTCTCATGAGGAACGCGGCCAACTCTCCAATTACAGCAAATGAGTCTGACCACAGTAAAGCCGCTCAGAACATCCCATTTGTGTGGACAGTAATGAATAAACTGTTGTGATTAAACAGATGGGCGGCGTAAAATTACATTTAGTGCCTCTGAAGGAGGTTTTGTGTGAACGGCGCACCGAGACGGATTTCACTTGCACTGGACGTCCATTATGTGCGAAACGCTTGATCACAAACTAAAGGATTAAATCACAGACGTTTAGCGTGAAAAACAACAACCTTCAGAACGAACCGGGAAGAGTCTTTAGAGCAGCTCACTGGGCATTTAGCAATAAAGGACACCGCACGCTACAGAACATTAATAATGCAAGCAAATTAGTGTAACTTTACAGGACTAGTCAGTAAAGCAGTTTAGAATACTATACGTTTTAGGTTTACAAAATTATACATAAAATTGCACATTACGTTTGTTTTTTGACATCAAACAGCATAAAAAAGATACACTAGTTATTATACAGAAATGTTTTTACTTGTTCTGAACCTTAAAACTGCTGTTAACCTATTGATAATTTAGTTGATTCACTCAAATAATTTGGTTTATTCAGACATGGATCTTATTTAGATTGTGCAAATAGCGATAGATGCTGTACAGTAAGGTAGTTTTGTTATTAACTAAAACAAATATCATAAAAAATTACTATAATTACTTATATATACATACACACACACAAATAAATTAAATTGTCTTTTTAATAATAATATTAATAACACATTATTATAAAAAATATATATATAAAACAACTTTATAAACACTAAAATCAGTCAAATAAAAAAATAATATATATATACACACACACAAATAAATTTCATTTTCTTTTTAATAACAATAATAATAATAATAATAAAGCTATGAATTAAGAATTTTTTTTTCATAAATGAATATTTAGAGCTAAAGATTTATAAATAAATAAATAAAGCTGAAATAAAATTAAACCAATATTAAAATAAAATAAAAAAATCTACATAAAAAACGAATGAAATGACAAGCACAAAATTACTAATAGTAAAATGAAAACTGAAATTTCAAAAATAAAAGTAATTTAAGAATCTCTCTCTATACTGTATATATGAGATACTAAAATAGCACTGAATAGAAGCAGTGTGTTATTTGTACTAAAGGTGGGTGCAAGTAAATACTGTGCTCAGTATGAACAGACTTTTTCAGGTGACACCCTCATGATGTGGAATTATGAGGAAAAATGACAAACGTCATCATCAATTTTATTAATGCAAGGACTCTGTCTCCTCGGCATCACAACAGTCAATAGAAATGATGTTACGTTACCCATGGTGCTTTTCAAGGGGAGTGTAATTGGGATTGTGATTGATGTTCACACTGACTCAATCTGACCCCGCTGATGATATGTGGCCACATTCACAGTTGTTCTCCTGCATCTCCATCACGTGAACCTCAGTCATTCTGTGCACATCTAGAGAAAGTATAAGGACTCTTTGATTTGGTCACAGCAATTTTAAAGGAATAGTTCACCCAAAAAAGAAAATGTGCTCACTCTCAGGCCATCCGAGATGTAGATGAGTTTGTTTCTTCATCAGGTTTGGAGAAATGTATCACTGCATCAGGGTAATTTTTATTAGGTGAGGCAACAGTTTAAAGTTAAAACATCTTAATGCTGGATTTGTCTAAGATTTTGATGGACTGGAGTGGTGTGGATTATTGTGATGTTTTTATCAGCTGTTTGGACTCTCATTCTGACGGCACCCATTCACTGCAGAGCATCCATTGCTGAGACACTGATGCAGAGACACACTCATCCTAATCTTGGATGGTCTGAAAGTGAGCACATTTTCAGCAAATGTTCATTTTTGCGTGAACTATCTCTTTAATACGGTCCTGCAGCTCTTCTCTGAATTCTCACTGAGTGTGTGCATCATTCTCTGAATTACGATGGCTGGCATCTTCTGACTTTTTAATGCATTTCCATTTATATATTTTGACATGCTAATGCAGGGATCTTAATATGGTGTCATACATCAGATGACAATTACCCCATATTCAGGCATCGGTCTTTGCCAAGTCAGAAATTCATTAGAGTACTAGCGGTGGACGGCTGTCTGGTGTAATTATATTACTCTGACACGCCACACACGGCATGATGAACATGAATGTATGTGACTGTAGTTAATGCACAGCAAATGTCAAACGCTAATGTTTTCAAACAGAAAATACAGCTGCGAGCAAGAGCACTTAAGACCAGAGCCGGAGACAGAAACATGAAGCTCATCGTATTGTTTCATCGTGTCCTCAGAAAGATGCGATGCAATTATTTAGCCAATTCAAAATTTAACATGTACTTTTGAGTAAAACAGATCACATGCATTAGTGACGGGCCATGTTGAGTTCAAGATGCAATATGTTTGAGCTGTTTATTGATATTCCCGATCAAGAGGAAAAAAATGAATTCATTTACAAATGTCAATGTGTACTGGGGAAAAAATAGAAAAACATTTCCACAGAAATTGCTAGTAATTTTCACAAATAAATACAATGAAACATTCAATAACACACATGTAATTTATATAATCGTAAATGTAATTTTATTTATCTGTATCTATGCATGCATCTACTTCTGTATATTTTGATACAATATTTAATTATTATTGTATTATTTTAAATGTATTATTAAATTTTATTTTGATGAACACTGCCTCACAGTTTAAAACATATGAATTTGAAACATGAATTTCTTATATAATTATATGTCATTTATATAATTTTAACAGCAATTTCATCTATTTATCTACATCTACGTATGCATCTACATCTATATGTAATTTTTTTAAATTTTATTATTTTATTCATTATTATTTTAGTATTTCAAATATATTATTTAATTCAGTTAAATTCTAGTTTTTATTTGGATAAACACTGCCTTACCAGTAGTTCAAAACATATGAATTTGAAACATGAATTTCTTATATAATTACATGTAATTAATTTATATAATTTTAAAAGTAATTTTTTATCTATGATGCATCTGCATCTATATGTTTTTATCATTTATTTATCATTTCATTCATAGTTATTTTATTATTTCAGATATGTATTATTTAATTCGCATTTGAATTTCAATTCTGTTTAGTGTTTGTCACCTCAATTCAAATTGCACAACAAAACCAAAATACCTGCTCTCTAGCTCCCCCAACAGGCCAATGCAATTATATATATATATATATATATTTTTATTTTTATTTATATATATTTTTTTTTAAATGCAATTACAGGGAGTAGCAAGAATAAAACTTCCTATTCCTACCATGCACGGTTTGTTCTGTATAAGACCTGCCAGACCCCCCAAAAACAAGAGGCGATTTCCTCAACATGACCTGATTATGAAAGCGTCTGTATGTAGCGGTGAACTGGAGGAGATTGAGAGCGAATGTGTGACACAATCCGACGCTCTCGTGCCAAATTATATTTACTGCTCTGCTGAGCGTGACCATTAAGTAACGGCGAGTTCACAACTTTCATCTCGCGCAGTGTTTCAGAGCAAACCGGATTTATAGGGCCTGCTATTAGATATGCAATATGCAAAAGGAGCCTCAGAAGTCTAGGTTATTATTCAGTCAGGGCTGCGCTCTGATTGCTGGACTGTGGAAACAGGCTTTGGGGTGTCTGCTCTGTCATTGGAGGAGACAACCTCTCCGTTCCTCTGGCGTCAGGTCAATTATTCACCGTGAGGGAAGCACACCTGTGTCCCGAGCGGCTCCGGCTGATGTAGTGCAGGACATTTCCATGGCAATGCCAGGTGATGGATTCGAGAGGCTCAGGTACTCCAGAGGTCACCTTCAGCGCAGAGCTCTTCCCCAAGCGTTCCCAGCGGACCGGAGGGAGGAACTAAAACCAATGTCCACTCGGTTTGTTTGCTGGTGAAGTGAGCAAAAAACACACAACACTGAGTCACTTTTTATTCCCAAACATGTTAACTATATCATCAAATATCTCGATTCTCAAATATGTGACCCTGGACCACAAAAACAGTCATAAGGGTCCATTTGTTTGAAATTGAGATTTATACATCATCTGAAAGCTGAATAAATAATCTTTCCATTGATGTATGGTTTGTTATGATAGGACAATATTTGTCTGAGATACAACTATTTGAAAATCTGGAATCTGAGGGAGCAAAAAAATCTAAATATTGAGAAAATCTCCTTTAAAGTTGTTCAAATGAAGTTCTTAGCAATACATATTACTAATCAAAAATTAAGTTTTTATATATTTACGGAAGGAAATTTACAAAATATCTTCAAGGAACATGATCTTTACTTAATATCCTGATGATTTTTGGCATAAAAGAAAAATTTATAATTTTGACCCATACAATGTATTGTTGGCTATTACTACAGATATACCTGTGTTACTGATGACTGCTTCTGTGCTCCAGGGACACATATCATGAAATATCTTGATTCTCAAATGTGTGTAAGTACATGAATGTTGCATTATGTTAGTTGATCTATAATGGGGGATGGATGGGTAAAGTAGTCTAATAGTGTCATCTATTAACTATGCATAAAACCCCATCTTTTTACTTAAGTAGCAGACATGCCATACAATATTTTTAAATTACAGTTTAACACATATACACAGAAAAAACAGATATTTTACACCGTAATACTATTTCTCAATTTTAATGTGTTTTTGATTACATAAATGCAGTTTTGGTCAGCAGAAGAGACTTCTTTCAAAAACATTACAATCTTACTGGACCCAAGGGTTTTAACAGTCGTGTATGTAGAAATAAACGCTTTGACATTATTTTTGCTTTCGTGTTTCACAGGGAAAAGAACAGCATGCAGGCTTGGAACAATGTGACGGTGACTAAACATTAACAGAATCTGAACAGCTATATTAAACTAATAATATTACACTGTATTTTTGATCAAATAAATGCAGCCTTGGTGAGACTTCTTACAAACCCATTACAAAGTCTTTATTATTTCAAATGTTTGACTGGTAGTGTACATCTGGCTATGTGAGAACAATAAAAAGCTTAAATGTATTCTTAAATACCTTCTTGAAGTGATTCTTGTCATGTGGATGTTTAGACATGATCCATCAGAAGAAAGAGAGATGATCTGACACACCGTTCCTCATGACACATGCACTCTGATCATTGGCACAAAGCGTGTGATTTATCATATTAACGTCCCTGTTCTATAGATTTATGTATTTTAATTCTGCTGATGCTCTTTAACATGTCTCATCCTCATTCAGTCTCATTACGAATGCAATAAAAGCAGCTGTTTATATGCGTGATAATTTATGGCACTCGAAAGGGTAAAAGGCAACTTCCTTCATAAGCATCATTTTCAGAGCGATGGCTCTCGTAACACAAACATCTGCTGGTACGTTATCAAAACGGTTGGATTCACTCCAAGCGGAAAACTAAATAATCTGCTGAGCGAGACTTTAGAGCGTCACTGACTTTCTTTTGTTCATAGCAGTTAAGATCGTGGCAAATCTTACTTAATACTTTTGCCTTGTTTTCCAGAAAAAATATCTAAACATTATTAAATCAAGATGCATTTACTGGAGATGTAAAATGACTTCAGAAAATAAGCTTGTTTTCTGTAAAAAGTATGTGATTTTGCTTAAAACAAGAAAAATATCTGTCAGCGGTGACAGAAAAATAATCTTGTTTCCTTCTTGAATTACATGTATTTTTCTGACCCCATTGGCAGATATATACTTTTTTCTTGTTTTAAGCAAAACTCACTTAATTTCATTACATTTTTCAGAAAACAAGACTTAATATATTCAGTAAATGTATCTCGATTTAAGAATCTTTAGACATTTGAACTAGAAAACAAGACAAAAATACTGAGGAAGAAAGCATTGTTTGCAGTGTAAAACTGCATCAGTAGCTATGTTTCCATCACCCTGTTTTTATTCACATTTTGAAGTATAGCATCAGAAACAAGTCAAATTTAGAAAACAAATCCCTAAATTCACAAAGAAAAGTTTTTATGCTTGCTTGAAGTGGTTTTTGACTAGTGCAAAAAAAAGGTTAACGTGAATAATGGGAGATGAAAACGCATTTGCCGAATAAATTCCTCCATGTTCACCAAAAAAGTCATGTGGATGGAAAATCCTGACCAACCAGCGGACCGATCTTGTTCCACAGCATCTGAAATGTTGCTATGGTCATTCTGAAATGCTTGAGCAAAGTCTGTCATCTGTACACTGCAAAAAAATATTTTCTTAGTATCTTTGTCTTGTTTTCTAGTATAAATATCTAAACATTCTTGAATCAAGATTAATTTACTTGACAAGTAAAATGATATTATGTCTTGTTTTCTGTAAAAAAACAAAAAATAAATACAATTTTCTTAGTTTTTACAAGCAAAAATATTTGCCAATATTTTTTTTTTTTTTTTTTTTTTAGAAAAGAACAATTAATATCTTAAATCATTTTACTTGTCAAGTAAATGTATCTTGATTGAAGACTGTTTGAACTAGAAAACAATAAAAATACTGAGGAAGAAAGCCATTGTTTGCTGTGTAAAATTGCTAAACTGCCTCATTAGTATTTTGCAGTATCACATCAGAAACAAGTGATGGAAACACCAAAATTAGAAAAACAAATACCTTATATTATATTTTTGCTTATTGTAAGGAAATACTAACAACATTTTGATCTTTTTTTTTTTAGAAAACAAGACTTAATATTTTAAATAATTTTACTTGTTTAGTAAATGCATCTTGATTCAAGAATGTTTAGATATTTATACTAGAAAACAAGACAAAAATGCTAAGGAAATCATTTTTTGCAGTGCATAATTGAAAATGAAATAATCTGCTGAGCGAGTGCCGGACAAACTGATGACTGCTAAGGAAGCTGCAGGACAATATCATAAAAACTCTTGATTTTCTGCTGTTTTTTGAGGTTGGATGCAAGACTCAGCATCTCTGCCTCGCCAAAACAAGCTCGTCCTGCTGCTGGGCCGACATGTGCAGCGCTCTAGGCAGGATGGAGAGACGAGCTGTCTCCAACCCCGTTCCAGAGCCGCAGCTCCACTGGAGCGTACCGGAGCCGACCGGCTTTAGGGGCCGCACGGCGCGCTTTGGCCCCGCACCAGAGAGACAGGTGAGGGACCCGACGGGGTTTAGAAACAGGACCGTCGCCTCGGCTCCACACCCCTCCGCGTGTTGACTCCGGCTCCAACTGTTGATGTGTCTTAATAACAGCGTGTGTCAGCTGCCATCAGCGAGCGGAGCCACTCAAGTGTGCAGCTCCAGTCTGCCGCGGACGGGCCCCAAACGAGGCTCCGCTTCCACAATCCTGCTCTCGCTTTTGTTCAAAAATCAGGCCGGCCGACTGGCCTTTGTGTTTGTGGGCAGACGAGCCGGACTGAGAAAGTTGGCGTGACGGAGGCCGTGCCAATTTTACGCAAAACACACACAATGGGCTCTTTCAGCGAGTGGACATCTAAACGAGGAAGAAGAGCATCTCTGCACTTGCTCAGTTATTTTGGATTGGATTCAATTTATTGTCATTGCACATGTAGGTACAAGGCAACGAAATGCAATAGAGAAGAAGAAATACAGCATAACATGAGGAAAGGGAGGAGAAAAAAAAGTGTCCTCGCACTGCGTTCTTGGAAGAGAACGCAGCGCGAGAACAGACAAAAAACCTCAGCATAAAGCACAGTCAACACAGGAACATAACTTGCATAGTAATCCTAGTTCAGACGAAACAGCCATCCGGCCAGCCGCCATTACAGCGCAAACCCACGGACCCGTTAACGCCTGACAGGATGAAGCGACGAAGGCGTGGGATGGGGTTAGGGAGGTGTATGAGTGTGTGTATGTGTAAGTTCGTGTGAGTTCGTATGCCTTGAAATCCGTTTCGCCAGCACTCCAAACCAGTCGACTCAGTTCGCAGGTTGTGATGCGACATAGCAATTGCCATGGAAACGTCCTTGGACAGAGCACAAGCGCCCGACAATAACAAGGTGTTTTTGGGAGGAGGGAATGGAAGAAAGAGCGTCTCCCTGCAGTATTCACCGGAGAGTTGATACCAGAGCGGCCTTGCCAAGCCGTTCTGTTGTGGGAAGCCGGAAAGAGATAAGATTGTTTTGTCTTAGTGCGAACAGCTGTCTTCCAGTTTCACAGCTAATTCTCATTGTCCATTCTGATCTCCATGTCCGTCGATTTTTCTATCCAAAGCCGAGAGCTTAGCCGTGATTGAATCCATATTGCGGTTAATCGCCTCAGTCTCCGAGGCGACCGCTCTGCCTACAGCCTCAATCATGACGGGCAGCCGTGAGAGGTTTTGGACAGCCAGTCCCGTCTCCTTAATTTTCTGATAATTTAGGGCAACGCCTAATCCAAATAGCAGAAACCCAGTTATCATTGTTCCGAATAAGAAGATGTCTTCAATGTCCTCCACGGAGAGAGCCGCCAGACACACGATCCGCCATCTCTCCCATGCGTCCATCGTGTAGCCAGCAGCAAACGTCCCAGCGGGACATTCCGGTTCTCCAGATCCCGCTTTCCTAGTCGAGAAGATGGTGTCAATTGCATTTAGAGACCAGTTGATCAGATCCATAATTTCGGTTTTGCAAATAGTGCAGCGAGAGTCTCTTAAGAGGACAGGACAATACAAGAGAGCAAGCAGGGAAGTTCAGGAGGGAGGGAGGGAAGAAAAATGCGACCGCCTTCGAACAGAGCCAAACGAGGAATGGAAACATTTCCTGAAAAAAAAGAACTGAGTTATCTCACATGCAAGTTCCAGAAGAGATCTCAACAATGTCTCAAACTGTTCTCATATTTGCCAAGATACCAATTGAAAGACTCAATATAAGCTTGAATATTTCTCAATAATTCAAGCTCCTACTTTACTCTTAATATACAACTACTTACTCATTTGAATTGAAATTTCACGAGAAACAACGAAGACAAAGTTGATACTCAAATGAAACTGAACAGATTTTTGTACTTGCTCAGTTATTTCGGAGACTTTTCTCACATTCAGGTTTCGGTGTCTCAAACTGTGCTCAGATTAGCCAAGATACCAATTAAAAGTCTCAATATAAGCTCAAGCATTTTTCATTAATTATTTAAGATCTTACTATACTCTTAATACATGACTAGTTACTCATTTGGGTTATAATTTCATGAGCAACAATTAAGACAACGTTGATACTCAAATGAGACATAACTGAGCAATAACATTCTCTTCTGGGAATTTACTACTAGTTACACTTTCTAACCAGTTAAAATTGCCTCATCATGATTTTCTCACATGAGATATCTTTACTAGCTTAGTTACTTCTCACCTAATGAGACGTTCCTCAAAAAAAACAGCAATCTCAAATGCAAGTTTCAGAGGAGGTCTCAACAATGTCTCAAACTATGCTTAGTTTTGCCAACATACCAATCAAAAGTCTCAAAATGACCTCAAACATTTCTCATCAATGATTTAACTGCCCTACATTCATTTTATAGAACTATACTCTTACTAGATGGCAACTAGTGACTCAATTAGGTCTGTTTTTATTTCTGAGACATTTCAGGAGAAACATCTGAGTTGTATTTTGTAACAGTTTTAATTCAGGTCATCATGAATTTCACATATGAGATCTCTTCACTAGCTCAGTTATTCCTCATAGACAGCAATACAATCGAATAGAAACATTTGCTGAATCCATGTCACATAAAAAAATAATCTCACATGCGAGTTTCAGAAGAGATCTCAACTATTTCTCAAACTGTGCTCACATTTGCCAAGATCCCAATTAAAAGTCTCAAACATTTCTCATATTGAACTCATATTGGGATGAGCTGCTCTACATTCATTTTATAGCTCTGGACTCTTACTGTATGAGTAATAGGGACTCATTTAGGTCTGTTTTTATCGCTGACAAGGCAAAGGTGATACTCAAATGAGACATAACTGAGCAATAACATTCTCCTTTGGGCTGTGGTACAAGTTGTATTTTGTAACAGTTTAAAATTGCATCATCATGATTTTCTCATATGAGATCTCATTATTAGCTCAGTTATTTCTCATGGACAGCAACACAATCAGATGGGGACATTTGCTGAAGTTCTGTGAGATAAAAAAAAAAGGTCCCAGTGACTTTACATGCATGTCTCAAAGCTCAAAATGCGCTCAAAAAATTCTCATGAGAATTTTCAGGAGGAACCACTGAGACAAAGCTGATTCTCAAATGAAACATCATAGTTTAAAGCTGCCATCATCATGATTGAGTGAAAACAGCAAAGCTTTGTGGGTTAACGCTGAAGCGTGTCATATCAGAAGCAGCGCACGAAATGCCCCAGATTAGACGGTTTAGGTGACCCAACATGAATAATCATAAATATGCATGAGCTCACCAAATAAACAAAACAAAGCCTCTTGGTTCTCGTGTCCCCATAAAATTAAGCATTTAATCAGTTTGGCCCTTCACCACGACACCGTCACAGCGCCTGTCACAATTAATGACGTCTAATTTGAACAGCAGACGTGTGACTGATACGTCCATTAGAAGCACAATGAACGCTTGCGCGCTGACGGCATGTCAGCCATTAATCAGTCGCATCGAGATCATTTCCCTGATGAACATCCTCACAGAAGTGTGAAGACATTTCTAAAAACTAACTGTGCCAAATCGCTGTAGGGGCGAAAATGTGCATTCTGGTACTGTCATGATGAATGGAGTCCTCTTCTGCTCACCAAGGCTGCATTTATATGATCAAAAATGAGAAACATTATCGCAATGTAAAACAGCTGTTCTCTATGTGAATATCTGTTAAACTGTAATGTATTCATGTGATCAAATCTGAATTTTCAGCATCATTACTCCAGTCTTCAGTGTCACATGATCTTCAGAAATCATAATAATATACTGATTTACTGCTCAAAAAACATTTCTGATCAATTTTGAAAACAGTTGCTGCACAATATTTTTGTGGAAACTGTGATGCATTTTATTTTTCAGGATTCACAGATGAATAGAAAGTTCAAAAGAACAGCATTTATTTGAAATAGAAATCTTTTGTAACAGTACAATAGTCTTTACTGTAATTTTTGATCAATTTAATGCATCCTTGCTGAATAAAAGCATTAATTTATTTCTGACCCCAAACTTAGACACCATTAAGGACAGTCTGTATGACTTTAGTCTTTGTGTGAGGAACAGACTAGAGCTCAATATTCTCATTATTCAATCAAATTTTACATAAGCATTCAAATTAAAACATGATGAAAAATGTCACTGGTTTTCATAACTGAACGTCTGAAAATGAACTGAGATCTGAGAGCTACAGAGAAGATGATAATTAGTGAAGTGCTTAAATTAGAGTCTGTTCTTCACATAAAGCATCATTCAGAAGACTTGGAGTACATCATCCCGAAGAATTAAAAGCAGTATATGGGTTTGGGTTTTAAAATATCAACGTGTCTGAATCAACATAAGGGTAGAGTAAATAATGTCAAAGAATCATTTGGTTACACTTTATTTTAAGGTGTCCATGTTACAGTGTACCGAGTAATATTCATTAACTACATGTACTTACTATATGGTTAGGATTAGGGCTTGGTTTAGGGTTAAATTTTTAACTCTCTGCTGCCTCGTGTGGTGATTTTCTTGTAATTAATTCTACATTATTAAGCTTGATTTCCATGCATATTTTCTGTGTGTTTCTGTAAAGCGTCGGAACTCATTAATCAGTTTTGAAGAGACAAAAGCAAGGCTTCTGCCTCTCTGCAGCGGCCGATAAAACCCAACGAGTTCACAGCCGCAGCAAGAATCCCAGCAGCCGATCTGAGCAGAAAGGTCACAGTCACGCTAATAAAGAACTCCAGCCACGGCACAGAGACGCAGATCCGCTCTCTGAGGAACCCATCAGCGATTCAGAGAAACACAGCCGCATGGCTTTATCATTCGTAAGCGTGCGGGTCCAGTGCCGATCGGCCCCCTGTAGTTGAGTCTCATTAAATGGACAGATCAGGAGGAGGAGACGCATGATCATTCACTCGCCTCTTCTCATCCACATCCATCTGTTATGTCACAAACTCACTTCTCCTGCACAGATTTTAAAGGCACATGGATGATAAATGAAGCCAAGAGCACTGAGAGAAACGACAGCAGGCAACAAACGCTAGTTCAGTGCATGTGCATGTTTGGGTAGTTAGAAGTATTAATGCGATTTCATCTGTATTCTGTGTAAGTTTATGTGTTTACTTGAGAAAAGTGAGTGTGCTGATGCACAACTGATTTAAAATAAATAAATAAATAAATGGATGTACCACGTTTAGCGCAGCTTTAACCCTAAAAGGCCTGACATTTGTAATAGTAGTCCAAAAAAATCCCTTTTATTTCAAATGGAAGCATTGACTGAACCTTTAGACAAAATATTTTTTATGAAAATTTTGCATATGCATTTTATTTGATGTATTTTAATGCATTGGGGTCATATAGTCTGATACAGTGAGAATATGAAGGAAAAACATTTCAATTTTATTCAGAGACTCAAACTCAGCAAAATCTGGTGCAGATGCTGATATTTAAATGATGAAATTCTGATGCTTGTAATGTAAATCAATGAGATCTTTATAACAGTACAGCAGATACTGACATAAAATGATCTACATATCAGTAGTCACTCTATATCTCCAATAATATGTCTCAGTACGATGAGATTGAAATGATCCAAACATATAATGCAATGCAATGCTGATTGAGAGATGAAGAAATAAACACTCCTCAGAAGATGTGAGATGTTCTGGAGGCTTGTGAAGATCATTCCTCCGCTGAGGAACAGTGAAAGTAAAGCTTCTGGAAACAAACGCTCCTCAAAAGATCCTGATGATCAGATTTGAGACGCACTGATTTATCTAGAAAATTATTGATGGAGAATCAAGTAAAGCTGAGCTGCTTCAGTCCAGTAAGAGTTCATCTGGAAATATGACTGCAGTTATTGTAAATTAGCCACAATATTTCAATATAACGAATCCGTGGATGTGTGTGTGAGCACAGACTGTGTGTTATTGTATGTAATCATATATGGATGGATATGAGAGCTTGTACTGAACGCGCTCCAGCAGCATTATGGGCTTTGTTGGTTCGTGCTCTTTATGCAGCAGATGATCCTCTCTAATCAAGCAGCAGACAAATAAAACAAAGACAGGCCGGATTCTAAAGGCTCGTTTAAAGGTCTTTTAATGAGTCCTTGTCCCGACATTTAGAGCGGATATCAGCGCAGGGCATGTTCTGTAAATCAAGGCTCATAAACTTAATAATATGATTGCCGATGATACGAGGAAAGGTCAGCTCACAGCACTGCAGGAGAGACGTGCACACCTCGCCTCTCCTCTCAAACACACTGACAGAAAACGCTTCCAGAACATTTCAACTGTGGAACCCATCTAATTAATAGTTCCAAATGGTTTCCTAAAAATGTTTTACCTTAAAATAAATAAACAGTAGGTTATAAAGTTCAAGAGCTCTGGGACAGAGAAGAGCCATGCTTGAAAAAACTGGTTATTTGTAGCAAAGTTTGCATCAAAGCAGGGTTATTATAGTTACTAAAACTAAACCTGAAAATAAAACCATAAAAAAAAAAATTTTTGCTAACAACTGCTAGTCAACTGAAATAAAATACAATAACACTTAATTATAACATATCAATTATATATATATTAGTGCTGTCAAACAATTAATCGTGATTAATCGCATCCAAAATAAAAGTTTGTTTACATAATATATGTAGGTGTACTGTGTATATTTATGTATATATAAATACACAAACGCATGTATATATTTCAGCAAAATATGTTATTTTTATATATTAAATATATTTATTAATATTATAAATTATAAGAATATAAATATATACTGTACATGTAAATATTTTCAAAATATATACTGTATGTCTATTTATATATAAATAAATATACACAACACACACACAGTAGATAAAAAAAGTCTACACACCCCTGTTAAAATGCCAGGTTTCTGTGATGTAAAAAAATTAGACCAAGATAAATTTCTGAACTTTTTCCACCTTTAATGTAAACTATAACCTGTACAACTCTAAAATAATGTGGTTGCATAAGTGTGCTCACCCTCTTATAACTAAAGGATGTGGCTGTGTTCAGAATTAAGCAATCACATTCAAACTCATTTTAAATAGTCAAGTCACCTTTATTTATATAGCGCTTTTAACAATGCAAATTGCGTCAAAGCAACTGCACAATCTCAAAAGAGAAAAATAGTGTCAAAAATGTAAAATGAAAAGATAAAAAAAAAAGGATTTTCAGTTAAAGGCATTTCATTATTGAATTCAGTGATGTCATCCTCCAGCCCAGTTCAGTTTAAATAGTGTCTTTGCAATCAGGTCGATGATATCGCTGGAAATGAAGTGTCCCCAACTGAGCAAGCCAGAGGCGACAGCGGCAAGGAACCAAAACCACATCAGTGACAGAATGGAGAAAAAAACCTTGGGAGAAACCAGGCTCAGTCGGGGGGCCAGTTCTCCTCTGGCCAAATGAACCAGCAGTTCAATTCCAACTGCAGCAAAGACAGATTGTAAGGGCTCAACTGGTTCCAGTGGTCTTTCCCGATGGCTGTGTAAGTGGTGGGGTCCTCACTGGGGATCGGTCTCTGGCGCTCATCTCGGTGTCCTGGTCTCCGCTGACATTCAGGGCTGTAGAGGTCGTCTCTGGGTCGTCTCTTGATCCACCATCTGATCTGGAAATAGGAGTCAGTACACACCTGCTATCATTTAAAGGGCCTCTGATTAAACCCAAACCATTACCATGATGTTGTGACAATATTACGCCTATCCGTGTTGGAGGAGTCAACCTCCACGATGAATTGCCGTTCGGGGTCTGGGTGTCGTAGGATGGGAGCCGAGGTGAATCAGCTCTTCAGCTCGTCGAATGCCTGACGTGACTCCACAGCAATAGCACTGAAGTTTCTGATGAAACATCTGTAGAAGTTTGCAAATCCCAGGAAATGCTGCAGTTCCTTGACTGTTTGGGGTAATGGCCAATCCAAGAGCACTTTGTCCTTCCTTTCATCCATGGCTACCCCCTCCTGACTGATTGCATATCCCAGAAACGAAGTGCTTGTTTGATGGAACTCACATTTTTCAGCTTTGGCATAAAGTTGGTACTGGATGAGGGGTTTCAAAACAGACCTGACGTGACAAACATGTTCCTCCATGGTGTCAGAGTAGATCAGGATATCGTCGATGTACTATCAAGCATGTCCCGGAAGATTTCACTTATGAAAGATTGGAACATGGACGGACTGTTGGCTAGGACGAAGGGCATAACCAAGTACTCATAGTGCCCACTAGTGGTGGAGAATGCAGTCTTCCATTCGTCACCCTCAACAATGCGAATCAGGTTGTAGGCGTTGCACAGATCTAATCAGGTATAATACTTGGCCCGACGAAAAAGCGGCTGGAACAAGGGGCAGTGGGTACCAAAACTTGATAGTGATGTCATCAAGTCCGCGATAATTGATGCATGGCCACAATCCTCCATCCTTCTTCACAATGAAGAAACCGGCGGACGCAGGTGAAGTTGAGGGTCTAATAAATCCCTTGGCTAGTTCCTCAATTTAGCGCTTCATGGCTTTGGATTCTGGTTGGGACAGAGGGAAGATTCTTCCTTTAGGAGGCGTGGTACCAGGCATAAAATCTATAGCGCAATCGACTGAACGTTGTATGGGAAGTTGAGATGCTTTTTTCTTGCTGAAGGCTTTGGCGAGAACAGTGTACTCAGGAGGCAAGCTTAACTTGTCAGGATCTGGAACAGGGGAGTCGGGGTCGTTACTGTGAATTCGGGAGATTTTAGAGAAACAGCGATCTTAACATATAACATCCCATTGGGTGATTTGGCCCTCTCTCCAAGAGATGTGAGGGTTGTGGGTATGCAGCCAGGGGAGGCCGAGAATGAGTGAGTGCATAACATGAAATCGGATGGTCTTCGAGTGCAGGGTTTCCGATGTGTAGTTTGACTTCTTCGGTAAGTCATAGAACTTTTCCCTCTCCCAGGAGACGTCCGTCTAGCGCCTCCACTGCCAAGGGGGAGTTAGTTTCAGTTTGCATTGTGAAGCAAATTCGTATGAGACAAAAAGTTACTGGCTACCCCAGAGTCTAGCAATGTAGTGGTAATTATTACTTTATCCTGGATAATTAGCTGGACAGGCAACTTAAAACTGAATGCAAAGGTTGTATATTTGGAATTGACACTCACCGACTGACGGTTAGACGAAGGGCGAACCAGGCAGGAGGTTTTCATGCGTCCTGATTGACCACAATAGAGGCACAAATGATTCTGCATGCGACGTTCGCGTTCTTCAGGAGTGAGGTGAGTGAATCCCAGCTGCATGGGTTCGCTTGCTGTGATGTTTCATGGGGATAGTGGGGTGTGGTTCGAGTTGTCGATTTGAATAGCGAGGACAATGAACTCACTCAGGCTTTTCCCCTCGTCCCTGCAGGCCAGTTCGGACTGTAATTCTGGAGTCAATCCTCTACTGAACAAGGAGTTTTAGTGTGTCTTCAACCCAGGTGGTTTGAGCCGTGAGAATGCGTAAGGAGAGAGCATCCTTCCCTGAGAAAGGATTAACAGTTGCTTTCCGGCATTTCCTTTTTCAGTGGAATGTTCGAAAACCTCGCAAAATTGCTGGAGGAACTCCTGAAAGGTGGGTAATGTGGACCAGTCCATCCTCCAGACTGCTGTTGCCCACTCCAACGCTCTCTCGGTGAGTAATGAACAAACGAAAGCTATACAGCTTGATTCTGTGGGTTATAGCGACGGTTGTTGGTTAACGAAGAGTGAACATTGCAGTAGAAAACCCTTGCATGTGGTTGGGGTTCTGTTGAACTTTTCTGGGAATGCGAGTCGAGAGCTGACTGGGAGAGTTGAAGCAGGTGGAGGGTTACTCTGAACTTGAGGTTTGATCGGCAGTGGTGTTGGTCGACGACAAACGGAGGCTCTGCAGTGCTCAGAGAAGCTCCTCGGTTAGGGTTGTGAGTCGATTTAACTGATGTTGATGCAACGCCAACTGGAGCTGCTGGATCGCTGGGTGGAGAAGTCTTCTGTTGCGAGGCATCAGACTGAGTTGGATCCATTTGCAGCTTTTTATTAGAATCAGAGCAATGGAGGCAAGGCAGAGACAGAGTCTGAAGTCAGGCAGCAAATCGGGGCAGGCGGCTAGAATCAGAGTCAATCCGGGTAGGGGTAGGCAGAGAACAATCAGAAAAGGAGAAACAGTCCAAGATCAAAGGTGCAAAAGCAAACACGGGTAATAACGCTCAGAATTGACATCCGAGGGGCAAATCACGACTTTGCAGAGAAGTGGTGTGTGTGAGTGGCTTTTATGTGTGTGCGTAAATGAGGTGCAGGTGTGAAGTGCAATCAGTCCCAGGTAAGAGGCATGATGGGCGTTTGAGTTCAACTGGAAATTACTACTATTCGGGAGATGAATCCCTCTGATGGTGCGAAGGAGGCGGTACGGGAGGTCTGGGCTATGCTGTAGGGTGGTAGAAAAAATATTTTTTTGCAAAAACACATTTTAAGTTTCCCAAAAAGCATGTGTGATGAAACCAAGGTTGAACTTTTTGGTCATAATTCTAAAAGGTATGTTTGGCGCAAAAACAACACTGCACATCACCAAAGGAACACCATACCTACAGTGAAACATTGTGGTGGCAGCATCACGCTTTGGGGCTGTTTTTCTTCAGCTGGAACTGGGGACTTAGTCAAGGTGGAGGGAATTATGGACAGTTTCAAATACCAGTCAATATTGGTACAAAACCTTCAGGCTTCTGCTAGAAAGCTGAAGATGAAGAGGAGCTTCATCTTTCAGCACAACAACAACCCAAAGCATACATCAAAATCAACAAAAGAATGGCTTCACCAGAGAAGATTGCAGTTTTGGAATGGCCCAGCCAGAGCCCAGACCTGAATCCCATTGAAAATCTGTGGGGTGATCTGAGCAGGGCTGTGCACAGGAGATGTCCTCGCAATCTGACAGATTTTGAGCATTTTCTTCAAAGAAGAGTGGGCAAATATTGCTAAATCAAGATGTGCCATGCTGATAGACTCATACCCAAAGAGTTGTGTAATAAAATCAAAATGTTTGCTTCAACAAAATGATGTTTGATTAACAAGGTTTGGGAGGAGCACGATCAAATAATCAGTCTGGCCCAGGTGGAGCTCGTCGGCTAATCACCTGAACAAGCACATCAGGTGTATATATACAGCCAACTCACCTCTGTTCTATGACGGTTTTCCAGCATCACACCTCCACCCCAACTCCTCAATCTTAATCTAATTTCATCCCATTCTTAGGATGAGGGGAGTTCTCTGGGTTTGGGCTCTATCCTGAGCTCGGAGCCCTCCCTCTGGACAGAACGCCAAATATACTTACTAATCATATTATATGTTAGTGTGAACTCGTGAAGTATTAGTTTAAGGGTGTGCACACTTATGCAACCACATTATTTTAGTTTTTTATTTTTACTCCCCCTTTCCTAAAAAAAATCAGTTTGTTTTTTAATTAAGTTGTACAGGTTATAATTTACATTAAAGGTGGAAAAAGTTCAGAAATTATGTATCTTGGTCTCATTTTTTTACATCACAGAAACTTGGCATTTTAACAGGGGTGTGTAGACTTTTTATATCCACTGTGTGTGTATATGTAATGAAAAACTATAGACACATATGAAATGTGAAATATATGAAATATAAATGTGATAAAACAACAAAACTTTAACAAAATTTTAAACTTAAAAAAAAAAATTTACATTTTAATTTTCTTTAACTTGTACTAAAATCACTAAAACTTAAATAAAAATAAATAAAAACTATATAGGCATACATAAAACTACAAAAAAAATACTAAAACTTGAAATAATTCAAATGAAAATGGAAAATATTCAAATGAAATCTCAAAATAATAAAAACTATAATAATATCTCAAAGATACTAATATAGTACACCATTAAAGTAATGTTTGCCATTCGTTTCCCACAGGGCTTTGCTGTTTTTGCTAAACAAATTATAAAAATATTAAATATATTTCACAAAGATAAAAACAAAGACCACAAACTAGTAGTTGCCCCATTTGCAACAGCCTTAAATTATTATTATTTTCTTTAAAGAATAAAATAATTAAAAAGAAGCAAGTGAAGTGCTGCTTTTAAATAAATGACACCATACATCAACAAAAACCTTCATGACTAGACCTACATAATGGACTTGCAGCATTAATGGACGACTTTAAGTGCTTTTTGTCATTTCTGAAGCTTCACAGACATCGTCACTGTCACTGTATGGAGAAATAAAAAGCTCTGTAAAGATTCCTTAACATTTTCCCTTTTGACAAAAAATAAAAACAAAACACAGCATGCAGGTTTAAAACGACTCTAAATAATGGCAGAATTTTCATTTGTGTGAGCGAACGGCTCCTTCAAAGACCGGCCGTGTATCGTGTCCTGGGTTTATTTATGTCATTTTTGTTGCTGTTTGGCCCTGATTGCAGAAACTGGATCTTTTTGTTTGATATTTCTTGATTTACTAAGTTAATAAATCTAGGCCCAATCAATCAGCACGGCCACAGTTTGCTATCCATTTGAGTCTTGAATGTTACCACAGATGGAGTCGTTCTGAAACCTAAATATTTTGGCAGTGAAAGCTAAAAAATGGTATTTCTGATTGCAGTGTTCTGCTAATGTCCTGTCTCTGGTCACTGAGCCAGTTTACAGTAGTTTTAGTCTTAGTCCTGCCTCAAATGTCCTTTTTAGATTTGTTCATATTTAGTCAACCTGTCCTGTTTTTGTTTAGTCAGGTGTTAGTTGACTACAAGTCTGGGAATTTGAGTCTAGTTTTAGTCAATTAAAATGTAGTCATGCTGCATAATGCTTAAACAAATATTTAACAATTATTTTGCTCAAAATTATCATCTGGTTTCCTGATTTATTAGATACAAATGATATTACATGTATTATATGTAATACAGAAATACAAACACATTCTACATTATGAGAGTCAAAACATGTGCGAATAGTTGCCAGGTTGTGAAGATAAATTAAACACTGGCCAGATAATGTGTCTTTTTTTCAGGGAGAGGCTCTGATGGGGGAATTTAAACTCTTGAAATCTGGCAACCCAAGCATGAAACCTCATGGAGGTCTAGTCTGGAAAACAGAGAAATTCTGGATTCCAGAGTTTTAATTTAAGCTACAGTCTCGTCTTTTTTTTGTCAATGATATTGCATATTGATATAATCACAGTTAGTGTTTAATGATGTCACTCTCATCACGTCTTAGTCATGGAAAAATGTTGCCAACAAATATTTTTCGTCATAGTTTTTGTTAACAAAGTGACCACTAGCATTCAGTATATTCCTGTTAATAATAAAAATAAAAGTGCTTAAAAGCTTCACAGCGATGCCACAGAAGAACCATTTATGGTTCCACAAAGAACCATTCATTCAAAGAACCATCTCTTCCTTACCTTTTTATAATCTGAAGAACCTTTGTACGCCACAAAGAAGCTTTTGTGAAACAGAAAGGTTCTTCAGATGTTAAAGGTTCATTTAGACAAAAAGGTTCTTCTATGGCATTGTGAAGCACCTTTATTTTTAAGAGTGAAAATACCATTTCAGTCTCTCTACTTAATTTCACATTTATTTCAATGTGTTACTTGCCATTTCTTTGTAGTCATTTGTGAATTTTTTTCAGTGTAACAAGCAAACGGAGGTCATTTCAAACTGCTGGAGAACAAATGCCATCACTTCAGAGTCACACTTGTTAATTAGCATTGGAAAATAATCATAAATCGGCAGTTTCATAAATATGAATGTCAAATAAACTCACCCGCAAGAGAGGACGTGTTCTCGCTCATGTATTTTCCGAATTCATTTTCTCAGTGATCTCTGCTCAACTCCCCAAGAGCGGCACGTTATGGACTAAATCAATCAAAGGCCTGACTTCATTAATTGCGCAGAGGACCCGGGGCACGTTGTAAGTGGGGTTACTCGTCAGCCTGGAGCCGTGATGGAGGACGGGCCGAGCCTGAGAGGGCCAATTTGTGTGTCAAAGCCTGCAGCAGGACAAGAGCGCACTTAATGCAGATCACTGGAAATGCATCATTATATGCACCATTTACCAGATGCCCATTTAACATGCAATAATTAGATCAGTGGTCTTGAGAAAGGAGGGGGGCTGTATAATGGGGTCCCCTGCCATAACATTAACCGCACCCTGGGGTTGTCAAAATTATTATTTGGAGGGTCTCATTCTTTTGAGTGCTTCGGAACGCGAAAGCAATGCTTTTGTGTCGTTCCGCCATTCTTTTGCTCCCCGTTTCTCCATTATTCTTTCAGTCTGAGCGCATCCGGGCGGTGAGCAATGTTATTCGGGTAGTTACCCTAAAAGATGATGCAGCCTGTGTACATCCACCAAATTACACTTCCATTCACATGCTGCACTCAGGGCCGCAGACATGAAAGAAAACATCATTTCTTATTGTGATGGAGCCGTCTTTGTGGCGTTTGCCAGCCTCGTTCCTGCTTTTAAGATAAAACCAATAATGAGAAAATCGGAGTGCTTAGAGTTGTAGCCGTCCTCTTAGACAGACAGATTAACAAACGCTGTTTTATCAGAGCACTCCCAACAATTGGACGACACGCTCGCTTTTTCAGCCGTACATACGGCGATCTGTCACGGACGATGGGAACGCATTTGTTCTGCTGCTATGATATACGACATCAAAATTAATCACTAAACATTATTCCATTATTGTAATCTGTTTAAACGATTTCCCCCTCGTCTGAGTAATTACGAGCCAGATTTTTTTCAAATAGCATAAGAGTTGAGTACAGCAATGATCAAACATGAGTTGTGACTGACAAAACAATGCTAAGCGATGTAATCGTGCATATTCAATAAAGCTAAATAAATACACTTACAAACATTTAAAAGTTAAAAGCAAGATAAACACTTCCTTTCAATTGCAATGTTTTGTTTCTGACATCAAAAGTTGAGTGCCCTCCACATTATTCTGGTGTAAATTTATCTGCCACTTGGTAGGTGCTCTACAAATTAGATGCCAACATGTATAGGCAGTGTGACATGCATTAACATAAAAAAAGTTACACTGAATTTGAATTTGGGCAGCAAACAGAGCAATAGAACAACAGAAAGAAAGAACAATAGATAGATAGAACAATATATCAAAGAACAGGTAGAGTGATGGAACGATAGAGTGACAGGGTGATAGATAAAGTGATGGAGAAATTGAGACAGAGCGACAGATAGAGCAACAGAACAAGAGAAAAAGTGATGGAACAGTAGCGCGACAGAGTGATAGAGCAGAATGACAGAGACAGAGCAACAGATAGAGCATCGAAACAACAGAAAAAGCAATGGAACGGTAGAGCGACAGAATGATAGAGACAGTGATAGATAGAGAGATGGAATGACAGACAGAGCAACAGATAGAGTGATGGAACGATAGAGCGTTAGATCAAGAAACAGCACGATTAACAAGTGATGGAACAGTAGAGCGACAGAACGACAGAGTGATAGAGTGGAGAACAACAGACAGAATGACATAACGATACTTATTGGAACGGTAGAGCGATAGAATGATAGAGACAGAACGATAAATAGAGCTATGGCACAGAGACAGAGCGACAGAACAAAACAGACAGAGTGGTACATAGAGCGACAAACAATGGATAGAGCAACAGAATGATTATAATATAACAATAGAGACAGAGCTGCAGATAGAGCAACAGAACAATAGATAAAACAATGAAATGGTAGTGCGACAAAGCGATACAGACAGAGTGATAATATAGATAGGGCAACGATAAAAAAATTGATGGAACAGTAGAGACAGAACGACAGAGACAGAGCGGTGAATGAGAAAGAGAGCAACAGAACAATAGATAAAGCAATGGAACGGTAGAGTGACAGAATGATAGAAACAGTGATAGATAGAGTGATGAAACAATAGAACGACAGAATAATACAGCAACAGAGTGATAGATAAAGTGATGGAACCATAGAGCGTCAGAGTGATAGAACTAAGGAAAAACAGAGCGACAGGGCGATAAATAACAGATCTATCTATCTAGAACAACAGCAGATAAGCTCAATGGAGGCTAACAGCTGTTAGCTGCTTTCTGCGTTAGCCGCCTTCTGCAGCGCTTTATGGAGATCCTAATGGAGTAATTTATGGAAGAAATAAAAATGTAACAGGTCATCAGCATTCTTCTTTCCTCCTTCGGCGGGATGCGTGACGGCGCGCGCACTTCAGAGTCGTTAAACCCAACAGCCTCGGGAATGCTGGGAAGAAATAAACACGCATGGGGGTTAATGGATCTCAAGGCAATCACATGGTGCCTATATAATGCTGAATCCGCTTATAGATTGCATAATGTGATTGTTGGGATGTTTGATGGAGGAACGGATGTCGCGGGCCGTCAACGCAATGCAAAAACCAATGCAAGGAGTCGCTCAGGTAAAGCTATTACGATCTGCCTTCCATCTGTTCAGGAGCCATAAAATCACACTAAACCTGATATAATTTCACAGTCTTACAGCCCATAGAGAGCGTCACGCTTCACCATTTACATCGCATATAATCCAGCTGCCTTCCAGATGAAAACTGACTAGAGATGGGGACTTAATTGAAGGAAACGTTTCCAGCCGTCAGAAAATAAGAGCCAATGAGGATTTGTGTTGTTCTTTTGCATCAAAGCTCATTTACAGTCATTTACAGTGAATGAAAGAGCCTTTTATGAGACGTTAATGTTTATGTGTGTTTGATAGCTTGACGCAATGCTGATGAGAAACACACAATCACTTGTTTCTGTACATTAATATCACAGATATGCAAGAGGAGAATGTTATTGCCAAGATTGTGCTCTTTCATCTCTGAGACAAATACTGATATATTATTGGAGTTTTTATTAATATTTTAAATTGCTTTTTATTTTTAGATTTTTTTATTTAGTTAGTTTTAGTAATTGTGTTATGTTTCTGTTTTTTTATGTTTATACAGCTTTATTAATTTTTCAAGTTAAGTCAACAACTTAAGCTGAAAATTGAGAAATGTTGCCATGTTTTACATTTTTTTATTTCAGTTACTGTATATTATATTTTATTTCACATTTCTTTCTTTTTTTAATGGTTTTAATGGAAAGTTATTTCTCAGATGATGCTCTTTCGTCTCTGAGACCAACAGTGATATTTTAGTATCACTAATATACAGTACTATTATAATTTTGATTGATATTTGTAATTTATTAATTTATTTATTTTATACTTAAATTTTTGTTAAAGTTTTCATAATTTTGTGGGGGGTTTCCATGTTTATTTTTTATTATGTGTATAAAATTAGTATTAATTTTAATTCTAGTTTGATTTTAGTACAAGTTAAACTGAAAAATGACAAATATTACCTTGGCAACTAACATTTATCTTAAGCAACAGTTTTTAATGGTTTCATTATAGTAGAAAACAAAATATTGAGTATTATTCTCTATATAATGTGGTTACAGACATTACTGAGATCTCTTCTGAACTCTACAGGAGACACATCTGAGACGACTGGAGTCTTAATCTCAGGAGAAACATCTGAGAAGAAGGAGGCTCAAGAAAAACAGAGAAATGACAGAGATCTCCTGTGTGGCGTTGGGTTATTGTGAAAGCGGTTGTGTTCATGTCAGATGTATAGATCAGCTCTCTTCCTAGTTCCTCTGGCTCTGGAATGGCAGGCTGTGATTGGCTGTTGGCTGTTTAGTGTGTTTAGCTTTGCAGATAAAATTAAACTGGCCGTGACATGATTAATGGAGGCAATTTCGCTCAGCAGTCACACAGCCATATTCAGTGGCAGCCAGCGTGTGTTTCACTGTCTGTCTCTGTGTGTGTGTGTGTGTGTGTGTGATGACAGAATGTGGATGTGCGGATGGCACAATGTCTGTTGTGTTTGGAGGCAGTGTACATACATTAACAGAAATCACAAATGAGATTTAATATCACACTTTTTCCCTGGAGATGGTAATCAGATTTAATTTGCTTCTCATATATATATATATATATATAAAAAAGTAAAACAGCTTCATTAAGAGTTTCAGAAGAGATATTGATGTCAAAAATGTTTTCATATTCACAAAGACACTACACTGCAAAATAAAAAAGAAATTAAAAATATTATTTTTTAGTCAGTATCTCTTGTTTTCCAGTACAATTATCTAAATATTCAGAAGCAAAATTACTTGGGAAATTAAATTCTACTTCCTGAAACATTTATCAAAATTAAACAATCTTACTTTGACGTTTATTTTTCTAAAACAAAAAAAATTATCTTTATAAATGAGAGTTTTAAGAGTTATTTTTTATTTATTTATTTTTCAGAAAGTACATATATGTTTCTAAAGTAAATCTGTATTTAATGGTTTCAGTAAATCTTGATTTAAGGTTTAGATACACCGCAAAAAATATTTTCTTCATATTTTTGTCTTCTTTTCTAGTACAAATCAAGATACATTTACTTGAGAAGCAAAACAACATAAGATATTAAGTCTGATTTGTGAAATATCTATCAAAATTAAGAGAGTTTATATTAAAACAGAAAAGAATATCTGTCAATGGGGTCAGAAAAAGAAACAAGATTATTTTTGACCCCACTGATTTTTCTTGTTTTAAGAATGAATGAATGAACAAATAAACAAATAAATTACTGATAATAAATGCCATTTTGCTTCTAAAGTAAATGTATCTTGATTTAATTTGTATTGCAAAACAAAACAAGTAGTAAGAAAATCATTTTTTGCGGTGTATATTCAATTATCTCAATAGGAACTCTAATATTTGTCATCAATGATCTGAGCTGCTCACAACTAACAGCTCTATTGTTACTGTCTGACAACTAGTCAATAGCAGTTATCATGCAGTGCCAAAACTAAATGCTGTCTACTGTTTATTATCCTGAGACTAACAAAGTTGATATTTCATTGATATTTCAAACATCTTAACAATAACATTCTCTGGGTTACATCAAAACAAACTCTCAACAGATTATCATAAACATGAGCTACATAAAATATGGACTCTTATGAAAGAATTCATTTCCTTCTCTTATTATTGACTGTGATATGAAACATTTAGCTGATGGCAATGAGACAACAGCAGCGCGAGATCACGAGGGATTCCCATTTAATTACATATTAATGATTGATAAGCTAAAATAACCTCTGCTGTTGATGTACGACTGGACAAAGGAGGATATTGACAAAGCGTCAGCCGTCAGAAACTCAAGGTCAGCCGTCAATCACCTCAGCAAACGAGACTTCAGTCTGAAGAAAATAACCTGAGTTTCTCTCTTAACAAACAATCACATTCAGTGTTTCATCACTTCAAACGCTCGTTAGATATTTATTCTGCAAAAAAACATGTTTTCAGGAATAACAGCCATGAGCAAGAGAGAAATTAATTATTATCAACAAAAATGCCAGCATCGTCTTGCACTGTCAGCATGAATTATTAACACACTGTCTCTGTGTAGATTTAACATGATTCAAGGAAAAGTGGCTTCCTTTGAGTGAATAAAGCCTTTCTGCTTTTATTGGAGGAGAAGCTCCTGAAACACAAAGCCGGTCCGGTTTGATTAGATTCATCTGTCCATCAGGTTTGGACGGGACCGCTGGAGAACAGAGGACGTGATGGACGTATTTCCTTTCAGGAGAGACGTCTGTCTGCCTGTCACTTCCTGTTCTTCAGTGAGGAGCTGCGTCCACGGCTCTGACAGATCCCAACTCATTTAACTGAGAGGATTGATCGGGCCGGACTAAAGTAAGATGTACAATGAGGATCAGATAAAGAATCAAACTGCAAAGAATTCATCAGAAAGAATTAATCTCATAAAGACATCAGAGAAACGACCCTCAACCCTGAACTCAACCAGAGACAACTGAACTCACAAACCGACAAAAAACCAGGAACATCCATCTTCATTTCATGCTGACTTCAGTCCAATAAACTAGATCACCCCCACAAAAATAATAAAATTATTTCATAATAATAATACTAATAATAATTTTATTGGATTGAGCTTTTTTTGAGGGGTGCAATGTGTATGAACGGCATGTTTTGCATGATGTGTTATTGTTTCCATAGAATTCTGTAGAATTTTCTGCTGTTGTACATGAAACTACAACAATGGAGTTACTGAGATCTTGTCAAACTGACGATGTTTGTTATTTGTTTTTATATCTCCTAAAATAAAGAGATTTTTAGAGTGCACACCTTGAGAAACGCTGGATTGAGCTGAGAAATATATATATATATATATAGTAAAATAATAATCGTGGTTTATATAATAATAATAATAATAATAATAATGTTATTTATTATAGTTTATTTATTTTTGGGTTTTATTTATTGTGTTTATTTCTGTTAGCTATAATGCCTAATCGTTATATTTAAATCACGTTTCTGATCTCTTGTCTAATAATTTAAAACCACTGTTCGTCTTTAAGCATTATTCATTAAAATTAATATTAGATTAAACTAAAAACATACAGTACACTGTACTATATATTAAAATAAATGTATATTAAAATACAATATTATAAAATATTAATATTGTGAAATATAATATTCATATAATGTTACCTTATTAATTTATAATATTAAAATTCGATATTTTAAAATATGCATGAATATGTCTGAATGATAAAATATTTTCAGATTTTTTTTTCATTTTCCTGTTTGTGGGCTGTTTTTAGCCATTATTGAATTAAAAAAATAAAGTGTATAATATCATAAAACAATATTAGTATTGTTATGCAATTAAAATTATTATTATTTTACATTTAATCCATCTTTCTGGTCTCCTGTCTAATAATTTAGATTAGAGTTAGATTATATTAATATAAAAAAGTACAATAATATTAAAATACAATATATCAACAATTTTAGAATATTAATATTGTAATGTGTAATAATATAATTAATTTATAAAATGTATGAATATGCATGGATGATACAATATTTCCAGCATTACATTTATTTCTGCTCTCTGTTTTAACCATTATTAATTTAAATAAAAAGGATATACAATTAATATTATAATTAATTCATATTAGCGAGTCTATTTTTATACAAATGAATGAATAGTGTAATATTTTCAACTGAATTTTATTTTACTCTGGCAGGAACATATTCTGTTTGTTGCATCCTGATTATAAGCTCCATAATCATGTCTGACGCAACACAAACCCATCAGGTGAGATGATCTAGTTTGCTGTCTTTGAAATCAGTGTGCAGAAGGAGGAGGCGCTATCACAACATCTGTGCTCCTCCACGAGTCTGCCTCCTCCCAGCGAGAGCCACACCACAACAAGACCAGGAAACCCGAGCCAGAATCAAAGCGAAGGGAGCTGGCAGCAGAGCAGCCGTTTATCAGACCAGATAAAGGTCATTTCACTGGCCGCCGGACGCCCCAAACACGGCAGGGGGGCAAACCGTGCATCAGATGCTGCTGTGCGATAGAAGCCGACCTCAATATTTACTGCGACTAACGATTCACCAAAAACAAACAGCAGACATTAATGCAGGCTGAATCAAAAGATAAACATAAAACCAAAATCACAGTACGGCTTCATGCAATTATCAAATCTCAAAGGCTGGGATTTCATTTAAAGTAGTCATGAACTGAGAAACCAAAATTCCCTTGATCTTTTGACATATAATAGGTCACTGTTCTATAAAAACATCCTGTAAGTCTCAAAACTCAAAACTTTCTCAGCTTATATTGAAGGTAGCCAAAACCACAGCTTGTGGAATGTTCTACTCTATGATGTAATAGTGTGGATAAGCACCGCCTCCGCAGAAGGTGGTCAACAGCACTGCCTGTTTAGTCCCACCCACCGATTCTACATCACTGTCTGATTAGCCCTGCCCAATGATTCTACATCACTGCCTGTTTCTCCCCGCCCACCGATTTTACAGCACTGCCTGTTTAGCTCCACCCACCAATTCTACATCACTCTGTTTAGCCCTGCCCACCGATTTTACAGCACTGCCTGTTTAGCTCCACCCACCAATTCTACATCACTGCCTGTTTCTCCCCGCCCACCGATTTTACAGCACTGCCTGTTTAGCTCCACCCACCAATTCTACATCACTCTGTTTATCCCTGCCCACCGATTTTACAGCACTGCCTGTTTAGCTCCACCCACCAATTCTACATCACTCTGTTTAGCCCTGCCCACCGATTTTACAGCACTGCCTGTTTAGCTCCACCCACCAATTCTACATCACTCTGTTTAGCCCCGCCCACCGATTCTACATCACTGCCTGTTTAGCCCCGCCCACTGTTTCAAGCATATCGTGTAACCCAGCAGGACCACAACGTCAAAAGACGTTGATATTTGGTTAAATTTCGACGTCAGGTGACCAAAATTCAATGTAAATTCAACGTCTAATGTCAATGTTAAATTGATGTCCAATACTGACGTCAGCTGACATTGATATTTTGTTGTTTTTAGGTTGTGTAACCAAAATCCAACGTTAAGTCAACGTCAAATTGACGTCAAATACTGACATCAACCCCATTTTCATTTTCAACCAAAATGCAACGTCTGTCCGACATCATGTCCAATGTCAACCTGACTTTATATAGAGGTCCGGTGCCTGCTGGGAAATAACAAGAGGCAAACACGCAGGTCTACGCAGAAACCAAACGATAAAGATGCTCTGAAGATAATAAGATGCTGTTCAGTGCCAAGCTGTGGAAAAACAGTCTTTCATTGCCTTCCTTCTGATCCCAGCATTAGGAAAGAGTGAATGAACTTTATTTTAATGAAGATCCAGACCACGTCAGTAACAACTTGGACTTTTGTTCATTTCATTTTACAGCAGATTGATTTACAAACAAGACACAATTTGATGTGGGATTTTCAGAAAGAGTAAAACTAAAAGACGATGCTATGGTGAAAATATTGGATCTGACAGTAATGTCGCAACACAAGTGTGAGTAACTGATTTCATTACGTCATCACTATTGCTTTGTCAGCTAAACAGATCGTTTGATATGCATTGAGTTATTTATCTTGACCTAAATCACCGCGGCGTCCATCTGTGAGGAATGTACATGGAGTAAATGTATATTTACTCCATGTAAATATCACCATATCAATAAGCTATTCATAATTTTTCTCTACCTCATACTGCTGCTATTCAAATACCCTGTACAACTTTTTGCACATTATTTTTGCACATTCCTCTTATTACTATTTAAGTCAACAACATACTGACCTGCACATTTATATTATATTTTTTATCTTATTTTATTTTATTCTTTTATGTTTTGTACTTCTCCTTCTTAATATTTGTATCTATATAATTGCACTGTCCTTGGAGCGGACCTGACCTACATTTCACTGCTGGTTATACCCTGTATAATTGTGTATGTGACGAATAAAACTCTTGAATCTTGAATCTTGAATGTACACTGTCAAACATAAACAGCTGTTAGCCAATCACAGCAGTGGGCGTTTACTTCCGAGTCTACAATCCGCCACACCTATTCAAAACAGGAAATAGCTTATTATGCTAATAATAGCTAATTATGTTTTTTGACGTAAAAATCTTGATAACATTAAAAGTGGCCCTTAGAGAATAGTACAAAATAAAAAACAGGCAGTTCATGACCCCTTTAATAAATATCTGCAGTGTGTTCCTTTACACGTCAGCAGCTCATGATGTTTTCAGCGTCTCAGTTCACAGTAAATGATCCACATCTGCATCTGCTCACATTTAGGAACAAAACATGTCAAACATCTTCGTTTGTTAGCATCAAAATAAGATTAAGCAAAATAAGCACAGAACATGGCAAGTTAGAAATAAACGTTTGACGATTTAACATTGGAAAATGAAGAAAATAAAACTGCCATAAAAAATACTATTGTAATTTTACAGTTGAATTGTCAAATAAAATATTTATATTTTTTTAGAATGCTATTGTAGAAATTTAGTTTTTTAGTAATAATAATAATAATAATAATACATCTTATAATTCAATGTTTTAACATATGAAGAGTTCATTTGCAAAAACAGATAACTCCGTTTTTAACCATTTTCAAAAATCATATTTTTTCATTGTGCATTCCAGTTAATCTCAATCAAACTGCAGTTGGGTTATTTTGATTAAGTAAAAATAACTAACAAATACAGCTAACTACCACAATTAAACATGTTTTTGCAAATAAATATTTTTCTTTAATAATAATTATTTTCATATCTTCATATTTTATTATATATTATTAGACAAATTGTGCATTACTATGCTTTTATTTAGTACAATTATTTAGCAATAATAATAATTTCTTAGCTTTACTGATATTTAATCAGAAAGTTTTTGCCAAATTGTGCAGCCCTACAAAAACAAGCACGTGAAACCTGGAATAAATTGTTTTGTTTTAAGATAAAGAAATCATTATAATTACTACTTCTACTATTATTATAACCTTCTAGCCATGTTGATATATAACCACAACATTTTGGCCAAACTGTGCAGCCCTAAAAATAAAAAAGTTTTAAATATATGGTAATAGTACTGTAATTCTAATTATTTTTATATATAATTTTTTTTGACAGTTAAATATTACAATAATAGTTCTTATTTTTCTTATTTATTTATTTATTTTAATTTTATATTATATTTAGTAACACTACTACTACTACTATCATTATTATTAATAATAATAAATAAATAATTATATATCAGTATGGCTATATTATTATTATCACAATTTTTGGCCAAATTGTGCAGCCCTACAAACAAGTACAGAACATATCAAGACAAATCACAATTCATGTTTCCCCCAAACTGTGCAGCTCTAAGAATGAGCATTGTGCAGAATCCACACAGTATTGACTTGATTCAACAACAGCGTGACGCAGCAGAGCGGGTCAGAACGGGCCCGTCCCTTTGGAGGGCCACATTATCTAAATCAGCTCCATTAACCCGTGTGGTCCGGAGCGGCCCGCTGACGGAAGCAAACTGACAGTTGCACAGCTGCAAATGATCGGCGTGAAGCCACTGCAGCGCTCTCGTCCTTTTCTGATTTACATACAAATTGATCTTAAGGTAAATCAGTTGTCATTTTTCTGCAGGTCACAAGGAACATGGAGAGATAATGAAACGGAGCCGTTGAGTGGAACGGGGCCGCCCAGATGGGGCTCTTCTGTTAATGTACTCCCTAAAGCCATCAGACGCACAAACACACTCCAGAGCCGGAGTTTAAACGCTATACATAATAATTTAACTATGTTTTCCATACAAAAATACTAAAACTAATTTTATTAAATAAAATCAAATATATAAATGAAATGAAATAAAATAAACAATTTTCCCATTTAGTCTTTTTTAAAAATGTTTCATGTAAAATTTCTGAATAAAACCATTCAGACTTCATCCAAACTTCACTTAAATGTGAAACTAAAATTAAAATTGGAAAATTAAATGACAAAGTACAAAAATGAGACGCAAACTGAGTCAAAGCAGCTCTGATTTACACACAATCTTCAACTTACTGCAACTTTACCATGATTTTACTGCCGCTGCACAAACACTGACACTAGTTACTCTCTAGTTACTAAAATAAAATGCATAAAATTAATATTTAATAAATATATCTATTCTAATATGTTGAATATTAGATTAATGTACAAAGTATAGTATTGTAATTTAATAATAAATACAATATGAAATTGTCATAATTAATATTTTAAAATATATAACATTAAATTATAAAATTAAAAATTATTCTAAAATAGCCCCCAAAATGTAAATTTAGCAAAATGTAAAGTTGAATGAGTTATGAAATGTTTTCAGATTTCTCTTTTACTCTATGCCATTTTTTTATTTTCGATTTTTATAAACCTCAAGTAAATTAAGATTAAAATTAAAATCTGGAATTGCATTTATAGACTGTTCAGCCTTGCATCTATCTATCCTCTAGACGTCTTCACATTGCAAAGATTGACAAAGCCGTACAAAAACAGACACTAACGAATGCTGCACAAACACTGATATTGTTTTGTCTGGACATGCATATCTAGTCATTAAAATAAAAAGCATGAAATTAATATTTATTGATTAATATATTCATATACTCCAGATTCTGTCAAACACAATTTGGCTTCAGCAGGCGAGTGACAGACGGATGATGTGTGTCTGGAATCTGACTCTATTTCAGCTCCATCTAAATTCACGACACCTGAATAGATGGAGTAAATGTTGACTGTAATTAATGAAGCGAGGCTCCGCCCACCGCAGACTGACAGAAGCTCGTCAAGGGCCCCCGGGGGCGGAGCCTCGGGACGAATGAATCGGATAATCAGATTTAAATAATGAAATATTAAATTAATAAATCAAATTCCATTTATTACATTCGTTTTTATATATCCATCTACTATGTATCATATATAGCTCTCTCTCTCTATATAAATATATATATAATTATTTTATTATTATTATTTAGTCATTTAGCAGACCCTTTTATCCAAAGCGACTTACAAATGAGGACAACAGAAGCAATCAATTGTAGTATTAAAACAACTAAAAACAGATCCAAAACTAAAAGCAAAATAAAGAAATGTTATAAAAATGACAAGTGCATACAACAAAATTTCAAAACTTAACATTTAAATGAAAAATAAAAAATAAAGCTAAAAACAATTAAAATATTAAAGAACAAAAGGTATGAGTATAATAATGACTCTAACACTAAATAAAAAAAAACACCAACAACTCATATATATATATATATATATATGTATATGTACAACCACACACACATATATATATTATTTCATTTCCATTTAGTTTGTTGAAGTATTAAAATAACTCAAATTAAATAAAACTAAAACTTATTAAAAGACATAATAAATTCAGACATTATTTAACTTAAATTAAAATAGATAACGAATACAAATCAAACGACAGTATAGTTTATCAGTAATACTTAAAAATATCACTGCTAAACACACATGCTGAAAACAACAACTTACACACAGTAAGAAATGGTTATAAAAACTGAAACAGAAGTGAAACAAGAAGAAGAAAAGAGGAGAAATAATATATGTATATATAGGCTATATAAAACTGTATCTAATTATTTTAATATTTGATTTTAATGTCTCTATAGTTTTCATTATTTTTATTTCAGATTTAGCTTTAGTAATTTTAGCACAAATGAAAATAAGAAATGATCTTGTCATGGTTATGGACTTTTGTTTCTTCATTTAGTCTGTTTTGGCTCTTGTTGTTCATTTGCTCATTAGTTGATTATGAGTTAATCACCGTCACCTGTCCGCCCCTCATTAGTTGCACTTATTAAGCGCCCCATTCAGTTCATTTATTGTCTGGTATTATTTGTCGTTTGAAGGTTGTGTTGGAAGTCACCAGTTCTGCTTTAGAATAAACCACTGTTTGAATTCATCTTCTTATGTTCATCACGTATTGTGTGACATATCTGAAATACGTTTATGCTTTTTCATACTTTATATTTTTACGAAAATTTTATAAGTTACGAAAAAATACAATGTTTTCTAAACGCTATATTTATGCTTTAATTAAATTATGCTCAAATTGCATGTTTCTATGAGACTCATTGACTAGATATGCAGAAAGTAATTTTCTCTATCATTATGGTTTAATAACCTGATTCTAGCACACACGCTGTATATTCAGCTGTAACGCGTCTATCGCATCAGCTCCACTGACTCCAGATGCTCAAGCCATTGTTTTCTGTTCACTATCAAACGCCAATCATTCAGCTTATCTATAATTATAACCGTGTTCTCTGTAATTAAATCATTCTGAAAGCTCTATTCATATTACTGAACACTAGTGGATGAAAAACACTACATCTGCTGCACATCTCAACTCTCTGTGCCAAGAAAAGCCCCCAAAAAGCTGATGTTTATTAGCATTACATCTCAGAGAAATGGTCTGCTTTAATTGGTGGGATGATCCACGGGTCGAAGTGAGCGGCGGAAGCAGTATAAACCAGACAAATGAGACACGACCACTGTAACAGCAGCCCATGCCATTATAAAGATCAAAAACACTGAAGGTGTCAGAGAAAGTATAAATACTGCCAGTGTTTCACACACACACACACACACTCACAGGAGACTTTGTGCATTTTTAGATTTTCAAAAAAACACCATTTAGTATGTTTTTTAAGCCTTTTGAATTACGGGGACATAGGCAGTGTCCTCATAAACCACCTTCATATTGTAATACCTCTGTCATACCCATGTCATTATACACATTTGTGTCCTCATAAACACACACACACACCGTTTACAGGACTCTGTGATACTATCAGACCAGACTCCAGTCAATGTGAGTCCAGATGGGTCAGAGTCGAGATGTGCTGCAGAAACAAGTACAGCGGTCAGTTATCACAAACATGTTAGCATGACTAACTTTATCTACATCAACAGAAGATATTAGAGCTGGGAAACATCCAAAAGTACAGATTACATGATGAACCTATTAAACTTGCAGCTACACTACAAGCTATTAACAAACTGTAGTTAACTGCATTGGAGCAATTTAATATGGCAATAATTTTATCAAATATAGTATCATGACATAATTTTTTTTAAAGTATGTTAATAAATTTGCTGTTGTATTTTATAACATATTTCTTTAAATAGTATTTTAAATGATCAAAAACAGTTAAAGATATTTAACTATATTTTATATATGTACTGTACATACACAAACACCCACACACATATACATTACATAATTTAACTATTTAAATTTTCTAAAATTTTCTATTTTCTAAATATAATCATACCGTTTTTACAATCATGGCAGTATTTTTTTATATTTATATATATTTATTTTTTATTTTTTAATAGTATCATTTAAATGAGCCAAAAATATGGTGACAAACAGCAGAATTTAACTAAATATTTTTGCTACTAAAAACAAACAAATGAATAAACAAATAAAATGGCAGTAGCTAAATATTCTGATTATATTTAAGAGAGCAATATTTTTATATTATCATGCTTTTTTTTTACAATCATAATTTATATATATATTTCTAGTACATTTCGTAGTTCCCGTCAAAACTGTAACTAGACTACAAGCTACTAACAAACATCTAAGCTATTCAAGAGGGCAATGTTTTTTATAAATACATGTTATATATGTTATCAAATGCTTTATTTTGCCTTAATAACTATTATATAAAATCATACAAAACATTGTAATAAACAAGAGTATTTACATGCATATTTGGCTATAAAAATAAATAAAATGTGATTTTTGAACCAGTTCTTTTATATGAATCAAACAATTCACTGAAAAGATATTTACAAAAAAAGTCCATCAATATTTGAAACAGCTCATTTATATGAATGAACGAATGCACCGGTTCACTAACAAGAATGCATAGCTATAAAGTTGCACATGCAATTCTTTGGCACGAAAATGCAGATGTAATGTGTTGCTTGGATGTAAAATCATCTGAGAGAAAGATGTAGTAGTTAGAAGAGTTAGTAGCATGACTTGTTTAACAACCCAACACCATGCAGTCACATCTGACTTCATGATACAACCACAGCCGGTCTCTCAGACATCATTGTTATATGATACACATCCATGACGTGTGTTGTTTTCATGGATCTAAAGGTTAATGGTGCTTCATCGAACATCTCCTGTGTTCAGCAGATGCTGTTTCAGAAATGAACGCGAGCTCATTTCCTCCAATGCTCTGGCATTTCAGACCAACTCAGGGATCATTTGTGTTAAAATTACACGGCAAAGCTGGATCAGACAGCAAACAAGTCTGGACTGCCGTTGTGATAAATCGCTCAACAGCTCCTCAAACAGACGGATATGAGTCTATATAAAGCAATCCACCACAGACGAGCGTGATTCTGCCAAGTAGGACATTCGTGGATCAACCTGACTGCCAAGATCACAGTCTGCAATTAAGACCTCAATATGAACTCCAACATTTTCATCAAACTCACCCACAATCAAATCAATTGAACTGCTGTCTATAATAACGACACCACTGTTTCTCAACCAGGGGTCCAGGAGCCACTTAAGGGCCTCGAGATGACTTTAAATGACTCAAAATAAGACAAAACAAGCTTTAAAATAAAATCCCATAATTTATTATTTTTTAACCAGTTCATTTATATGAATGAACAAATGAACCAATTCACTAAAAAGAATCATACTGCAAAGATATAAAGCTGTGTATGCAATTAACTGTGAAAATAAAAAAGCAAATAGGATTGTTATTTTATTGATGAACCAGCGTCTCATGATCATGGAAAAGCTGGATATATGAGAGAATATTAAAAGTGTGATTTCCAGACATGGAAAAGTCATGGAAATTAATAAAGTCTTCAAAGAGTTACAGAAATTAACACAATCTTAAAAAGTAATAAAAAAATAAATAAAAAATCTTTAAAAATGACAGAAATTAACAAAACATCATGGAAATAAATAGAATCTTTAAAAAGTTATAGAATTTAATACAATCTTAAAAAGTTATGGACATTTATAATATACTAAAAAGGCATGGAAATCAATAAAATATTTAAATTATAAAAATTAATACAAACAAATCAAGGAAAATTACAAAATCTTTAAAAACAGTAGATATTTATAGAATCTTAAAAATATGGAAAAATAATAATGCAAATTAATACAATCTTTAAAAGTCATGGAAGTTCATAAAATCTTCAAAAAAGAAATGGAAGTTCATAAAATCAAATTATGGAAATAATAGAACCTTAAAAAGCCTTTGAAAAGACTTTTGAAAATCTTTTTTTTTTTTTTGTAGATAAAATTTTATTAGAAATAAAAATAATAATAACACTAATAACAAATGACTAGAAAAGTAATATAAATTAATTGGTCATAAAACATTTAAAACCTGAAGAACATGACATTTTTCTTCTGAAATTATGGAATTGAATTATTCCAATCACTCAATTATATTAATAAATGATTTGACTATATGGCCACTCCTAAAAACCGTCTGAAATGAGTACCTTTATGATTACAGTAGACGTATCAGAAACATCTTCAAATGTTGTCTTTGACAATGGAAGTCAAAAGGGTTGATTACTCTTACTGTGTGAAAACTACTGACTGAGGAGAAACATCTGAGACTAAGTTGAAAGCAAGCACAGGGGTTTCCAGTCTCTCTGGAAACCCCTGTGAAGCTACGGTGCTAGTATTGTATTACTACGGTAAACAGACACGTGGATTTCTGTATGAAGAGAGCTGAAGACAGACTCACTGTGAGACGAGCTCATGGTTGAGTGTGAGAACATTTGTGACCCTGCAGCACAGAAGCAGTCATGAGTAGCACAGGTATATTTGCAGCAATAGCCAACAATACATTGTATGGATCACAATTATACATTTTTCTTTTATGCCAAAAGTCATTAGGATATTAAGATCATGTTCCATGAAGATATTTTGTAAATCTCCTACTGTAAATATATCAAAACTTAATTTTTGATGAGTAATATGCATTGCTAAGGACTTCATTTGAACAACTTCAAAGGAGATTTTCTCAATATTTAGATTTTTTTGCTCCCTCAGATTCCAGATTTTCAAATAGTTGTATCTCAGCCAAATATTGTCCTATCATAACAAACCATACATCAATGGAAAGCTTATTTATTCATCTGATGTATGAATCAACTTCAAATGGACCCTTATGACTAGTTTTGTGCTCCAGGGTCACATTTATCTGTAAGCTGATGCTGTTTACATGTGGAGGAACGTGAGCTCTGACAGTGCATTACAGCTCAGAGTTATTAAAGCAGAAACAGGTGCTGGTTTCTCTCTGGACGTTCGATTGCAGCTCGCGCTCCGGGAGAAGACAAGGTTTTTCACGCTTCTCTCCCTGGAGGGATTTTACTCATCTCCGGCCCGCTGCGCGCCGCGGAGTTTAATACAGTCTCGACCCTCATCTTACTCCAGGAGAGGCTGATGGATGGCACATGCTTTACACTGGCTTGCATGACTACATTCAGACTGGTTGTTTGTAAGAGGAGTCGTTGCTCTGTGGAGTTACTATTAACTGTGTGATTCTGCCGGAGTTCATCAGAACAAACACACTTACAGTTCACACAAACATGAAGATCTGCTAAAAGTGTGCCAAGATGTAGATGAGTTTGTTTCTTTTTGTTTGTTTGTTTTCTACCAGAACACTTTTTCACTGGAGGAAGTGTTATTATGGATTATGGATTCGTATTTTAGTTAAAAACGTCTTAATGCTGGAGCTTTTATCTTCTCCAGATGTTAACTGATGGACTGGAGTGGTGTGGATTATTGTGATGTTTCTATCAGCTGTTTGGACTCTCATTCTGACGGCACCCATTCACTGCAGAGCATCCATTGCTGAGACACTGATGCAGAGACACATTTCTACAAACCTGATGAAGAAACAAACTCATCCTGATCTTGCGAACGTTCATGTTCTAGTGAACTATTCCTTTAGAGCCGTTAAATTCACATTATTGCACATTTGTCAGATTTACAAATACGTTTTGCTTCCAATCAAACTTTGTAATGTTGTGATTCAACCAGAAACATTAGACATCCGACATGTCTTGAGCTGTAACATGTCTGGCTGCTGTTTTAGTTCATTTCTCATGACCAAGTTGCTGTAAGCAGCAGGAAATGACCTCGTTGACACAGACAGAGGACAGAGGGAAAGAAAATGTGTCCATTTCTTGCATTCAGTCAGAAACACTGTTATCAAGCTAAATGTGCCATTGGAAACCTACAGCTCTTCTATATACAGTAAATGGAGTATAAAATAACAATCATCCTGAACTTACTTCTGAAGTGCTTTTTGAGAAACTTTCTTCTGAAACTTTAAATGCCGAATTACAGAAACACACACAAACAGATTCTCATTCTCTGGAAGTAAACAGAGCAGATTTTATGAAACAGCAGATCTTCATGCAACATCGACCTCAACATATTCATTCTGTTGGATATTTCTGAAAACTAATTACTGTTTTCATCAACCCACTACATACAACATAACTGCATCCCATAAATGAGAATATCTTAAGTATGATCACCAGAAAACAGGTGGACATGCTCTCATAATTGGCTCAGAATCACATCTGTGTACACGAATGTAAGCTTCAACAACAAACTTAATATGTTCAGAAAGACTGAACAGGTATTAAACAACATCTGCCCTCGAAACCAACAATATATATTCATAACACTGTATAATAATTCTTTTTAGCCATTAGAAGTAGCTAACATTAAATGATTAGTACTTAATTAACTGTCATACTCCACTTCATATTCCCAACTGGAGCCTGTATACTGTAATTTAAATGTCCTACTTAAGGTGAAGCTATGCTCATGAATATTAATTACGTTACTGACGTTCACCAAGTAGGCCTGACTACTGAAATGAAGACCTTACTAGTTAGAGCTGCTGAATTAACAAAACCTACTGTTAAGAGGACACGGCTGATTAATGAGTATGAATAAATTAACATTTGTGACTCTGGAGCACAAAAGCAGTCAACAGTAGCACAGGTATATTTGTAGCAATAACCAACAATACATTGTATGGGTCAAAATTATACATTTTTATTTTATGCCAAAAATCATTAGGATATTAAGATCATGTTCCATGAAGATATTTAGTGAATTTCCTACCGTAAATATATCAAAACTTAATTTTTGATTAGTAATATGCATTGCTAAGGACTTCATTTGAACAACTTTAAAGGAGATTTTCTCAATATTTAGATTTTTTTGCTCCCTCAGATTCCAGATTTTCAAATAGTTGTATCTCAGCCAAATATTATCCTATCCTAACAATACAGCAATGGAAAGATTATTTATTCATAACAGATCCTGAGCTCACTGACAAATATCTGATCTTGTGAGATGTGCTCCTTTACACAGAGTTCGTGTGAAAGGCAAACTGAAAGTGAAAGTAAACAACCAGCGCTATAGGGATGTAACAATATCAAAATCCCACGATACGATATTATTGCGATATGAAGCCCAAGATACCATCTTTATTGCGATATTTAAAAGGAAAAAAAGACAAATGAAGAATTGGGATTTTTTTTATTTTTTTGTACGTTTTAAAGTTCAATTATTCTATCTAATGCACTTTGAGAGTTCAAAATTAAGAGCTGCAACCCATGTTTCTTAACTAAGAAAACGCAAGTCAGAAAAAAGTCAGTGAATTGACTTGTAGCTGAACTTGAGACTCAACCCTCTTTTTATTTGTGATCTACTGTCGGAGTCTAAATTACATTCGCACTGCTGTTTTAGGAAGACAAACAAATCAGAATGGAATAACAACAATGACAGTAATAGCCATATAAAACAATTGCACTGTAAAATAAATGAAAATGAATATTTAAGGTATATTACTTTACACTACAGTAGAAACTACACTTTTTGCCTGGAAGACCTATCGTTTCATATCATCATGTGACCACGATAATATCGAGACAGTTTTGTTATTGTGATATCACGATATTGATCATATCTAGCGAGTGCACATTCACAAGTGATTTCAATACCCCACATATTGATAGCGCGGAAATCAAATACAACATTAGCAGCGTTTGAATTTAACTTTTTCACTCACCAGCCAATTCAAAACTAAATTTTTAAGATACCGGCCATTCATAACTTCTAGTAGCCAAAAAAAATAAATTACAGAAATAAACCAACAGCTTGTGGCTGTCCACACAAGATGTGACAAAGCAGGTGTTGAAAATCATTTGAACTTTGTGTCAGTACGTCATAAATGGAACAACAAGGCATCAGTTTACTGTCGGGGATTTGTCGTGTCGACAGCATCACTGATTATAATGGGTTCTATAGTATTTTGTCATGCCACTCACATCCAGAGTCTTCAGTCATTGTTTTGACTCTTATTGCTTCAATGCAAAGGAAAACAGCGCTGTTATTTGTTGGGTATGTTCAAGTAAGCTAGATCTGCACAGATGCTGCAGTTAGGCTGCATTTAATATATCATGAGTTCAGTATTTGCACTAATTTTGCGTAGATTTGGCCTAAATGATTAACTTGCCCAAGAAATTAATGTAATCGTAATTTACGAAAAGTAACCCCCAAAATTGTCTAGAGATTTGCCAGCGTTACCTGGCACAGCTGAGTTTTACCCGTATTTGGTGGATTGGTGGATGTTAATTTCAAACCCTGAATATTATAGTGTTTGCAGGAGCAGAACACAAAAATTGTGGGAGCGGATGGCAACGGTCACAAATTCAGCGAGATTAAGAAAACATAACGAAGACTCCTTTGCTAAAATCAAGGTTGCCAGATGTGTGAAACAAAACCAGTTAAACTGATACTCAAAACTAGCCAAATCCATGGTTTTCCACTCCATCGGGGATCCTCTTCATCTAAACAGGGTTCCGGGAAGTAGGAGGAGATCTTTTTTCAACAGTGTAAAAGTATCCCAATTCCAATGTAAAACCATGAACTTGGCAACACTGCTTCATGAGTTCGATAGAAGCTCCCCAGCAGCCACCAGACGTCTATATAACGTCAAGTTAGCGTTGGACACGATGTCGGATAGACGTTGCAGTTTGGTTGAAAATGAAAATCGGGTTGACGCCAATATTTGACGTCAATTTGATGTTGACTTAACGTTGGAGTTTGGTTACACAACCTAAATACAACAAAATATCAAGGTCAGCTGACGTCGGTATTGGACATCAATTTAACATTGACATTAGACATTGAATTTTGGTCTGCCGACATCGCAACCAAAATTTGACCAAATATGACATTGTGTGCCTGCTGGGATCCGAACCCCTGAATCGAAACACAAAAGATTCACAAATGTTTCGAGCAATGTTTCAAAATAGTGTTAAACCACACCGCAGTCTCTCTCTATATAAGAAAAATCAAAGTATCCATTATTTTAAAACTTCTAATATCCTCTCTCTCTACATTTTCTTTTTAGTCATTTTAAAAATCACAAATTTTCCGCTAAAACTGCTTATAACATGTTATAGCCTCCGTTTCTCTCTCTACGTTTTTTTAATTTGTATTTATTTTTCAGGATATTTTAAAGCTAGATAACAGAGTCCCACTATTTATATAGCTCATGACATGCCTCAGCATTTTGTAAATATAACTTAAATGGTTCCATTTCTTTTATTCAGGTTACATTAGTCAACATTTCAACATGTATATTTGTAGCGAGTCGTGATTTATTGTCACCCATATTTCGGATGTCTGTGTTTTGACAGAAATGTTGATTATAAATCATTTCGAGCAGAAAGGAAGGCTATTTTCCCGTGTCACTTCTGAGCATCTTTCTAACCAGCAGTAGCGTATAGAAGCTCATCCATTACTGTCCCCACAGGCCCGGCGCAAATGCCACTTCCACTCCAATAACACGACAGACCCACACGGAGCTGCGATAGCGCCGTGTCCACAGACATTTCCTTCATGATACAGCAGTATCAAGGTTACACGTCCGTGCTTGTGAGCACTTTATCGTAAATCACTGAAATTTCCATGATGGTTATTCAGGAAGGCAATCGAGCACCACCACGCTTCATAAATGTGATCCTGGACCACAAAACAAGTCATAAGGGTCCAGTTTTTTAAAACGAGATTTATACATCATCTGAAAGCTGAATAAATAAAAAGCGTTCCATTGATGTATGGTTTGTTATGATCGGACAATATTTGGCTGAGATGCAACTATTTGAAAATCTGGAATCCGAGGGAGCAAAAAAATCTAAATATTGAGAAAATCTCCTTTAAAGTTGTTCAAATGAAGTTCTTAGCAATGCATATTACTCATCAAAAATTAAGTTTTGATATATTTTCAGTAGGAAATTTACAAAATATCTTCATGAAACATGATCTTAATATCCTAATGATTTTTGGCATAAAAGTAAAATGTATAATTTTGACCCATACAATGTATTGTTGGCTATTGCTACAAATATACCTGTGCTACTTATTTACTGAACATTGAGTGTTTACTACTGTCCTTTTGCATTATTGACACACTATTTTCCCATTTAATACTGTAAAGCTGCTTTGACACAATCTGTATTGTTAAAATTGCTGTATAAATAAAGGTGACTTGACTGGTTTTGTGCTCCAGGGTCACACATAAGCACTCATAGGCCCTCGACACCTCTTCTCATTAACAGCTCCTCCGCTGCTCCATCAGAGTGTGTTTTCATTCACGCCTGCCCTCATGAGCATGCCAGCATGTCAGAACATTTCATTTCGATGCATGCAAGAATTGATGACTCGCTCGCGTCTGCTACAGGTCACTTTGCTGGAAAGCCATCTATCTGAGGACGTCTCTGGAGCCGCGCACACATGTTGGCCCCGATTGCTTCTGTGGAGCGAACGAATGCAAGGAAACACATGTGTTTGGATCCCTGTGAAGTCGCGTGCGCGCGAGGCCCGAGGCGATGACAAGGCGATCAAACCGCACGTGTCAAATATAAATTGCTTTGACCTTTTTCCTCTCAGACTCGTGGCTCTGTGCCGGCAGGGGACGTTTTTAATATAAACCGAAAATAGTGTGAAAGCCTGCAAAATATTAGAGGGATGGAAAATGCAGAAAAATAACGAAGGTGAGTTTTATTCTCTGTGGGACAAACTCAAATGATCCTGAATATTTTATGCAATTTCCCCACGGACGCGCAGGTAACCTTGAACGCAATATGTTTGGATGCTGACTGGCCAGATTTAACGCTTTCCTGTGCATCTTTTTACATCTGAATGCTATATAACATTTAATAAGGTATTGATCAAATTTAAACGAGGCAGGACGCGTTCTTTTGGGAACAAGTCTAATTAGAAATAGTTATCAGCAAAAGCGTGTATCATTTATGAGTTCTGTGTTATTTGCTTGGGCAAGGTCAAAGAGCACTTTTCTAAATTATTCTCCATCTGGATCCATATTTCGTAATATTTTTCTTTTATTAGTGCTGTTTGCTGAGTCAAGCATCGCTGTAAATGCTGCTCAACATCAGCAACCCTGCTAACAGAAATATGTTTGCTAACGTTACCATTAAGTTATGAAAACGTTGTTCTCTGAATGATTTGATTATTTTGCAAACATTATGGGAAGGTTGCTTTTGAATGTGGTCTGACACTTGTAACTTGTATTAGTGTTTAAAAAAAAAAAGATGTTTCAGAAAAACGAATGTTTTTAGTTTTTTTTGTGTTTTTATCGCATAATTCTGACTTTTTTCTTGCAATTCTCCAAGAGGAGAGTCAGAATTATGACTTTTTCTTTTCTTTGAATTACATCTTGTGATTCAAACTAAATATAATACTGATATTTGCTATATATCCCACAATCCCGTAAAATAAAAAAGCAGCTTGTTTCTGCAACATGATAATTTAATTATTGCAATTTTTATCTTAGAAATCTGACTTTTTATAAGCAATTCTGAGAAGAAAATTTTGAATTGTGAGATAGAAAGTTGCAATTATCTTTATTATTTGCACAAAACAGAATTGTGAGATATAATTAAGAAAAAACAGAAAAATTCAGAATTGCAGGAAACTAAGTCACAATTTTATATCTTGCAATCCTGAGTTTATATCTCACAATTACTTTTTTTCTACATGAGCTCATATTTGCAAAATTTTAACTCAGAATTCTGACTTTCCTTTCTTTGAAATACATCTCGCAACAGTTTTTTCTCACAAAATAAAAATAAAGATAACTGCTCACAATTCTGTGAAATAAAAATAGAAATGTCCAACTAAAATATTTCAGAAAAATTAATAAGGAATAATGTTTCTGAGCTACGTTTTGAGAACATGACTAAATTAACGTTCTATTAACTTTACTAAAAGAATGTTTCTTCATAACCTTTGCCAAGAAGTTTAGAGAACATAGCTAAAAATGTGGTGTAGCTATTTGGACTGATTTTGGGATGAGTGGATCCTCATTCTTGGTGCTTTGACATCAATAATAGCCATTGTGCAATGATTTCAAAATAAACCTTGGCTTCGCGCTTTAAATAAGGAGTTTGGCCCAAATTTTCCAGAACTGGATGGTCGCCTGGAAGCCTTCAGCCCGGACCGGAATGGCAACAGCTTGCCTGGATGACTGATGAATAATCCTTCAAGGATCATAATCTAGCATAATTAAAACATAATGCAATATGTTGTTTTCCGGCGTTGGACTTCCTCTTCCACGCGGCACCTGAGTCGACCCGTGACGTGTTGCAATTAGCGGGATTTGACACGTGCCGTGGCTTTAGTCACGCTGCAGTTACTATGGTGAAGTGCTATTTTCTCCCCGAGCCAAAAGCCACCCATTTGCTGGAAAACAAGAATGCTTTTACCTTCTGCTTATACATTAGCTCCATTAGATAGAAAAATCACTGCAAGTGTAGAAACCCTTCTTTTGTCTGCCTGTTGCTATGACAACGCATCGTGCCAAACAATACAGAGACTTGGGAAAGACGGGTCACCGAGGAGCATTTGGATTTGTGCCGATTACTGCACTCAACAATCGCTGTTTTTTTTTCGCTGAGGTGAGAGCGAGTCGGTTTCCTCTGCTCTCCGCTGCAAAAATAACACCACTAACGTTCACTACAGCTCTGAGTGTGTGTTTTAGGCTTGAAGAAGGAATGGCAGATAAAATGTCATCTCTAATCTCATGTGCGCGTGTAAAATCAGACAGAAATGAGGGTCAGAAATGAACACAGAAGATCCTGCTGTATTTTGTCTTAATCAGTTGGGGTTTAAAAGTGCCAGCAAACAGGGAACGTTCTCACAAAGTACACTAATGTTTCTTAAATGTTAGGACAAAATGTTTTTTATAATTTTATTAATATCTGATATACATTCTCAATGTTGAGAGAAAACATTCTGAGAGCAACATTCTTGGAACGTCCTCATGGTGTTATTTGTACTTGAACATTCTAGGAAACACTTTTGTAATCTATAAGTAGTGTTCTAATCACGACTGTAACAGGGCAAACGAGCCATGAGGTGTGCGGACCCATGTGCAAGCTTTTATTAATAGACATGGTCAAAAACACAGGCAGGGTCGAACAAACGGCAAACAGGTATAGAGGGTAAGACAGAGGAGTACTCAAGTAAACGGGCGTGGTCTTCGAGCAGCGAACAATATCCAGTGGGTTTGACAAAGGTAATCCAGGTACACGAGCTATGGTCCAGGCAGGGGCAAACAGAGTCCAAATGGAAGGCAAAGGGTTAATCCAAGATACAAGGCAGACGATCAGGAACCAGACAACAAGGCAACACGAAAAGACTAGACTTAAACTAAAATAAGATACAGAAACTAGGAATGGCTCTGTAAAGCAGCTAACACTTGGGGAGTGATAAACGGTAGATAATACTCAGCAACTAGAACAGCATCTGAGTGTGTTATATGTAGTGTGTGTAATAGCTCTTAGATGAGCGTGTAATTAGTGACAGCTGTGTGATCAGTGCATTCAGCTGTGTGTGTGCAATCAGTGAAATGGATGATGGGAAATGCAGTCCAGTGTGGTGTGAGTCAATATGATGGAGAGGCGACCTCTTGTGACAGTCAGACGGAAGGTCATGGACCAGATTCGTGACACACGACAAGGAAACATTTTAACGTTCTTAGAATATTAAAAATAAACATTCAAATAACATATTTTGAGAGAAAATAAAGTTAGTTGAATGTTGTTATAACGTTGTTACTATTTTTGTAACCTTTAAATAACTTTCTAATCACGACAACAAAACTATACATTTTAATGTAGAATATTACAACAACAACAAAAAAAAACGTTCAAATAACATTATATTTTGAGTGAAAATAAAGTTAGTAGAATGCTGTTGTCAGTCCTCTGTCGGGTGTGTCATGTGTTCCCGCCTCATGTTTCTATATTTGGTTTGTTTCCTGTCCTTGTTTAATGTGATTATTAGTTAATTCAGTTCAGCTGTGTTTTAGTCATTCCTGCCTGTTCAGTTTTGTGGTGTCTGGTCTGCTCTTTACTCCCTGGTGTTCCTGTCTGTGTCAGCCTTGTTTGGGATCATTAAAGACTGTTCTTTGAGTTTATCCACGTCTCTGTGTTCCTGTATCCTCGTGTGTGCACCGTGACCGCTGTAAGAAATGTTTTGGTAAACTTTAAATAACATTATAATCACAACAAGAAACTGGACATTTCAAAATGTTCCCACAATGTTTTTGTAACTAATATTTGTTACCTGGGGACAATTAATATTTTCAAGTAATAATGTAAGTGATGAGAACAAAATAAACTGAATTGAGCTAAATAATTACACTACCTTTGCAACATCAGAATCCAATAACATTGACACTGTTATCCATCTGAGCTGAATCAACATTGAACTAAACTGATCTGAATAATTATTGTCTTCAGTAGAGCTGCTATACATCTTAAGTTGAATTTGTTTCATAATTGTTGAATTTTAAAACAAACACTATTTTCGTGTTTAATTACTGGGAAGCTGCATTATAATAAATGTGTATTGACTTGTGGCTTTAACCATGATCTCATTCAACATTCACAGCCCTTCTGAAACAGAAACTAACTAAAGCGAGATAGCTGCTCCTGCTTAGTTTTAGCTGGTCTTCCTGTCTAGCCAGACAAGTTAGTCCAAAAACTCTCTAAAACCAGAAACTAGGCTAGTTTAGTGGCCATTTAAGACCAGCAGACCACTCAAACGGGTTATTTCCTCAGTCTCTCTCCTCATGCTGGACATATTGATTGAAATTTCTGAGGTGAATCTTGTTAAATGGAATTAATTTCCTAGGGAAAGTGTTCAGACAGACTCTGAGGAGGTTTGAAATGAAGGCTGCAGAGTTCTTCTGTTTGTGACGTGAGTGTTTCACGGTCTAGTCTGTGATTTAAAGTATAAAGATGCAGGTGAGTTTCCACTCAAACTCTGTCCTACTTCATTTGAATTCAATGGAGATCTTGTTTTTATTCAACAACTTTTCCATGATGTTTCACTCACAGGTCCCGGGGAGAAATAAAAACACAAAAATGAGTTGGCTATGGAAGGCTTTGTACCATAGAATGAAAAATAATTAGGTAATTGCAACTTTTTATCACGATTTTTTCCAGCTCCTCAGAATTGTGATATAAACTCAGCATTTTGACTTTCTTTTAAGTAATTCTGAGTTTACATCCCGTATTTCTGAATTCTTTCTCTATTACTTTTCATAATTCAGTTTTTTTTCCCCATCACATGATAAAAAATTAAATGTTAATTGCAAGTTAATAGCTCACAATATTGAGTTTTATATCAAATAAAAAGTCCAATTATGAAATAAATATAAATTCAGACTTTCTTTTTCCCCCCAAAAATAAAATCTTAGAATTATAATTCTTTTCAGTGAATTCTTTTTTCTCTGAATTACATTTAGCAGTTTCACCACTAAATTAAAAATAAAAATAAGTTTATAAATAAGCTTATACAGTATCTCACAATTCTGAGTTTATATCAGAACAAAAAGTCTGAATTGTGAGAAAGTCACAATTAGTTTTTTTTAAATCCTATATTAATTATAAAAATAGCTATAAAGATAATGTTTTAAAAATCATTCTAAATTGAAAAGAAAAGCCAAACTACAACTATAACAGAGGAACGATATGATTCATTAAATTTACTAAATTTGTTTAAGGTAAGTGGTTACAATCGATTTATTTTAGCTACATTTAAATAATGGCAAATCTGAGACATCATTGAGATCCGTTCTGAAACTGAGACCCACGTGAGATTTTCCCAGGAAAAACATCGGAGAAGTTTCAGCAAACGGCTCCATTTGCTCCTCATTTCATCCGTCTGGCAGAAACAAGTGATATTCTGAAGTCGATTTTTCTTTCCTGTGGGGTTTGAGGCCCGTTCATTTCTCAGACTTGACATTTTCATTGTTTAATCTCATAGGTGATTATATTTTATTGCAGTAATGTTCACTTTGATCATTTACGATCCTTTTCCTTGGATATTTGGGCCGCATTTCATTAAACACACAGCAGGCTGCAAACCCCAAATAAAAGAAGCGGCATAAATAAAGCCAAAACAGCCGTCGAGCGCAGCTAATAATCGAACGCTCTTGACCTCAGAGAGGATTTCTTCAGTGAATGGAGCGCTAATGGACCATTCCCACAATGCAGTGAGATTCACAAGACAAAGAAACCAACTGTATGTGATCGCATCGGGCGATTCTCATTGCGACGGGAGGGTGAAGCCTCGCTCTCGCCACCTGTTATTTAGCGCTGATGGCTCGTCTGACGCGTCGGCACGGTTAAGCTGCGAGCAGAGGATGGGTTCCAGCTGGGAGATGTGTTCACACATGCTCAGCGGCCCAGACACACACACACACACATATTAGTGTAATGAAATGTGTACAGATCGTAATTGCAGTAATAAGGGGCTGCTTCCCTCGAGGAGGCCTGCAAAAACAAGTCACATGCAACCAGGCAGAAAAACAGCCAGAGAAAGACAGACACCAAACTCATTCTGTGCATCTGCTGTCAGGGGCCCGGGACGCTTTTGAAGATCACAAACTGTGTGCATATCGTGACATATCGTGTATTCTTTATATTGATTTTGTCATACACTCTTAAAAATGTTCTTTATTGGCACCTATGGCTCTATGAAGAATCTTTAACACTGTCCATTGCACAAAAGGTTCTTTATAGTTGGACTACAAAATGGTTTTTCACACTCACTATAATGCCTTTTAATGTAAATATTTATTGAACTTAGAAAGTGAGCTCAAGCCCTCGGCATTGTATTTGCTGAATCAAATCCAATACTCGTTTTTCACAAATTTTGGTCTGTTGGTTCCAAAAATGTGTCTGTTTTGCTCAAATCCATCACACTTTATCAGTAAATATGATACATTTTGTAGCATTTTTGCTTTTAGAACCATTTGTAAGGCGCATAAGTCTTGTATTTTCCCTTAATCAGCAGAAAAACTGCCACAAAGACAGGATTCCTCAGAGCCACACCTAGAATACTGTTGAGGATACACAACTTTTCAGAATAAGAATGATTTCAACAAAAAAGAATTCTGTTTCTAAAGTCAAAAGTCACATATCCTCCACAGTATTCTGGTAGATGCTCTATAAATTAGATGCCAACATGGACAGGCAGTTTGACATGCATAAAAATGTATGTGAAAACGTTACATTCAATTTTAACTAAAGCAGCAAAGATCAATAGATAGAGTGATAGACAGAGCAATTGATAAAACGATGGAATGAGAGAACAACAGAGTGACAGATAGATAGAGTGATATATAGAGCAGCAGAACGATAGATAAATCAATGGAATGATAGAGCGACAGAATGATGGAGCAACAGACAGAGTGACAGAACAATGGAATAGAGTGGCAGAATGATAGATAAAGCGATGGAAAGGTAGTCTCAGAGTGATGGATAGAGCGAAAGAATGATAGAGTAACGGAACAGAGTGGCATAATGATAGCTAAAACAAAGGAATGGTAGGCCGACAGAGTGATAGATAGCAACACAATGATAGAGAGAGAACAACAAGACAGAGCGTCAAAACAATAGTTAAAACGATGAAACGGTGGAGCATCAATGATAGAGCGATGTAACGACAGAGTGATAGAATGATGGATAGAGTGACAGAATAGTAGATCAATTTATGGAACAGCAGAGAGATGGAACAACAGATAGATGGACCGACAGAGCAATAGATAGAGTGACAGAACGATAGATAAAGCCATGAAATGGTCGAGCGACAAGAGTGATAGATATAGCAACACAATGTTAGAGCAACAAATAGATAGAGCGATATAGCCATAGAACAACAGATAGAGCATTTCAAAAAAGTTATAAATTGATTTGCAATGAGTCTACACGGGAGGATCTTGTCAATGATCTCAAGGCAGCTGGGACCATAGTCAACAAGAAAACAATTGGTAACACACTACGCCGTGAAGGACTGAAATCCTGCAGCGCCCGCAAGGTCCTCAAGAAAGCACATGTACAGCCCGTCTGAAATTTGCCAATGATTCAGAGGAGAACTGGGTGAAAGTGTTGTGGTCAGATGCTCTTTGGCATCAACTCAGTGTTAGAGCAACAGATAGATAGAGGGAAATAGCCAGAGAACAAGATAGAGCAACAAAATGATAGATAAAGTGAAGAAATGGTGGAGTGATAGTGATGGAGAGACAGAATGATGGATACAGCAACAGAATGATGGATGAAGTGATAGAAAGGTTGACAGAATGATAGAGCAACATATAGATAGAACAATAGATAGCACTGCAGAACGATAGCTAAAGTGATTGAATGGTAGAGCGACAGAATGATAGATAAAGCGATGGAATGGTAGAGTGACAGATAGAAAGAGCACCAGAATGATGGATAGAAAATGTGAAGTTTTTATTGAAATTTTTGATTGAATATTTTTTGCAAATAAGCAGAAATGATGTGTTATTCAGAAAATGAACGATCCCAGCAGGCACACAATGTCATAAGATGTTGATATTTGGTTCAATTTCGGTTGCGACGTCTGTTGACCAAAATTCAATGTAAATTCAACGTTAAGTCAACATCAGATTTAATACAAATACTGACGTCAACCCCATTTTCATTTTCAACCAAAATGCAACGTCTATCCGACATCATGTCCAACATCAACCTGACGTTATATAGACTGCTGGGATAGTTTGAATAACATTGTGGTATTTATCAAGAAACAGTCGTTCAATCCTTTTAAATCTGTCATTCTGAATGATCCAAAAACTCACTCAAAAGACACTCACTGGTCACCACCAGCTGCTGTGAATGAATCTAAATGCAAGATTTGAGTCACTGTGATTAATCAAAATCCACTATCATTGTATTATTATCATAATGCAGTGGAAATGTGTATGTTTCGTTATGTAACGTCTGTATTACCTGCAGGTTTCATGGGTTTTGACTGCAGATGGCTATGCATCTCATGCTGAAACAGCTTTGCATCATCACAGTCTGTCTGGCTCTTAAAATAAAGAGAAATAAAAGTTTTTCCGCAGCGGCAATAAGCACAGATTTGATTTGGAACACAGACTCCTCGTTCTCTCAGTCTCTCACTCTCTCACACACACACACACACGTTTAATACAATATGCCCTATTTTGAGAAAACGCAGCATCTGTGTTCTATAAATTTGCGAGTGTTATCTTCAGTTGGCTTCCCAATGAGCTGGAAGAGCAGAGGAAAGCGCGGGAGGAGGAATCCGGCTCATTCCGAGTGATGTCAGCTGCATTCTAATGTCTGATGATTGCATCTCCTCCTAAAATGTCAAGTGCATTTCCATTTAAAGTGCTTGCTTAAACACCCATGAAGAGGGGACAGACGGGTGCTCCGTGCATAAAGGCATGAAGAGGGAGTCTCTCAAGAGCCGGCGGCCAGAAGAAAATCACCTCCTTCCCCTTTTTCCCGCATCTTTAGACAATGCCTGCTAATGCTGCATCTCTCCCTAAAGATAGAAGCTGGTCGCAGACTCTAAGGAGCACCGACACCATCCCACACACATGTACGCGTATATATAATTTGTTAACCTCAAGATAGGAGCTGTATATTACATATATTATCTCCCTGCAGCGTTGAACTGAGGTGAGTCATCGCTTCAGTCCATATTACAGCATTTATAGTGTCAGAAATTCCAATTTGAACATACATAATTAAATTCCCACCTGTTAAGTTCAGTTTTTTGACTGGTTATTGAATATTGAACACTCAAATTGCATTTTTTTTCCAAAGTAAAAAATCTCAATATTAGACCTTAGTTAAGGTAAATTACTAACAAAGTTTCTGGGCCTACCAAAAATGCAAAATTGCATGAAAAAACTCTATAAAGTGTGCTCTATCATATTTGATCCGCAAATTTCTAAGGTTTCAAACATGATAAAAACTAAGCAACGTCAACTTACTGAGAAATATTAATATTATTAGATATAGAGTGACAACTGATATTTATATCATTATATCAAATCTGGATGTTTTGAGGAGCGTTTGTTTCCAGAAGCTTTACTTTCTCTGTTCCTCAGCGGAGAAATGATCTTCACAAGCCTCCAAAACATCTTCTGAGGAGCGTTTATTTCTTCATCTCTCAATCAGCATTGCATTATATGTTTGGATCATTTACATCTCATCTTACTAAGTCATATTATTGGTGATATAGAGTGACATTTAGATCATATTATGTCAGTATCTGCTGTACTGTTATAAAGATCTCATTGATTTACATTACAAGCATCAGAAATCCATCATAGAAATAGCAGCAGCTGCACCAAATCGCATGCTTTTGCTCATTTTGGGCCTCTGAGTAAAACTAAGCAATTTTTCCTCCATATTCTCACTGTATCAGACTATATGAGTCATAAAAGCCTGATGCATCACACATCATATTTTTTAGACTTTATAGATTGTCTAAATGTTCAGTAAAAAATAAAATTAAACAAAAACAGAATTTTCTAGATATGTCAAGCTTTGCGGGGTTTAAATCAGTATGAAATATTAAGTGTTGCACAGCCTCATTTTTATTTGCCTCAAATTTAACATGGCATCTACACTGAAAAGAGCTATAATGCCACGAAATAAATAAATAATGAAATCCTTAATTGCATTAGCAAGTGGCATGAAGGATTATACCAAGATCAGACAAGACCAACGACGCACTTGCCACATTTCATTCTGAGTCATTAGAAATGTAAAATGACACGCTTGAATAAAACTCGAGTGAACGGCGCCAACCTGTGCCAACGAATGCACCGAACCTCCTCCAGCATCCATCACGGCCGCGTCCTCTGCCACCTTTTCCTGAGGCCTATAAACAACATCAATGATGCATCGTGTGGAAGCATCATAAGGGAGATTTATTGAATGACACGTTTGGCCGTGCATCAGCCCTCTTGTCTGATACATTCTATTTAATTAGGTTGCTGATGTAGAAATGTTTGCTGTGATGAAAAGGTAAAGTCAAGCTCACACGCACCATAAATAACCCGCGTAACGACAGCAGTTTAATGTCCAATTAGATTAAAAGGGTCTGAGAAACAATGGCGCATTGTAGATGGACGCCTTAAGAGACATTGATGGAAACGAAACGGATTCATTAGGTCCATCAAAACATGACTTATCAACAGCTCTGACCGTCTTGAACTCGTCCGGCGTGATTGATTTGGAGCTCTGAGCGCTCTGAGAAAAAGCATGTCAAAGGAGTCTATAAAGTTTTACATGCATGAAGCACCGTTCTCATGCATTTATGGAGAAAATGTGTCTGTCATTCCTATAACTTCGGCAGGTGAAAACCTGCTGCTGGTTTGCATGAAGTCTTTTTTCTCACAATTTTTTAAATAGTTAATTTTTCCATTCTTATTTCTTACACTTTTCAAAATGAACCTTTTCAAGGGTCCAAAAGGGGTTTTCATAGAAGAAGAACCATTTAAGGAAGATATTCTGAAGAATGTGGGATCAGAGCAGTTCTGGGGCACCATTGACTTCCATAGTATTTTTTTTTCTATTATGGAAGTCAATGGTGCCCCAAAACAGCCTGGTTACAAACTTTCATCAAAATATCTTCCTTTGTGTTCAGCAAAACAATCGGTTCTTTATAGTGGAAAAAGTTCTTTAGATTATTAAAATGTTCTTCGCACTAAGAAAAGATAGAATGTTCCACTGAAAGGTTCTCCGAGGAACCTAAAATGGTTCTTCTACGGTATTACTTGCTAGATTTCATATATTTATTTGTATATATGTTTACTTATTTTATTTTATTTGATTTTAATAATCCCCTTCAATGTCTATGGTGATTTAGACCATAAAAACTGAGACACGTGCTGCCAAATCCATTCATGATGAAGCTGCTGCACTGAAAAAAACCAGTCATTGAATTTACAAACATTTTTTAAGTTTATTTATTTTAGCTACATTTAAATAAACAAATTAAGTTGACTAACTTTCAACATTTCTTTTTTTTTTTTTTTTAATGTAGCTAAAATAAATTGCAACCACTTACCTTAAATAAATGTTCTATCTTTTTTTTTTTTCAGTGTATGACAGACTTCCACTATTAACCTGCAGCCAAATTACAGCAACAACAGAGCAGCAGTGGATCAAGCAGATGCCTGTCATCAGGTCGATGGCTCCTCCCATCAACTGCAACCGACCAATCACACGGCTCCAGTCTGAGTCTGAGAGGCTCCACAGAGACGTCCAGAACTTCAGCCAAGGACAGAAGAACGTGGCCCACATCAGAAGCACATGCAGCGTCTGGGTCCGAATCAACAGAGAGCATCAGCATCAGACTGCTTATTCAAGCACAACCTCGAGCTCAGACACACTTCAGGAGAAAGGACACCATCAAAATCTTAACAATCCATACAAAGTGTTTCTGTTGTATAATAAAACAAGGCCGCTGTCGGCTTTGGCTTGCCCAGCTGGGGTTTAAAATACAGTTAATATTTAGTAATATCATTGATTTGACTGCACTGACCCCATCAGATGAGAACAAAACTTGAACTGATTTATTGATAATTCGTTCAAATGAATATTGATTCAAAATCTAAGAGTTTGTTTCGGTTAAATGTTGCAGTTAATCAGTAGTTAAAAATGAAAATAAAATTTTTTTAAAAAAATCTTTAATAGATATTAAAGATAATCCCACTTTAAACTGATAGTTCACCAAAAAAAATGATCACCCTGTCATTATTTACAAACCTGTATGATCATTTCTGGATGAACTATCACTTTAAAAATGGAATGTTTTTAAATGGAAAAAAGTCTTGTTTTCCATTAAAATATCAAAAAATTCTTAAACCAAGATACATTTACTTGAGAAGCAAAATGAACGGATATTGAGTCTTCCTTTCTGAAATAATAATAATTTAAAAAATCTTTAAAATGAAGTGAGTTTATACTCAAAACAAGGAAACAATATCTGTCAGTGAGGTCAGAAAAATGAATGTAATTCAAAGGGAAAATAAGTTAATTTTTCTGACCCCATTGTCAGAAATTTGTTCTTGTTTAAGGCATAAAATCACTTCATTTAAATCAATTTCTCAGTAAACAAGACTTCATAGGTTATCTTCAGTCATTTTGTTTCTCAAGTAAATGTATTAAGAATGTTTATATATTTGTACTGGAAACAAGACAAAAATAGTGAGGAAAAAGCCTGTTTTGCAGTGTAACAAGTTAACTTTTGTTTCAAAGGAAAGTTTGCAGCTTTAGTTTGTGAAGAAACAGTTCCCTTCACCAACATTAAACCCAACATGAACAAGCACACATTTCTAAAATTATTATGCATGACTTTTTCACGATTTTTATTATTTCATAATGGAATTAAACTTTGATTATGAGCGCATGGGATCCTGTAATCACGACTTCAAAAGCAGATCATTACAGCAGAGATGAAGACGAGGAGAGCAGCGTTCGGTATTAAACCTCGGTCCCAGAGGAGAGCCACTAACCAACACCTCCATCAGACTAACTACTCGCTCGCTGACAGAGAAGGTCGACGCACAGATGTGAATTACACTCATTACACAGATCTCAGAGAAAAGCTGAAGAGGAACTCATCTGATGTCTCAGCACAAGCTCCTCTGTTCTCGGCTTTAATCAATGTTATCATTTCGCACAGACGCTCAGAAGCGCTTCAGTTTTACCCCGCTGGCAAAATCACTTCTGAACGCTCTGCACTTTCTGCTGTTGTGACATTAGTTTATCTAAAGCCATTAGAAAGGCTGATAAACACCGGAATCATTCACATTCACACAGGATCCGATCATTAAGGGTCAGACGCGAGTCCTCAGCGTTAGCAACATATTGCTAATTCATTAGGTTATGAAAACGTTATTTCTAAATGCTCTCTGGGTGTTCAAAATTTACCATGTTTTTAAAAAGTTTTTCGGTTACACTTTATAATAACTGCACGCTATGAGGTCAGCATTAGTAAATAGTCAGTTCATCCTTTATAAAGCATTGTCCCAACATTAATTAGTAAGCAGTTTATAAATACAGCTATAAATGCCTTGTTCTTTATTTATTAAGCATATCTATTACAAAGGAGATTTAAAGGCTCAGTTATCTTCCTAACAGACAAAATAAACACAGGGGATACAGAACTCAGAAATATTTATTTCAAGATGCAAAAAAAATGAAACTGTACACTTGAATTTTTTTCTATGAAATTGCAGAATTTTTTTTTTTTTTTTTTATCAAGTGTACAGTTGTACAGTTTCATTTTTTTTTTTGCATCTTGAAATAAATATTTCTGTGTTCTGTATCCCTCTGTTTGTTTAATTTTTCTGTTTGGAAGATAAACGAGTCTTTAAATCTCCTTTATAAATGCTTTATAAGGTATAAATAGTCCTCACTTTAGATGAGCTCACAAAAACAGATATCTGGCATCTACTAAATGTTTTATAACTACCTGACTTAATCATGAATTACAGCAGGAATATGTGTTAATAAAGCATTCATTAACACAATAAATAATAAGATTTATAAATGTACATTTAAATAGTTTATTAATCATTTACTTACACTTTCTAAGTGATCTTACGATCCACTGACAACTCCTAAATAACTGGTTTTTAAATAACATAATAATTTAGAAATGATAAATTGATCATTAATAAAGTATGAAAATGCAATGATTAAACATTATAGATATGATCAAGAACAAAACATTTATAGCTGTATTTATAAACTGCTTACTAATGCCTATTAATGGTGAAATAATGCGTTATAAAGGATGAATTGACTATAATGCTTACCTCATGGTGTGCAGTTATTATAAAATGTTCCTTTTTGTAAACAGAATGTTACTTTTGAATGTTCTCTGCTTTTTTATCTTTAGAGAAAACATTGAAGGAACATTCCATTTTATTACAAACATCATGGAAATGTAACATTTGAATGTTCAAAACTTTCTTGGTTAACTGGGAACGTTAGAGAAAGCATTAAGGCAATGTTCCTTTTTATTATTTTGCAAACATTATAGGAACACAGTTTTTGAATATTTGACTGTTCAAACTTTCTATTTTATCACAAACATGTGAATGTTACTTTTGAATGTTTTCTGAAAGTTCTGAAACAAGTAGTAACATTTTAGACATTAATGAACTAAAACAATTCAGTCTTATTAAAGACCAGAACAACATGTATATGTTACTTTGAGAAAACCTTGCCAGAACGTGAAAGATCTCTATTTGGGTCAGGAATATTGTTAAATATTTTAGAGAGACTCTTCTGCTCACCAAGGCTGCATTTATTTGATTACAAAAGTGTAAAAAATAGTGAAATATCATTACAATTTAAAAAACTGTTTTCAATGTGAATATGTGTTAAACTGTAATTTATTTCTGTGATCAAAGCTGTATTTTCAGCATCATTACTGCAGTCTTCAGTGTCACATGATCTTCAGAAATCATAATAATATACTAATTTGCTGCTCAACAAACATTTCTGATTATTAGTGCTGCACAATATTTTTGTGGAAACCGTGATACATTTTATTTTTCAGGATTCACCGATGAATAGAAAGTTCAAAAGAACAGAATTTATTTGAAACATTAAATATGTCACATTATAAATGCCTTCACTGTCACTTTTGATTAATTTAACGCATCCTTAAAAAGTATTTTTTTCTTTCAACTTTTGACCAGTAGTGTATATATATACATATAAATTCCCTGAAGACGGCCTCTTCTAATCATCATCTGGAGCAGGAGGCGTTTAGCACATGAGAGGAAGAGAACAGAAGTCATTACAGCACGCCGGGCTCCGCTGGGGAATCGAGCGCTCGCACGGATACGAGGAAACAATCCACTGCGGACTGATAGGGGGAAAAAAAGTTAATTACACAGGTAAGCCTCAGGGTTCATGTAAAACGCCTGTGGAAGAGGAACAACCTCCGCAGACGACCCCAAGCTACACGCCTCTGCTTACCCAGACAGAAAATCTGATTGCCTTTGGAGTTTCACCGGAATGCTCGTATTCTCGCCCCGGGACACAAAGTCACCCGGAACACATTAGAATAGCTGCATGTTTTTGGATTGGGGGCGGAGCTCCAGGATGAGTGACAGGAGGAACTCAAACTAGATTTAATGACATTTTTGAATTGCAACCGGTAGCTTGATATATTAAAATTCAGGAGATGTCAAATTATTTAAATAGAAATTCACTTAATTTACCTTGCCGTGGCAGGCAGTTCTACTCAATGTCATGAGTTCTGGGATGCTTGGATTGATTGACCGGAACGTCAGGAACGTCAAACACAGAATGGACGTCTGTCAGGGCAGATGGATGTGAATGAAAATGAGTCTGAAGAGCAGAAGTACAGTGGGTTTTTACTGTAACATACACTGACGTTAATCATTAAGGCAACAACACATTTATTTTAAATCTTTCTAACAGAAATCTATGGATAAAAACTTGTAAATCAGACTCAAACAGTACTGTACGTCTATCAATCACAGCCTTGTCTTCATTCACATTAAATCAAATAATTACATTTACAATTAGAGTGATCTGAAACACATGAATACTCATTTTCTTCCTCAGTCTTGTTTGACAGTACAAATCATAAATCAAGATATAAGCAAAATTACTAAAGATTGTAAGTGCTGCTTTCTGACAAGTGTATGAAGTTTATGCTTAAAATAAAAAAAAACATCTGCAAATGAGGTCAGAAAAATACTCAATTCAAAGGTAAATAAGATTATTTCTCTAACACATTGGAAGCTTTTCTTTTAAGCATTAACTCACTTAATTTAGATACATTTTTCAGAAAAAAGACTTAACATCTTATGTTATTTTGCTTCTCAAAGCATAAATAGTGTTACTTGAAATAAAATAATAGTTAACTGAAATATAATATAATATAATATAATATAATATAATATAATATAATATAATATAATATAATATAATATAATATAATATAAAATATGAAAAACATATTATTTCAATTAGTTTCCAAGGCAACATTTCTTTCTTTTTTTTTTTTTACTAAAATTTATGGAAGCCCTTTTCCGCCACTCAATAAAAAATTAAAAAGGTAATTACGACTTTTTATCTCACAATTCTCACTTTTTTTTCTCAAAATTGTGAGATATAAACGAGCAATTCTGAGAACATATCAGTCTTTTTTCTCCCCTCAAAACTGCAATTGCGAGTTCATATCACACAATTCTGAGAAAAAAAGTCAGAATTGTGAGAAAAAAAGTCAGAATTGTGAGAAAAAAAGTCAGAATTGTGAGAAAAAAAGTCAGAATCGCGAGAAATAACGCCAACATTTTATTTTTTTATTTTTTTGTTCAGTGGCGGAAATGGGATTCCATAAAAATTAATATAGTCACAAAAAAAACTACTAAGAATATCAAAATCACACAACAAAGTTACTAAAACATGACTGAAATTCATGTACTGGAAAACAAGACAAAAACACTAAGTAAGAAAAACAACTTGTTTTTTTTTTTTAATTTAGCTTAATTTCATGCAAACTGAAATGTGCCAGAATTCACTTTCATTTGCAATGTAACTCAATGGTATGTTGCATTCTCAATATTACAGTAAGTCTTCTTCAGTCTTTTCTCTTTCAGATCATCTACATTCATGGCAGGCCAACACAATGAAGTGAATCTTGCTCAGCAAGTTAAAGCTGGTTCATGTAAAGTCAATGGTTGATGTTTGTCGTCTCTCTGTTAAACTCAGCAGACACGAGTTCATTAGCCGCACTATGATGTCAAGACCTTACAGTTGTTGCCAGATTTGTCCCTGCAGGAACATCATCCGTCCCGATGAACTCTGACTCGGATCTGTCTCATCCACTCAACGCCAGTCTGAGAAGTGAGATCTGTCACTCGCGGCTCGTCCGTTACAGCGATGAGGAAATACATCAGGCCAAGAGCCTCTCAGAGCCTTAACAAGCCACGTCTGCTGCCAACGAGTTCAACGCTCACTCACTGCATCTAACGCAGAACTGATAGCGACAGCGACTTCCTCTCGAAGGCTTTATGACTTCATAAAGACAAAGATAAAATAACACACGGCTCACAGAGATGCAGCTGTTATTGTGATGAGCGACGATAATCACAGTCTCATCTAAGTCTGGTATTCATCAAGACTTCATCACTGAAAGTTTGCATGTGTGTTTTGTTAAGGCTTTTATTACTCATATAGTCTGATACGGTGAGAATATGAAGGAAAAACAGCTTCATTTATTCAGAGACTCAAACTGAGCAAAAATTGGTGCAGATGCTGATATTTCTATGATGAAATTCTGCTGCTTGTAATGTAAATCTTTATAACACTATACCAGATACATAAAATGATCTAAATATCACTCTATATCTCCAGTAATATGTCTCAGTACGATGAGATTGAAATGATCCAAACATATAATGCAATGCGATGCTGATTGAGAGATGAAGAAATAAACGCTCCTCAGAAGATGTGAGATGAAGATCATTCCTCCGCTGAGGAACAGAGAAAGTAAAGCTTCTGGAAACAAACGCTCCTCAAAAGATCCTGATGATCAGATTTGACACGCACTGATTTCTCTAAAAAAAACTATTGATGGAGAAGCTGAGCTGCTTCAGTCCAGTAAGTGCTGGTTTCCTTAAACTTTTTAAGTTTGCTCAACTTTTATTTTTCTTTTTTTTATATATATGTAGTGCTGAAAAAAAAATCAAACATTGAGAGAACTTAAACATTAAAGGCAACCAGCTTCAGCAGATTTTTGAGTTTTCTCAAACTGTTTTAAGTTTATACAACAAAAAGTTGAGAAAACTCAAACAATCTCCTGAAGCTGGTTGCCTTAAAATTTTAAGTTCGCTCAACTTTTTTTTTTTTTTTTTTTTTTTACAGTGTAGTACTTATTTATTAGATACTAGTACTTGTTAGATACTAATACTTATTTATTCGATATTAGTGCTTATTAATAAATACCAGCACACATTTATAAGACACTAGTACTTATTTTAATTTACTAGTAAGATTTTTACATTTGAAGATTTTTAATTGAACTCTATTGTGGCCATTCTGAGTCATAACAAAAGACAAGTAAAAATGCATTTGACTATTAAGATAAGAATTACTACTAGCAACAATTACAAAATATACTGCGGTCTAAAAAATCTGAAAAAATACCAAATGAGTAACTACTAATATTTATTAAATAAGTACTAGCATCTAATGAAAATGAATAGTATTCAATTTAATAAATAAGTAGTAATGTTTAATTAACGCATATTAGGACTATTTAAAAATATATTAGTCACTACTGGAATACATAATAGTCAGAACTGAATAGCTGATATCTGAAGATCCCCATAGAAGTCAATGCCAAAAATATAAAGTGTTACTTGTAGCAGTAGTACATTTACTGAAATAAGTACTAGTATCTAATTAATAAGTACTAATATCTTAAAATAAATACTAGCAACTAAAGAATAAGCACTATCTAAGGAATAAGCACCATTACCTAATGAATAAGTACTACTTAAAACAATACTAGAGTTACACTTTATTTCAAGGTGTCCTTGTTACAGTGTAATTATAAGTACTGAGTAATATTAATTAACTACAACAACTTACTATATAGTTTGGTTTAGGGTTACTTGCGTGCAATTATGCATAATTTATTGTTATTATAATAGTAAGTAATGTGTAACAAGGACACCTTGCCAACTAGTGTTGCTTTCGTCAACGAAAATTATGACTAAATATCGTCGTCAACGAACCTTTATCACGTGAAGAAAACGAGACGAGACGCAACGTAAATGCTGGGCATGTGACGATGACTATAATTAAATGTATAATGCAATATTGTTGATGAATAAAAACGAGACTAAATGTGTTTACAAAATAAAAATGATGAAATCAACCCTATATGAAATCGAGTGAGTGAATTCAGACTCTGAGTGCACCGGAACAACTGCTGCTTTTGCATAGTTTGCTTGCTGTTGAATAATCATTTGAAACAGACAGCTCCAGTAGTAAGATTGAAGGATTTATCTTGAACTCTGTCACGGTAATTATGTATAAACCTTAATAGTCAATTTACAATTAATTTGTACCTGTGTTGTATTATGCCGTGGACGAGCGCATCTAAAATGAATGAATGGATGATTCAGCTCCGGGCCCCATCTTCTGAAATTAATTTGGCGCGCGACTCTCACAGTGCATTCTGGGTCATCTCTAGCCGTTGAGTATACATCGGTTGTACACTCGTTTTTGCAGTGCATTGTGGGATTGAATGAGTGCACTCGAGAACATCCACTATGGTTTCGAACACCATGGCTGTCCCCTCAAATAGTGCACTATCTGAGGGTATAGGGGGCGATTTGGGATACAGCCTGGGTCTCACTTCAGGAGCTGTATCAGGTCGCACTGCGCAGACGTCACTTCCTCAAGCCCCACTCGCTGCATTATTTAGAAGACGACAACAAACATGTTTGGTTGGTAAAATAAATGTTGTAAATTCAATTCAGAGCGTCTTCCGTGTCTGGAATGGATGTATTCTTGAGTCTATAAGGTAACAATAATATAATACGATAACCTTGTTTGAAATGGGTTTGGCTAAAAGAACATTTTGGTTTAGTCTGTACTAGGTACTTATACTATATTGACTGGGTTAAATAGAATTGCATTACTAAAGAGGGACTAAAATACAATTTTCATCGACTAAAACTAGACTAAAATGTCATCAGTTTTCATCGACTAAAACTAGACTAAAATAGTAATGGTTAATTCTGACTAAAATAAGACTAAAATGCTCAGACGTTTAGTTGACTGAAACTAGACTAGACTAAAAAGAGTATGAACGTGACTAAAACTAATACAAACTAAAATGACAGCTTCACACAAAGACTAGACTAAAACTAAAATTAAAACAGGCCGCCAAAAACAACACTACTGCCAGCTAAAGAATAAGCTCTAGCTAATGAATATGTTTTAATACCTAATGGAATAGATACTAGTAGCTATTTTTAGTACAATTAACATGAAAGAGATATTAGAATGTTTTGAGGATTAAATGTGACCCTGGACCACAAAACCAGTCATTAGGGTATTTTTTTTAAATGTACATAATCTTTCCATTGATGTATGGTTAGTTATGATAGGACAATATTTGTCTGAGATACAACTATTTGAAAATCTGGAATCTGAGGGAGCAAAAAAATCTAAATATTGAGAAAATCACCTTTAAAGTTGTTCAATGAAGTTCTTAGCAATGCATATTACTCATCAAAAATTAAGTTTTGATGGAAGATGATTTTTACTTAATATCCTAATGATTTTTGGCATAAAAGAAAAACTGATAATTTTGATCCATACAATGTATTGTTGGCTATTGCTACAGATATACCTGTGTTACTGATGACTGCTTTTGTGCTCCAGGGTCAAAAATGTTAAAACAGCCTGCCATAGTGTTTTTAACATTCACTGCACACTGCTAAACTCTGGTTTCTAAACAGAAGTGATTGGTGAGTTATTAGACCTGATGGTGTCACTAAAGTAGGAGCACGTGGCATTTGCACAAGTGTTTATGGCTTCATTAGGCCTATTGTAATGTAGCTTCTCCACCCACCGGCAGCCATTTATAAACTGGTCTGGGAAGTGATTCAGAGAGGCGCGTTCCTCCAGAGTCTCTGCATCTTCAGTGCGGCGGCGTTCAGAGGTGACGTCTGTCCTCAGGTAGAGTCCCCGTGGATAGGGTGGCCACATTAATGACCATCTGCTCAGAGAGACCCAGTCAACGGCTCTTTAATGAAGATGAATGTGAGGAGGGCCAGACCAGGAGGCGGTCAGCAGGGGTCTAATGACACACCTTCAGCTGCGAACCTGCCACCCGCTGTGACTGATGGGGAGAAACACTCCATGAACTCAGACTCCAGCAGACCTGCTCAGGAGCTCCTCGAGTGACCAGCGCTGAAAGACAAACACCGAAGCATCAGTATAACCAAACCTCCTGCGTGTATGAATAATACTGACATTATAATGTGCATTATTACTTTAAATTAATTGAAAAAATATAAACCTTGACTACCAGCCAAAAGTTTGAAAAGATTACAATTGTTTAATGCTTTTGAAAGACGTCTCTTCTGTTCACCAAGGCTGCGTTTAGTTGATCAAAAATACAGTAAAAATAGGGGAAAGGGAAGTGGTGTGTGGCCAAGTATAGTGACCCATATTTGGAATTTGTGCTCTGCATTTAACCCATCCAAGTGCACACTCAGTAGTGAACATACACCCGGAGCAGTGGACAGCCAACGCTGCAGCGCCCGGGGAAATAGTCAAATATTATTACAATTTCAAACAGCTGTTTTCTATGTGAATATCTGTTAAACTATAATTTATTTCTGTGATCTGCAGCTGTATTTTCAGCATCATTACTCCAGTCTTCAGTGTCCCATGATCCTTCAGAAATCATAATAATATGCTGATTTACTGCTCAAGAAACATTTCTGATTATTATCAATGTTGAACACAGTTGTGCTGCTCAATATTTTTGTGGAAACCGTGATACATTTTATTTTTCAGGATTCACAGAAGAACACAAAGTTCAAAAGAAACATATATATTCAAAATTGAAAATTTTTCTAACATTGTAAATGTCTTTACTGTCACTTTGATTAATTTAATGCATCCTTGATAAATAAAAGTATTATTATTATTTTTTTTCTTACATACCTCAAATTTTTAAATGGTAGTGTATCATGGTTTTTCACAAAAATATGTTTTCAACATTGATAATTAAACATAAATATTGTGTTACACTGAATAACAAAACCAAATTTTGACATTTTATTCTTCAAAAAGTTATTTGAAACCTTAAAAGTAGACACTTTACTTACATTTAATGTGGTTTCTATGGACATAAAATCACTTCATATAGGGGTTATTCTGAATATATTAATCCCACTTTAATTTCAGAATCTGTTCAAAACTACTACTAGAACTAGTTAATTATCCAAAAACGAACTTCGCTGCTGTTCACGTCTTAAAGTGACAGTACACCCAATAAAATCATGTAATCTCTTTAACATTGCAAAACAGTACTTTGATGGTACCACACGTGTCATATGGTAAAAACAAGTTGTACTGTAGTATTATATAGCGGCAGCAGTGAGTTCTGTTCATTACACACTGCATGTTTCTAACACAATAGAGGCTATAATGCTAAATCAGAATCATTTAAACCACTTTCACATTTATACTGAACAAACACACACAAGCAGTTCATCACATAAACCAACAGCTGTTTAACGTCACCGACTCCTACAGTAAAGCGGTCAGTCGTTAACATGTTTTTAATTAGGAAAACATGAGAGTTATAATCCTGGAGGAAGAGAGCAGCAGAGGACCTGAAAGAACACACACACATCTGCTCGCCTCAAAATTACATTTTATTGGGTTCATGAAAACCGTGCTGACATATTTTATTGGATTTTGAAGAACTATGTTGACACGGTGAATTTCACAGGATGTTTAATGCGAATCTCGGCGCTCACAAACGCAGTTTTCTGAGGGTCGATTCTCTGCCACAATAAAAAGCAAACAAAACATAATCAAATCATACTTTCATCAATCGCCGCGCTCCTCCAAATCAAATAACCATAAATAACTCACAATAGCAGTTCCAGTTGTGTTCATGACATGTTTGTGGATGAAAATGTGCAGAATAAAGCCACATATCAAGATCTGTTATATGACTATAACGATTTCAAGGGTCACCGTATCTTTCTCTTCACAAGAATATGTAAATATCATGTTTGTATTACACACATTATCAAATGACAGATCAAATACAGTGTAAAGTGTGACTGGATGAACATCAACTTAAATATGATGTGTTTTTTCCCTTTAGTTGACAAGCCTGTTTTAGGGTGATATCGCTGAGCAAAAAAAAAACACATATCCTCGGACCCTGGACCACAAAACCAGTCATAAGGGTCTTTTTTTTCAGAAAATCTGGAATCTGAGGGAGCAAAAAAATCTAAATATTGAGAAAATCTCCTTTAAAGTTGTTCAAATGAAGTTCTTAGCAATGCATATTACTAATGTTTTGATATATTTACAGTAGAAAATTTACAAAATATCTTCATGGAACATGATTTTTACTTAATATCCTGATGATTTTTGTCATAAAAGAGAAATGTATAATTGTGACCCATCCAATGTATTGTTGTCTATTGCTACAAATATACCTGTGTTACTCATGACTGCTTCTGTGCTGCAGGGACACAAATATATATATTTTTTAAATTAAGCTATTTACAACATTTTCCATTTTTATTTAGTTAAAGTACTAAAATAAGTCAAATGAAAACTTTATTTAGAATCTTAATTACTTATTTAAATAAAACAGAAACATTTTTTAACTTGTTAATTGATTTAAATAAAATATTACTAAAATAATTCAAACTAAAATTGAATTTAAAAGATATATATTTATTTATTTTTATCAAAAGCCCATGTTTGAAGACCCTTTAAGAGCAACTTAGTATCATTACAGATGCCAACCACAACTTCTTACGAGCTAAAATATTTTATTCATTTTTCCCATGTGACTTCTTTCACGTAGGCCATGAGGCCTTCGAAATCTGGCTTTTATAATATATAAATAACTATATAAACACTGTACATCTGGCAAACACAAGATCACTGATTCATGAGCACTGGATCAAAACACACTACACAACTGAATCATTCTCAGTGAATCAACTCCAGTTTTATGCTCATCTACTTCTCCCATTTCATATTGTTTATCACTTAATATAGACTAATACAATCAGATAATGTCTCAAATATTTATTATAAAATATACTGATAACTTGAACATTCACTTCAGACTGTTGAACTGTCAGCAATGTTTCCATCGAACATGTATTTCGTCATTTTAAAGGAGTGTTTTACTAGTTAGCAGTAAACCAGTTACCTCACTGAATATGTTCTTAGATTTGATTTGGATGACTTTGACGTGGAAAGCAGTTTTAAACCTTCAACACATTTGTATCTGCTTATAATTTATTTCCATCTTAAAGGGGTCCTATTATGCTCTTTTATAAAGTCTTTGTTTTGGGGGTGTACTAGAACAAGCTCTCATGCTTGCTGAATCGAAAATCACATTATTTTTCACATAATTTACATAATTTATATTATTACAATACCTTTCTCCCCAGCCTGACACAAACGGCTCGATTAGTTCCGGGTTTGATGAAGGCCCGCCTTCCCAAAAACCAAATGTGTTGTGATTGGTTAGCTGTCCCAGTGTGTTGTGATTGGTGGACAGCTTAGACGGCGTTTCAGTTTTGCCCCGCCCCTTGCCAGAACAGCAAGTTCATCAATATTGCCATATCAGTTCAGACCTAGAGAATATTGAACAAGAGGATCACGCAGAACCGGATATTACAAGACATATTAAAGTGGTAATGTTATTGTTGTTGTTGTTTTTTTGGCTAAATCACGTTTTAGATGGGATGTCAACAACAGCTGAAAAATAACTGCATTGACTATTTACAGATAAGTGCAACGGTAATATGTATTTGTAACGGAATAGTCCACACAGAGGTAAGTAAAACAAACAGTGCTTTATTCAGGTGCTCAGTCACACAACCACGGTGATAGCTGCTCCAATCCAGGTGAGTTACACTTCGTGCAGATAGTGGTGATAGGTGATCGGTGAATCTGATAATGTCTCTCTTGTCTTGGCAGGTCTCTGGAGATCGGTGTGCCAGGACTACGGGAGGTAGCGGATAGCCACAACAGCCAAACAGGATCTGATGAAGGAGAGGGAACGGAGAAGGACAAGGCAGAAGGTAAGTAGCAGGTACGTAATGATAAGGGAGGTATACTCAGCATTAGGGCTTCGTAGGGCGTCGGTCCTTGTCGCAGGTACAAGATCCGGCCCCGAGTGAACTGGTGAAGGTGCTTATATGTGGCTGGTGATGATGGTGACCATGATCAGGTGAGCATGATGATTAATGAAGACCAGGTGAAAGTGATCAGTGAAGGTGAAGACTGGCCATTCTGTGACATTACCTCCCCCTCCCGGACGGCGCGTCCCGCGACGTAACAATAATACCGGGGAGGGGGGGCGGGCGTCCTGGAGGCTGGAGCAGAACCTGGACAGGACAGGGAAGCCTCCAGGACGGATCAGGAGCCTTAGGAGACCATGGCGAATCAGGAGCCTTGGGAGGCCATGGCGGATCAGGTGCCTTGGGAGGCCATGGCGGATCAGGTGCCTTGGGAGGCCATGGCGGATCAGGTGCCTTGGGAGGCCATGGCGGATCAGGTGCCTTGGGAGGCCATGGCGGATCAGGAGCCTTGGGAGGCCATGGCGGGTCAGGAGCCTTGGGAGGCCATGGCGGGTCAGGAGCCTTGGGAGGCCATGGCGGATCAGGAGCCTTGGGAGGCCATGGCGGATCAGGAGCCTTGGGAGGCCATGGCGGGTCAGGAGCCTTGGGAGGCCATGGCGGGTCAGGAGCCTTGGGAGGCCATGGCGGATCGGTGTCCTTGGGCGACCTTGGCGGATCGGGGTCCTTGGGCGCCATGACGGGACAGGAGGCTTGGGCAGCCAAGGCCATATTTTTTTGGGAAGCCCAGAGGGATTCATGTGGCCATGCGCAATGAGCCATAGTGGCCCTGACCAAAGTCCCTAGCAAGGCCACTATGGCGACTAGGATTACAAGTATATAGCCCCCCCCCAAAATTTCTTTGGGAATGTTCCCCATAAGGGGTCTCACCGGAGGAGTGGGCTCTGTGGGGCGCTCTGGAGGAGCGGGCACTTGAGAGCGCTCTAGAGGAGCGGGCACTCGAGGGCGCTCTGGAGGAGCGGACTCTTGGGGGCGCTCTGGAGGAGCGGGCGCTTGAGGGTGCTCTGGAGGAGCGGACTCTTGGGGGCGCTCTGGAGGAGCGGACTCTTGGGGGCGCTCTGGAGGAGCGGGCGCTTGAGGGTGCTCTGGAGGAGCGGACTCTTGGGGGCGCTCTGGAGGAGCGGGCGCTTGAGGGTGCTCTGGAGGAGCGGACTCTTGGGGGCGCTCTGGAGGAGCGGACTCTTGGGGGCGCTCTGGAGGAGCGGGCACGGGAGGGTGCTCTGGAGGAGCGGGCACTTGAGGGCGCTGGTCGGGCCATGGGACTAGCGAACATTATAGGTGAAGAAGAGGTTGTTGCGGAAGTGACTGAGGTAGGTGCAGAGACCGGTCGTGGTGGTGAGGAAGGACGGATAAGTATCCTCTTGAGTGTGTCAACCAATTCCTGAAATGGGTCGCTCGTACTCATCCTTTAAGCCTTCTTGGTCCGATCTTCTGTAACGGAATAGTCCACACAGAGGTAAGTAAAACAAACAGTGCTTTATTCAGGTGCTCAGTCACACAACCACGGTGATAGCTGCTCCAATCCAGGTGAGTTACACTTCGTGCAGATAGTGGTGATAGGTGATCGGTGAATCTGATAATGTCTCTCTTGTCTTGGCAGGTCTCTGGAGATCGGTGTGCCAGGATTACGGGAGGTAGCGGATAGCCACAACAGCCAAACAGGATCTGATGAAGGAGAGGGAACGGAGAAGGACAAGGCAGAAGGTAAGTAGCAGGTACGTAATGATAAGGGAGGTATACTCAGCATTAGGGCTTCGTAGGGCATCGGTCCTTGTCGCAGGTACAAGATCCGGCCCCGAGTGAACTGGTGAAGGTGCTTATATGTGGCTGGTGATGATGGTGACCATGATCAGGTGAGCATGATGATTAATGAAGACCAGGTGAAAGTGATCAGTGAAGGTGAAGACTGGCCATTCTGTGACAGTATTATGTTTATTGTTCTTTAATTCTAACATTATAACATGAATTGCACTGAAACTGTTATGCAGTTATACCATTTATTTATACCATAGTCCCACAGTTACACTATTTGTGACCACACATATATGCAAATTAATTCTGTGCCAGCAGGAGGTGCTGTTGGAGCAGCAGAGATCAAGGTTTCCCCGGTAACGCTGTACACAAAGCAGAGCTCCGCTCACAAACGCTGCCTTATCAGACATTATATGCAAGATGAAATGAAACATTTTTGAAATCCAAAATTTTCTGAAAACAGTTGGTTTCCATCAGAAATACAGTGATATAAAAACACCCGCACTGGGTTTCGATTTTGAAACATACAGTGCTCAACCAAGCGTTCTCCCCATAGATATATATATATATATATATATAGCTATGGCTCTCCCCACCCGCCAACCAGTCGAATTTCTGTAGGCAGGATTTAAAATTTGTGATGTCTCAAATACAGGAAAACAACTTTGTAGTCCAAACGAGCCATTCGTTGTAGTTCTTGAAAAGGGATTTTTTAAAAATGAAATATCTCCCTTTGGAGTGGACTTTGAGATTTGTAACTTTGTAGATCTTTTTATGCCCAAACATACACACTACACACTGACTAACATTCAACAAGTGAAAAAGCATAATAGGACCCCTTTAGGAGGACACATATAAACCGTTTTCACTGCTTGAGGATTAACAGAACTTTGGATAGTTTCCATTCTTGTCTAGATCAATTTTGAATAAAGAAAAGAGAGGTTTAGAGTTTGTTATAATTTTCTTGTTATAATTTTAAATGTATAAATATAATGTAATTTAATAATAGTATAATTAACTATATTGATCATTTTAATTTTTCTTTTCTTTTATATTATGTTATATTTATTTTATTTAAAATTATGTAAAAAAAAATACATTTATATTATTTTATTATATACATTTCAATACAAAATAAAAACAAATAACATAAACGGATAAATATTTTATGTATTAATTTAATGTTTAACTTTATATCAGCCTCAGGTAAACCACTCTTCTTCTTTCTTGTTCAAATTTGTCTATTCAACACATATTTTAAACACTTATAATATTTTAAAACCTTTAATATTGTTTTATATTTTTTTAACTCTACATTTGCTCAGTAAAATTTACTTTAAAGATTCACTTTTCACATTCATGAAGATGGTAAATGTGCCAAAAAAAGTCTCTCCTGGTGGAAAAGAAAGACTTTTAAGATGAAAATGACATGAAACCAGTCATAACCAGTAGATGGTAGCAGAGGATCACTAATTAGCTCAGCTGCCATGTCCACGACCTAGTTTTATTCACATCTTTCTTTTGGTTTTATTATAAAATTACAAATCTATAATTATAAATAACTTGAATAACAGCCTAGAAGGGTTAATTGTTTAGGGCCATAACCTGCTCTCATATCCTCGAGTTTCTAGAAAGTCTGAGAGATTAAAGGTTCGCGCTGGTCCGTTCAGTGCTCTTTATAACTCTCATTATAACAGGAGGGAATGCTGGTCTGCCTCGGGCTGAGGCCCTGAGCGCTTCTGCAATTAAAACAGCATTTCTTCCTAATGAGACGCTGATGATTCAGCTGGAGTTTATCACTGCATGCGTCTCTACCGCTGGAGTACAGTAGAGCGCAGTGCATGGAGAGACTTTAACGTCTTTTCATTTCCTCTCATGTATCTATTCACCTCCAGCTATTGCCTGAGAGCGTCTGAGAACAACACCAGTTTGTGGGAGTGAAGTGCTCTGTCTCTCTCCTGATGAGCTGAGGTGAACACGGAGCTGGTGACATTCACACGCTGCGTGACATTATCCAGCAGAAATGAGCTCTTAGAGCCTTTCAAATGGGTGCCGCGCTCTCCATTAATCACAGGAGTGCTGGAGAAATGCAGCATTATATTCACGCAGAAACTGAGGAAACCTTTAGACCTTCATCTGTGACTTACTGAATGAGGGCTTTCATGAGCGCAGCTTTGAGCCAGAAGATCAACGTGACTGTTTTATACATTATATTATCCAGTGGTATATAATTAATAAACAGAGAGATTATAATTTAAGTACATCTTAGAAGCAATCCTAGCTAAGAAGAAACATTCTGGCAATGTTCTCTCAAAGTGATGAACAAAGTAACATTAATGGAATGTTCATTCAAAGTTATCTGCTTGGTAACATAGTTCTCAAAACACTTTATTTGAAACACTTTAAAATGTTGTTTCAGAATGTTCAAAGAACATTCAAGAGTAACGTTCCCGTAATGTTTGCTTAACCAAAAACTGCTTTTAAAAACTGACATTTTCAGTGTTGAAGAACATTCAGAAATAACGTTTGCATAACTTAATGGGAGCGCAAGCAAAATCTTTTCAGAACATATTTTTGTTATCTGGGATATTGTCAATATTGAGTGCTTTCGCTCCAAAATAATTTAGTTTTATAGTGATTCAGTGTTTTTTTAACGATTCAGGTGAGTCAATGATTCAATGACTCATTCATAAAGACTTGAGTCATTCCTGAATGAATCAGGTGTTTTGAATGAATGAATGAATGGATCAATCAATCAATCAGTCGATCAATCTATCAATCAATAATTAAGACAGTGATATGTCGCCACCTACTGACAGTTTTAGTTTCACATTTAAAGTATAATTTATTTTTTTCCCACATTTCATATTTCTATATTCAATATATTTTGTATTTAAAACATAACTCTCATATTTACACAGTTTCTGTAAATGCATCTTCAGATTCAGATTCTGCAGTCCAAAGATGGATTTTGTCTGATTTCATTTGATTGGTAACAGCCTTATCATGTCTAATAATTATTTAAAATGCATTCACTGAATAAATGTAAATGTAAGGGGGACACAAACATTTAAAAGGTTAGAAAATCTGCCCTTATAAAGAATTGCAAATTGATTTTAATTTCACCTATTATTGGAAAAGTTTCGGTCACTGCTTATAGGTTTGGGGTAATTTTTCAGTTGCTTTCTGATGTTATAGAAATGGCCATTGTGTTTGATAAATGCATGGCTGACTGATGAATCTATAGTGGATTTGGAGACTACCAGTGAACACTGCTGTTACAAACATCTTTCTCATGGATTGACAAACTGATTTGACTTTTCTGTGCTGTTAGATTTACATTTGAACGATGGAAACTGATTCTGACAAACCTCAGTTTCATTTTACAGCCGAACAATAACACCACCCTGCTGTTCCTCTGCTCAGAATGAAATAATCATCACACAGCAGTTTCACCTACAGGACCTGTTTGAGACAGTCTGTGTCTGTTCTTGTACTGCCCTCTGCTGGAGAAACAACACCAACAACACACAAGAGCAAATGCATTTTCATCAAATCCAATGCTTTCTAATGTCACTGCACATTTTAGGATTTAGTATTTTGACTTATATTTTGTAACTTTTGTCTTTTTATGAGTTTTTGTTTTTCAGTATTTTATTTTGTAATCTATTCTATTGAAAATTCTATTTTTATTTCAGTACTAGTTTTAGTAATTTTAGAACGTCAACAAACTTATTTTATTTCAGTTAGATAGCATGGGAAAAGGCAACTATTCTTTTTATTTTATTTTGTCTTGTATTTATTTTACAGTAAATCTTAATATCTTATTAGTTACAGTAAAAATTTTAGATTTTCATGTCACTGCATTAGTGTGAACAGATTATTACAGAGCAAAACACAAACGGCCCTAATCATAACACAATGAATGCATTGATACAGCAGAAGCTCAGCGGCCTGTTCTGAGTCCTGACTCACTAAAAACAGATGCATCACAATGACTGCCATGTCATTTCTGCCCTGCAATCTCCACTAGAGGCCAGCATTTAATTCCTGTTTGGTCACCCTGAACACAGACACCGGCCTCAGCACTAGATCACAGATGAATCCTGTAATAATACTGGGCTTTTATCAGCCGTGCCTTTCTCCAGCACCTTTTCAAGTCTCCTGAAGATTAAACAACCTTGTTTATATTAAGTTTTAGTAATTGTTGTGCTTTTGTTATTTCTACTAGCTTTTTTAGGCTATATATTTGTATTTCATATACATTTTTTATTTAATTCAGTGTTTCTTTACAATGAATTGTGAAATTTACTAGCAATGTCTGAGTGACAATTGTTTCAAAGAAATCCTACACCAATTCTCAGTGTTTATAAATTATGTATTAATATTTTGACTTGATATATATTTTCTGTTTTTATGTTCTTTGCAATTATTATTAGTTTTTTTCAGCTGCTAACACACATTTTCAAAACGTTGCCTCTTTTTTTCAAAACTTTACTCACAAATCCAAGAATTACACAAAATGCAAAACACCTCACATCTCTTGCAAAATAAAGCACTGCATACAAAATATCACAAACACATCTCAAAAGCAGACATTTGCAAACACCTTTGCCATAATATTAATTCCTGTTATAGACAACTGTGTGTTGTGTTTAGCAAAAAGTGTTTAATGAGATTGAAAACTGAGTCAAAGGCTGAGAATTAGTGTCTGGATCTGGTGTGTGCTTCTGCTGTTTGAGTGACAGCTTTCAGAAACTGTGTGACAAGGAAAGATTCTGTGTGTAAGCAGCTGAAAAAAGAAACTGTAAGTCTTTGTAATTATTTCTGAGGGAAAATAGTTTCAGAGTAAATCCTGTAATGCATTGCATGAATATTAAACACAATGCACATACTTCCAAAAGTTATAAAACAAGTTACAGTAACGTCGGTGTAATTATTAATTATATTAATAAAACGCATGCGGATCCCAAAAGAATCCAAATATGGTGTTTACAAAGCGTGCCATGATGTAATGCTGCCAAACATTCACATGCTGGAGGTTTAGCGGGGCAAAAGGGCAAAATGAGGCTGATCTACCCGCCCCTGACAACCATCACAAACCAACACACAACAGCAGCAGCAGCTCACATTCACTCACATTCAAACAAACACTTTTAAACACGACAAACTCCGCTCAATCTCAGCCACAATGCGGGAAATAACTCGGACCCGATGACGGCACGCGGCACAAGTTCGTCTGAAGCGCTTTATTACTTGAGTAAAGGTCTTTAACAGGTGAGTTTACCGACACTGATTCATCAGTGACTGTCGGAAACATCACATCAGATCCATACACCTTTGTTTGTTTCATGGATGTTGGTGAATGCACGATTTCAAACGCGCATTTATGTTTATTTTACATTATTGATTTTATTATTTGTAATGAAGCTTAAAAATAACTTAACAGTAAAATCTGAACAGTTTATAAACAACATCTGTAAATATACTGTATTTATCTCACTGTTAGCATTAAAATATTCATCTGAAAATATCTAATTTTTATAATTATTTAGTTGCTGTTTATTATATGGCAGCAGCTATTTGCATTATGTTTACACTAAGTGCAAATAGCAATGGATTCTGTTTACACTACATGAAAATAGCAGTATTTTTCATTTACACTGTTAAAATAGCAAATTTTCTGCTATTTATATTACTTATTGCAAATAGTGGCAATTATCTGCACCTCAGTATTGTAGTATTTTATATAACAGTACGCAATAATAACGTATTGAGTGTAAATTATAGTTTTAATTCAAAATATTAAATGGATGCCACCTTATTGGGACAATAAAGCCCTCCCTACACCTACACGATACTTTATTTTCAACTTTTTGATTATTTCCTTCATTTATGTTGAAAATAAATGCCTTTCTGATGCGATATGAGATTTGAAAAGGGAGAGAAAGAGTTCGGCAAAAGGGGGGTTCGAACTCAGGTCGATCGCGTCAAAAAGAACACACTTTACAGTCTACGCTACTGAAACTGATGTTAAGCAAGAGTCTTTTTTCGATGGTGATTATCTCACATGTTGGTGGGTAGAGTTAGTGTAAATAGACACTCCTAAAATATATGCCCGTCACCGCGGCAGAAGTTCGTCTGAAGCGCTTGATTTCATAAAGAACACCACGACAAAATCTTTAAATATACTATATTTGTCTCACTGTTAACATTAAAAATATTCATCTGAAAAGATCTAATTTTTACGATTAATTTTGACGCTGTTTATTTTATTCCTATGACGTCACCACGGCAGAAATTCGTCTGAAGCGTTTATTTCACACAAAAAAAAATGTCACGACGAGTATATATTTAAATATACTGTAATATACTGTATTTGTCCCACAGTTACGAGTCAAATGAAGTATACTTTGCAAGGCTGTGCGTACAAATGTATGCGTACGCTAACGTACGTGTAAAAAAAAAGAAGTATGCTTTGGCCTTTAACATTAAATGTAACATTAAATTATGAATCTAATGTTTACAATTATTTGACCGTAGTGATCAGGATTACACTACTGTAATTCCTTATACCTAGGTCTTTCCCAATCTTCACTGGCTCGTTTGCAGATGGTCCAGAATGCAGCGGCCAGATTGTTAACTGGTGCAAAAAAACGTGATCATATCACTCCAATTTTAGCGTCGCTCCACTGGCTTCCTGTCTCTTTTAGAATTCAATTCAAAATTTTGTTGATTGTTTTTAAGGCACTTAATGGACAAGCCCCATTATACATGTCTGATCTTATCTCATTTAATTCTGCTTCCTCAGATCTGCTAATAAAGCTCTTTTATATGTCCCACGGTCACGACTTAAGTTTAAAGGTGACAGAGCCTTTGCAGTAGTTGCGCCACGGCTATGGAATCAGTTGCCATCTGATATTAAGAGTGCTCCGTCTATTTCAGTTTTTAAATCGAGACTTAAAACGCATCTTTATCCTATGGCCTTTCCTGAATTTTAATTTATGGATTATGGATTAGTATTGTTATCTTGGATTTTAATTTGTATTTTATTTTATGTATTTTATGATTGTTTTGTACAGCACTTTGGTCAGTGTAAGCTGAATTTAAATGTGCTCTATAAATAAAATGTACTTACTTACTTACTTACTTACCATGTAAATCTGAACGCAGAAGATGATGTTCTGTGTCGACCAGTGACGGACATGAACGGGAAAGGCTGTAACCTGATGGTTTCTCCGTCTGGTATGGCTCAGGTTCCTCACCTGAGGGTCCAGACGGGTCACTTTTCTTCTCCATCGCTCCATCCCGATGTCACATCTGGAAACCCTGCCCTTCTTCCCACGCTGAGCCTCCGCCGACAGGTGCTGACCAATGGGAAGCTGGGCTTTCCGCAGTCCTCACAACATCAAGCCCCGCCCCTTTCGCTCCCAGCATCCTCTTCCAAACAGTCAGCTCGACCCAGCTGCCTGGACAATGGTACGAAAGGTAAACAACAATAAACATCTCCAATTTGAATGCTTAGAATTTGCTACAAGCCATGTTCAGTGGCTTGAAAGAGCAGCTGTGGTTAATAAATGTGACCCTGGATGACAAAAACAATTTTTAAATTTCTTTGAAATTGAGATTCATACATCATCTGAAGGAATAAATAAGCTCTCCATTGATGTATGGTTTGTTATGATCGGACAATATTAGGCTGAGATACAACTATTTGAAAATCTGGAATCTGAGGGAGCAAAAAAATCTAAATATTGAGAAAATCTCCTTTAAAGTTGTTCAAATTAAGTTCTTAGCAATGCATATCAAAAATAAAAATGTTATATCTTTACGGTAGTAAATGTACAAAATATCTACATGTAACATGATCTTAATATCCTAATGATTTTTGGCATAAAAGAGAAATGTATAATTGTGATCCATACAATGTATTGTTGTCTATTGCTACAAATATACCTGTGTTACTGATGACTGCTTTTGTGCTCCAGGGACACAATTTAAAAGGTATAAGGGAAATAGGCCATATCTTCATGTCTGAGCTCCACTCTACCCATAATGCTCAGCTCAGTGAGCCAGAAGATGAGACATGATGCTTTGAATTAGATAGGGGACTATTGAACATCCCCACTGCCATTTAAACAGCACTTTCAGCCTTCATTTCATCTCAGACTGTCAGTACAAAGCGAAGACATGTATTCTCATCACAATTGCACTTAATCAGTCTATAATACAGTTGAATAAAGTCAACATGAAATCAAAATCAAGCCCATTGACTTTCTTAATCCGTGCTCATGATGTCCTTTGGTGTGATTTTCCTTCAGCCGACGTCATCCAGTCCTCATTTTTACAACCATCACCATCTAATTAATTAATAAAAAAACAACTTTTATAGAAAATAGTGTTGGAAATGCATTTTCTAATGGTGCTTTACACAATACAGCACTTTATATAGATCAGTTCAAAGCAGCTTCAAAAGCTAATTTGACAATTCACTTAACGTATTTTTTTTAATTATTATTTACTTGATAATTTTAAGGCAAGGGGTTTCCTCAATGTTTTTAAGTTAAGTCAACATCACTTTTTACAGTCTACTGGTTTATACTTCAATAGCATCCGTCCATGTCTTCACCACAAACCTCTCATATTTTTGATGATTAACTAAGCTTGTACCCAAACGAGCCATGGAACCAAAGCAGAGAGAGAAACTCATTAGTACTTAACAGAGCAGAAACGCTTCCTTGGCTTTACGGGTTTGTTATAGGAATTCCATGATTATTCATGTGTTTCTGTTTGATAGAGACCAAAAATATCACGTTAGAGGACAAAAGCTCTGGTAGTCCAAACAAAAATATGTATAGTTTTCATTAAATGTTAAGTTTGCAAAAACTTCCTAATTTTAAATAATATCTGGAAATTACTGGTTGATCTGTGATTTATAACTCAGTATTATTGATGCTTCTGAGATTAAGTCATTATTGCTATTTTAAGAAAACATCAACCAAATGTAAACCAGCTAATTACTTAATCTGCAACAATATTCAACTTAATATTTAATAGTCAGTATAAATTTGCAAAGCATGAAAAGACACCATCATTATTATTGAGCCCTGAATCATTGCGCTTCGCAAGTGATCTTAAAATATCAGAATTCTTACTGCAATCTTAATGTGCAATTTGCAAACATAAGAAATTCTCGTGAAGTTACTTAATCTACAGCATGAAAAACAATAAAGGTAGAATAAGCAGTTCTGGGTAATCAGGATATGCATCTGAACAGACCAATCATAGTCCTGTTATGCTGTACAAGGAAGGAAAATAATTCTATCTCCAGGGCAGAACTGACTGATCTATTGGAAACGCAGAGCTTGATTATTAGTTCTCTGCTGGAGACTGGTTTAGAGTCTTTTAGTGCCTGCTCTTTAATGGCTAGATTTTATTCTGACAGTCTGAACTTTAGCATTACATGACCGTGCAGCAGGAGTTCAAGATTTTTTTACAAACTTGAAAGTTTGATTTTGTTAAAATTTGACAGGATTGTATACAGTATAGTGCAGGAGAAGTGAATCATTATCATGAACGTCTGATGAAACGTGACTCTTTCTCAGGTTACCTGTCTTTGGGGATGAACAGAAAAGTGTTTGGGCTGTGTGGCGGTTCAAACCTGCAGATGACGAGCAATGCCATGCTGGTCCAGAGTTTGGGTCCGGTTTCTTCACAGACTTCAGTCCAAAACGGCCCACCTCATTCACTCACCGTTCCCTTCACTGATGCCAGGTTAATATCCTTAAACACTTAGAAATAAAGAGTTCTTCACAGTGATGCCATATAGAAGAACCAGTTTGGGTTCCTCAAAGAACCTTTCAGTGATCAGTTCTTAAAAGAACCATTTTTATCTTAGTGTGAAGAACTTTTTAATAATTGTAAGAACCTTTTGTGGAATTGAAAGATTCCATGGATGATAAAGGTTCTTCGTAGAACCATGGACACCAATTATATTTAAGACTGAACAAGGAATTAATTTCTGTATTCCATAAGAAACAAAAGAATATGTTTTTATGTATGTACAACAAAAGCATGCATTGTCTACAGGCTGTCAAACTCCAAAAAGTACCATATAAATAGTCCATTTGCACAATATATTTCAAAGCCGAACAGGTCTATATAGTCATTATCCACTGAAAACCTTCCTTTTTACCAAAAGCTTTAAAGTCTCATTCATGCTTCTTCATATTCAGACTTGGCACGTCATTGTTTACACCCTTTCTCTCTTTCATCTCCTCTGGTTAAGATCTTAAATGGACTATAAAAGTCACATGGAGAAGAAATGACATATGGAAAGCATTTATGCCAATAGCATTGGATGTCTCTTCCCAGTGAACAAAGAATGTCTTTTAAAAGTTATATAAATGTTTGGACAAAACATTCTTAAAGTAATGTTCATGGGATGTTCTCATAACTTTACTAATATTCGATATATGTTCTCATAACATTGAGAGAAAACATTCTGAGATTAACATGATTTTACTTCAGCATTCTATGAAACGTTTTTATAACCTTTAAATAATGTTCTAATAATGACAAGAAAACTGGACATTTTAATGTTTGCAGAATATTAAAAATAAATGTTCAAAATAACATTTTGGGTGAAAATAATGTTTGTAGAACGCTGTAAGAAACATTTTTGTAACCATTAAACTTTATAATCACGACAAGAAACCATATTAACGTTTTACAAACATTTCAAAATAATGCTCCCACAATGTTTTTATAACCTAAATTTATTTCCAGTGTTCCTGCGACAAACCTCACACAGCATATGTAATGGAACCAATTTGGGGGGATTTTTCAGTGAACAACAATTTTAATTACTTGAATATAGACTTGGGAATCATGTAAACTGCTGTTGTGATCCATTATGTATCTTGATTTTGGAGTTTGACAGCCCTAGTCCACTTTAAATTAATGGAAAAGAGTGACTGGGATATTCTCAAAGTAGAGAGAAAGTCATCTGGGGCCTCCTTTATAAAATGTTGCGCAGAAATCATCCTAAAATTGATCTTACGATCATCTCTCAAATATGCATATATGCGTGTGAGTCGTAGAATGAGCGTACGCACAGAAAACACACATACGCATCTCTTTCAGATGTGACCCTGGACCACAAAGCCAGTCTTAAGTATACATCATTCAGAGATTTATGCATATGAATAAATAATCTTTCCATTGATGTATGGTTTGTTATGATAGGACAATATTTGTCTGAGATACAACTATTTGAAAATCTGGAATCTGAGGGAGCAAAAAAATCTAAATATTGAGAAAATCACCTTTAAAGTTGTTCAAATGAAGTTCTTAGCAATGCATATTACTAATCAAAAATGAAGTTTTGATATCTTTATGTTAAGAAATTTACAAAATATTTTCATGGAACAAGATCTTTACTTAATATCCTAATGATTTTTGCCATAAAAGAAAAATGTATAATTTTGACCCATACAATGTATTTTTGGCTATTGCTGCAAATATTCCCCAGCGACTTAAGACTGCTTTTGTGCTCCATGGACACAAATGATCTTGAACTTGCGTGCAACTGAATGCTTTCAGCTCTCTGCCTTGCAAACGACTCCTAATTAACGTCATTAACATGTAAAAGATCAACAGTCATCGTCCATATTCTTTCATTTAGAACAGCGAGCTGCAAAAACAGCTTACATTTCCAAAACCTGCAATACTCAAACAAGAAAAAATGTTTACGTCTGCTCAGACCCTGACGTGACGCTAAGCACTTTACCACGTCAAAGATGTGAAATAGATACTTTGCAAATAGAGCAATTGAGATGAGCAAATTTTGGTATCGATCTGATACCAAGTAAATACAGGGTCAGTATCACCGATACCGATAATTTTTCCTTTTAATAACATACATTTAAATGACCAATTACACTTTGTAGACGTGAAATACGAGACGTGAAAAGAGTGGCATAAATACACACAGACATGTCTACTCTTTGTTGAATGTATAAAGCCTCGTGCGACCTTTTGGACATTTTTGTCCTGTCAGTTTTGTTTTTTTGATAATTTTGCCTGTGTTATTGCCAACTGCATAAATTTTGGCTCAGGTGTGTATTTTTATTGGAATTTTACTGTTTCACTTCCATTTCCTTTAATAAATCTGTTTTGCACTAGGTACACAAAATAGTTCCTCTCAGGACCTTAAGGACAAAAATGTCCTCATTGAAACCCATTAAAACTGCTATTTTTAATCACAGTGCCGTTTAACTGTAAAATGATGCAATTTTTGTTAATACGCTTTCATTCTGTTGGCAAGGTTTCAAAATTATTATTTTTTTTTACCAGATGGTGACTTTTTTTCAGGTTTGGCCTGTAAAGCAAATACTCGCTTTATTCCTGTTTTCTGCTTCTGCATATTATAGAGCCAATTGGATAAATAATGCAGCTGTAATTGTGTGGGTGTGTTGGTATGGATGTCGGAGTGTGGTTTGTATGTGTGCCATAAAAAAATGTGCGCTTGTAATATTTGAGAGAGAAAAACTCTACTGCAAATCACAAATCCAAGCACTGTGTGCACCAGCGGAGTTTTGCTGGCATCTAATGGGGAAAATGTGGTACTGCGCCCAAACAAAATCTTACTGAGAGCTCATTTTTTGAGATATCAACCTCAAATTTGGAACACAACTTGTTTAGATGTATGGCTTTGATTTACTAGCAGGTTTAGAGTTCTACATGTTTCATAAAATATATATTTTATATAAAATATTGTTCATAAATAATTTTCATAAACTTAAACCTCTATAACTTTTTTGGTTTCACTTTTTAAACATTACAGACAATAATCTGCCATAGGTCTTCTTTAAAATGAGCCCAAACTTAACTCTGTGCTCCCAAGCTTCACATTTTTATGACAGTTTTTTTGACACAGATATTTTTGTCCACTATGGACCTATGTGTAACTTTTTTTGATTGACGAACAAGGGTTAAGTGTAGAGGAGAGAAAATTAACCTAAATTATCAATCTAATCGGGTTAGTATCGATCCAATACCAATACCAACGTTGGTATCGATATTAGAATCGATCCACCCACCCCTAACGCACGCTTTATAAATGAAGCCCCTGGAGTGAATTCATGAGAAAATAAGCTCTGTGGTAAACATAATTTGGGTGATCTATTGCAGGTGTTTGCTGTCCAGAGAGTCCCTGGCCTCGACCACCCTCAGCATCGCCGAGACTCAATCGATTCGCAGCAGTAAGCTGGACTGGCCCTACGGTTACCGCGTTCTGCCTCCTTTAGGGCTAGGGTTTAGCCAGGCTTCAGAAGCAGCTGATCCCAATCTCATTCCCGGGACCTCCATGTCCGAATCTGTCTCCAACCCCGCGTCTCTACCACATTATCTCTTCAAGGAGGATGCCAGCAGTCCACGGCTCTCAGCCCGCTCCAAAAAGCGAGCGCTGTCCTTGTCTCCTCTGTCCGATGGCATCGGCCTCGACCTCAACTCCATCATCCGAACCTCGCCCACGTCGTTGGTGGCGTACATCATCGGTTCTCGCACTTCGCCGGCCTCACGCCCCACTCCTTCTCCTCTGCAGTCTGATGTTTGTGGACACCTGCTGGGAATCAGAGGCAGCTGCATCCCTCATCCCAACTCCAGCAAACACATCACCAAAGACAGGTCAATTCAGACGCTCTCTGATGACACTGAATGTTTCCGCATGCAGCAGTTGGAGGCGACGCCACACTGTAAAAAAAATTCCGTAAACTTTACGGTAAAAAAAACTGGCAGCTGTGGTTGCCTGAATTTTACCGTAAACAATACGGTAGCAACATTTTTAGGATTTACTACGGTGGCCGAGAGAGGTTAACGTGCTGCAACTTAAGAAAACACATGCAAACATAAAAAGCACCTGCAAATTAAGAAAACATCTTCATCAGTTTGACAGCACGTGCTGAAAATACTCACAACACAACCAAAAAACAGAAACGCGCTCCAAATACTCTCAACAAAAAAACACGCTGCATGTAGCACAGACCACAACAGGGGACCCCAACAATGCTCACGAAAATTAACTCTGGTTTTATTATAGTAAAAGTGTAGTAACCATGTATTGATTACCATTTGTATAACCACAGTTACCAGTAAAAATACCATGGTAAACTATGGTTAGTGTGGTTAATTTACCATGGTTTAACTATAGTAACCATTTTTTAATTTGTATTTATTTTATGTAATAATAAATATAATTTATAGGCAATTCAGTTAATAGTTAAACCATGATTAATTTTTTTAAGTTGTAAAAGTAGCCAGCTTACATAACGTTTCACAGTTACAGTAATGTAGTATTTCGTCAGCTTATTTAGGCTAATAATATATTTTTTTAAACGTGCTGTCAAACAGATGAAGATGCTTTCTTTTTCATTTGCATGCCTTTTTTCATTTTTCATTTTCCGTATTTTACGGATTTACCTTAAATTTATATTTAAATACCATAATATTATTAACTGATATAATGTTAATATACTAACCTATTGAAGTACTGAAATCTGTTTTGTACATTTGTATTACACTGATAACCACCAAAAGCAGGAGCTGATGAGAAAGTCACATGATGAACCAAAGCCTGTCACAAGCAGCTTTTAAATACTAACATATATAGAAGGTGCACAGTGTCAGTGTCAACTGATAAGAAAAACTAACAAGAAACATACTTATTTCTATGAAAAATCTTCAAATGTAACTCTGGAGCACAAAAGCTGTCATCAGTAGCACAGGTATATTTGTAGTAATAGCCAACAATACATTGTATGGGTCAAAATTATCCATAGTTCTTTTATGCCAAAAATGATTGGGATATTAAGTAAATATCATGTTCCATGAAGATAGTTTGTAAATTTCCTACTGTAAATATATCAAAACTTAATTTTTCATTATTAACATGCATTGCTAAGAATTTCATTTGGACAACTTTAAAGGCAACTTTTTCAATATTCCGATTTTTTTGCACCCTCAGATTCCAGATTTTCAAATAGTTGTATCTCAGACAAATATTGTCCTATCATAACAAACCATACATCAATGGAAAGATGATTTATTCAACTTCCAAAAATGACCATTATGACTGGTTTTGTGGTCCAGGGTCACAAATTTGAAATGTAATGCAGGGAATTCTGGGAATGTCAATTTATGGTAATTACGGTATTAACAGTAAATTATACATTCTTTTTCCACTTCCAAAAATGGTATTTTAAAATTGTAATGTAATGTTCAATACAGTTTTTCACCATATATAGTAGGGGAACTTACCATTAACCGATTAATAGGTTTTTACTTTAGCATTTTTACAGTCTTTTACCATTAAAATCACGGTAATTTTTTACAGTGCACTAGAAGACCAATTCACCAATCTAGTGGTGGAGCACCAACTTCTACCTGGACAGGAGATCCAAACTGGGACAAAAAACAGCCTGTCGCCTTCAATACAGCTTCAATTCGAACTGGCCGCTATTATTAGGACTCCTAGTCCTCCTAGAGGCCCTCCACCACCCTATAATTCCCATCTGCAAGCATCTCACGTTCAGATCCCAGCGGCCTCTTCAGACAATCTCAGGGTCCTTCCGTCGACGCTCTACCCGATGCTGGAGGAGGACGAGGAGGAGGACGTCAGCGGAGGACACTGCTGCCACTGGCTGGACTGCGGCGCCATTTACGGCCAGCGAGAGGAGCTGGTCAAGCACATCGAGAAGATCCACGTCGACCAGCGCAAGGGCGAGGACTTCACCTGCTTCTGGGCCGGGTGTCCTCGCAAACACAAGCCTTTCAACGCACGCTACAAGCTCCTCATCCACATGAGGGTCCACTCCGGGGAGAAACCCAACAAATGCTCGGTGAGTCGATGGAGTTTTAAATCTGACAGTAAAAGGTCTCTATATGTGCAAGCACAGGCTAAAAATTAAATACATGCAATAACAGTAAATAATAATAATGGGTACATACACACACACACATTTTTAAATCATATACATAAATATATACACACCAAATGCAATATATATATATAAAATAACTTTGATATATTTGTAAAAATACAACTTTTATGTGAAATATAGGTAAATTATAAGAAATATAGTAATGATTTTAAATAATAAACAGTAAAATAATTTAAAAAGATTAACTGGAAATAATATAAACATTAACTGGAATACAATAAAATATAAAAAACAAACTTATTTTTATTTCAATTAGTTGCTAAGGCAGCATTTAGCACTTTAATTTAGTTTAACAGAAAGTACTAAAATTATATACTATATAGACATTAAAAAAATTATAAACATTTGTATAAAAACTCTTTATATTAAACTCTAATATTAATAGAAAACAATATTAGTATCTCAATGATACTATATAATGATACAATAAAATATATTTAAAAAAAACATTTTATTTAGTATTTTTTAACTGGTTGCCAAGGCAGCATTTCTCATTTTAATTTGAAGTACTAAAATAACTAAAACTAAAATAAAAAAATATATATATAAATTGTATAGACATATGAAATAAAAACTAGTAATACAAATTTTTACTTACTAAGTAAAAGATGTTTAATTACTAAAACTTTACAATAAAAAAAAAATAATAATAATAATTCAGCATATTAATATAAAACTGTGTGTGTGTCTGAATTATTTTTATCTAGTAGAATATCTAGTGTTAGATATTATTTTTGCTGTATATATATATATATATTTCTGGTTCAGTTCCAGTGCTTCAGAGGTGAAAGTATCTCCTCTATATTAGTTTAAAGTGCAGACACAGCTATACAAAAGCCAACACCGTTCAAAACAACGCTCTCTTTGCAGTTGTGTTCCCAACACGAACCATACCACACCACGAACTTTTGATATCATTAAAGAACCATTAAGGAACTTTTTATTTAGAATAATTAAGAGATGTGCACAAACAAGCACTTTATTAAATGCTTGTGTTTTAGACGGCGCAGGGTAACGACACCCCCCAGTGGATTCATCCACTGATCTCTTGTATTTTATTTCTGCAGCACATTGCAACACTGCAGAGCTTCAGGGTATTACTTGTCTTCTTCTATCTATTGTTGCAGCATTAACAGCAGAAAAAGCCCTCTATGTCTTTTTGTCTAGGAGAGACTCTTTTGAAGGTTCAGACTAGCTATAATCAACATTAAGACATTAACAAGAAAGAAAATCCCTGGCGATATAATCAGTAGAGTTGTGTTGTGGAGAAGCTGCATTACGCTTCATCTGTGAGTTTTTCTCCTCTCTTTTAACTCCAGCCATCAGCTAATTAGTGATTATCCTTTATAATTGACATGGGAGTTTGTGCAATTATGCAGTTATTAAAAAGGGACAAAAGACTCACATTTAAGCTCTGGCAGAGACACGACTGCCTCCTGCCATGCGCTTCAATCAAATGGACAGCGTGCTGGACACCAGTCGGGCCGAGAGGCTTTTTTTAATATACTAGATTTCCTGAAAAAAAAAAGGCTCTTGAATGTGCTTTTTTAACACAATTTGTTTAGATTTTCTTGCCGTTTTAGAGTAAAACAGGTTTTGGTTAACATATATTCCATAAAAAAAATTTAAATAGTATTTTTGTGTATCTGTCATAATTATTTAATAGTAATAATTAATAATTAAATTAATAATATAACAATTAAACTTTTTAATTGTTACACTTTTTAAAACCTTTTTCAATTCTGCAATAATCTACCAAGTGTCTTCTTTAAAAAGAGACCAAACTTAAGTCTGTGCTCCAAAGCATTAAAGATTTACAAGAAATTTAATTTTCAGGTTTATGATCAAAAAGCCCTTAACAGGTTATAATGGATAATAATTATAATTATAATGGATTATAATTACTGCATAAATATAATTTAGTATGATAAAATCCCCTCAAAATACAAAATATTAAATTTAAAAAAACTTTATTAAAATTAAAAACTTTAAAAATAAATAAAAATAGGAATTTAAATAAGAACAAATATCTGTCGATGGGGAACTGTTTTTCCTTTCAGTGAAGTTGATTTGGTAAAGCTTTTCTGACTCCATTGGCAAACATTTATTCTTATTTTAATTAAAAAAAAAACTATATTTCATTCAGTTTCTCAGAAAACAAAAGGTTTCATGTCATTTTGCTTCTAAATGTCTTGATTTAAGAAAATTTAGACAATTAAACACATCAATTTCATAAAACCAAAGTATCATTCATTCAATATTATGATACAATTAATGAGGAAAATAGAGCTGAAACCCTGAAAATGGTACAAAAAACATTTTAAATGCATAGAAACAAAGATGCTGATGAAAACATTTTACAGTGCATGCAAAGCTCATCACCACTGTGCAAGGCTGTTGCTATGCAGTTGTCTTAGTGCCTTTATCACGTTGCTATGGGGTTGCTAGGGTGTTGTGGTTGTTCAGTGTTAGGGGTTTGATCAGATCATGATCTATAAGCAGCATCTCTAGTAGAAGGAATGTTTCTCATCTAGACCCTGTAGAGCAGGTAAACTGTGCATGTTTGTCCTCTGGTGTTGTGATTTTCTTCAGGAGTGTGTTGTTTCCTTCAGCGATCAGAGCTGATCAATCATTAATAGCGCACACATACCTGTGGTCAACCTTTAGCTCCGCACACTTACTCATTAAAGAAGCTGTTGCCATGGCGCCGGATGGTTTTCCAGTGAGCGTAAGGAAAGACAAAGAAAGACAAAACTCAGACACAAAGAGTCTTTCTTGTGTAAAGCGCAGTAGTTTGTTGTCTGTGGACTGAATCACCTCAGCGTCTTTGAGCTCTAGTGAATGGAGTCGACAGTAAACAGATCCAAGAGTCACTGCAGCATAATGACACAGATCTGATGACCTGAACAATCGCAGACCAGTCCCAGCATGCTCAGCCTCATCTATCTGTCCATCCATATATGTGACCCTGGAACACAAAACCAGTCATAAGGGTCCATTTTTTTAAATTGAGATTTATACATCATCTGAAAGCTGAATAAATAAAAAAACATTCCACTGATGTATGGTTTGTTAGGATCGGACAATATTTGGCTGAGATACAACTATTTGAAAATCTGGAATCTGAGGGAGCAAAAAAATATAAATATTGAGAAAATCTCCTTTAAAGTTGTTCAAATTAAGTTCTTAGCAATGCATATTACTAATCAAAAATGAAGTTTTGATATATTTACAGTAGGAAATTCACAAAATATCTTCATGGAACATGATCTTAATATCCTAATGATTTTTGGCATAAAAGAAAAATGTATAATTTTGATCCATACAATGTATTGTTGTCTATTGCTACAAATATACCTGTGCTACTCATGACTGCTTTTGTGCATCCATCATCTATCTATTCAGCTGTCTATCCACTCAACTATCATCTATCTATCTATCTATCTATCTATCTATCTATCTATCTATCTATCTATCTATCTATCTATCTATCTATCTATCTATCTATCCATTCATCCATCTATTGATTTATGCATCCATCATCTACCATCCGTCTATCTATCCATCATCTATCATCTGTCTATCTGAGTATCTGTCAATCCATCTATAAACCAACTATCTATCTATCAGTCTATCTATCCCTCGTTGACATTTCCATTCATCCATCCATCCATCCATCTGATTATCCATCTTTCTACCCAACTATATATCTGTCCCTTTATCTATCCATCCATCTATCAATTTATGTATCCTATCCAACCATCTAAATATCTGCCAATCTGTCTATCCACTAAACTATCTATCTATCTATCCGACTACCTATTTATCTATTTATCCATTCACTTATCTATCCAATGGTCTATCTATCTACCTAATCATCCATCAATCTACCAATAAAAACTTCTAATTCATGCTGATTTCAATAATGACTTTCATGTGCTGAACAATAAAACAGGTGAAAAAAACTCTTTTCATACGAGGCAAGAAGAAAACCCCTGGCAACTACATATTAACTCTACAAACCCATCGAAACACCCATTCAATGCATAAGTGTGTGTACACTAATAAAAAGTGCAGTTTTTACATGATTTTTTGCAAGTGATAGCATGCTAAGGAGTTTCTGCTGCACAAATGAATATGGTATAGTTGGGTATGATAGTATATTATTATGATACTATCTCTGTAGCATGGTAGCACACAATACTTGTTGTGCTTGATGCCTCTGGCTGTGTTTGTGATCATCTGATTAGCACATGCTTTATAAGCTGAAACTCTGCTGTTTTCTTAGTCGCTTAATACAATCATCATCACGATCAGGTCTGCCAAGGTTTTCAACAGCTGTAAGGAGGGATACGACTCTCTAATCTGTCTCTTAAGAAAACGCTCTTTGTTCATGTGAAATGGGATCAGAGCTTTTAACCGTTTAACAGATGCGATCTCAAACAATAGAGCTTCAAACGGCCATCACGGCTAAAGCACAGCGAGTTTCTCTCGTTTTGATCATGTGAGTGATCCCTCATCCTCCAATTTCCAGTTACCTTTGTTAACTTGACGATTTTGATTGACCTTTCACTTCAAACCCACATAAGAATATAAAGGCCTTACGTTCTGCTTTATCGTACGAGCGAATGCAATAATTTATCACTTCAAATACCGAACCCTGTCGAGACACATTCATCTCCGGCATTTCCTAAGAGACATTCTAAAACGCTTAACGTGGCTTAATGCATTAAAACTGTGTTTTAAAGACCAAACTCAGTAAATACATTATTAATAAAGCATACTATGTACAGACAAGCAGATGAGTCCAGAATAAGACCACAACGCTTTTAATTACGCGTTAAGCGTTTTTCTCCCAAAACCATTATAAGGAAAATGATTAACGTGGCTTAATGCTTTAAAACAGTGCTTTTAAATGACGCAAACTCAGAAACTCAGTTTCTGTCTGTTGATCGTGGTAATATCCTTGCTGTCTATGGAGGGTCAGAGAGCTCTCAGATTTCATCAAATATATCTTAATTTGTGTTCTGAAGATTAATGAAGGTCTTACGGTTTTGGGACGAGATGAGGGTGAGTAATTAATGACAGAATTTTAATTTTTGGGTGAACTGACCCTTTAAGCATTCTAGATTGTCCCTTTCCTAGCATTAAATAAATGATAATGAAAAGTTGTAGTTGTCTGGGTGATGTTAAACACACGGAGGAACGTTCGCTCGACTGCTGGCACTCGCTGTCATTATGTGACGGTGCATGGCGTGCTGCCACGGCCTGTCAGGGGCCGCTTGTGACTTTGAGCGGCACATTGGAGCCATGTTGCCGTCTATTCAGAGCTCGGTCTCTGCGAGCGGCCAACAGGACTCTGAGCTTTATTAAATAAAGTCCGTGTGAAAGGTCCTCGAGTGCACAGACACGGCTGGACGTCTGTTTTCCCAGCGGGCCTGATCTGAATGCTTATTGATCGGCTCTTTTCTGTGGCTGGTGTTTGTGAGGCAGAGGACAGCTGGGAT